>NC_045680.1:7557542-8157542 GCF_003331165.1 Xiphophorus hellerii
ACATGATTTGCTAAATAAATCTGAAATTGTGTGTTATTGGAAAAAAAAATTATGATCTCCATATTTGACAGAAAACAATTTGACAGAAGATTTTAAAATTGTTAAAAACTCCTGTAGCATTTGGCAAATCAGCAAAAAAATAATAATTTGCAAAATGTCAATTTAACAATGAATATTAACTTAAGTATATACAGTACAGAACAAAAGTTTGGACACACCTTTCTAATTCAATGGGTTTTCTTTATTTTCATGACTATTTAGAAGGCAAGAAATCCCACTTATTAACCTGACAGGGCACACCTATGAAGTGAAAACCATTTCAGGTGACTACCTCTTGAAGCTCATCAAGAAAATGCAGAGTGTGTGCAAAGCAGTAATCACAGCAAAAGGTTGCTACTTTGAAGAAACTAGAATTTAAGGGATATTTTCAGTTGTTTTACACTTTTTTGTTTAGTGCATATTTCCACATGTGTTATTCATAGTTTTGATGCCTTCAGTGTGAATCTACAATGTCAATACTCATGAAAATAAAGGAAACTCATTGAATTAAAAGGTGTGTCCAAACTTTTGGTCTGTACTGTACATGGAAAATATCAATGAATTTTCTGACATGGGCCTCACTCTGTGTTATTTATTTTCAGAAAATAAAAAATGAGGTTTTTTTCCCCACTTCTCACATCTGCTATTTGGGGGCAGTGTGTGGGTGGGGATAAATTTTATGCTTGGGAGTGTCAAACATTGGCAGCAACACAGCATCGATTTGAACCAAAGTGGTTCAAGCATCAATCAGGACAGGATGCTTCCCTTTGAAGATTTTTAAAGGTGAACTCAGGGCAGACTTCTGGCCCTAGGTCAGTGGGAAAAGGAATGTCTTGGTTCGCTTCCTGGACCGGTTATCTCTATGATCCAGTCTAATACTGTGAAGAATTGCAGATGTAGAGACAGTCTGGTCTTTTCAAAAGCTTTTGAGGATTTGAATCATAAACTAATTGTTTTCTTCTGATTTCTTCTGATGAGGTCTGTTCCCCTGCTGAGACTGTACACTGATCTCCACAAGCTGGCTCACAAGGAGAATAATTTTTAAAAGCCAACATCCAACAGACAGCCATGTGTTCAACAAACTGAACAGGAATAATTTACACTGTGTACTTTCAAGAGAGTCTTAGGAAGACACAGGGTTACTGTGGAAGGTTACTGGTTTTATTCTGTAATAACTGCTCATGCAGAGACAGCAGCTGTTCCTGTCTGCCTCAAACCTTGTTTATTGTCATAAGGAGAGAAAGGTTAGGATACAAGGGCTTAAAGTCTTAGTTTGATGTAATGATTTTTTTTTTCTTGAAACATCTTTCACATATTCACATTTAAAGTACCTTACAAAAGCATTGATACCCCTTCAATTTCTCATATTCTCATGTTTTGCAACAAATTGAATTTTACTAGGATTTAGTCTGACAGAGGAGCAGAATACTAATGCATACCACATGTCTATGATTTTGTTCCTAACAGATTTTAAACACCATGTATCATTTTCTTTCCACGTCACAATTACACATTCCTTTTTATGTAAGTCAGAGTCAAAAGTTGAATGTATCTCCTATATGGTTTGTGGTAAAGAGCAAACAGTACATCTTTTCCCTACTTTCCACAATTACTTCTTTGGGGGAAAAAAAAGTCAGATTTTTTATGTATTGCTATGGCTACTATGTATGTATGCATACATTCTATGTATGTATGGCTACTACTTGTCCTGATCAACAGATTACTGTAGTTTAGTTGTAGATTCCTGTTACTCCTCCAGACTTACTGTGATGCCTTTTTGACTATTATGCACTCCTTAACCAGTATGTCATCATAGGCATAGTTGTGGAGCAGCAACTGGATTGAAAGTGCTGCTTAAGATATCTACAGGTTTGGAATGTTTTATATTTTAGTACTGCTTTAGAATACCTTAACCTTCTTGTTGTACTAGAGAACTCTAAGGCTTTCACAGACCCACTGTTTTTACTCTGAGATTATATTACACACCAATGGGGATTATTTACTGAACATTTTAAGAGGCAGTTGAATACTTTGGAATTGCATTTAGGAATATCGGTGTAAAGGGGCTCAAATTAAGAAGAATACTACTTATTTCACATTTGCATAGAAAAAAAATGGATTATTTTCCTTTCACTTCATAACTATGCACTGTATTATGTTGGTCCATCACAATAAATCTAAAATAAAATCACTGATCGCTATGGTTGCAGAGTGATAAAACTGGGATAAGTTCCAGAGTATGGATTCTAGCTATAGCTGTTTGTGGTCTGTAATCACCTGAAAGGCAACATAGACTTAAAAACTTCATGTTAATCACTTAAACCTTGGATGTTATGTCACAATATTTCTGTTTATCCTGTTTAAAAGTACAACATCCACACAAGCTTTCTTGTTGAGTAATGAAACAATTGAAAGAATCATGTTGGTCCATTTAATTTGTCTTAATTTTGTTACCAAAAATGGCAAAAGAAAAGGCAGGAGATTCTGAGTTAAATTTGGTAACTAGATGGACCTCTTAAGCCAACTGCTTCTGGGCAAAATCGTGCACGGCTTCACTCCTGAAGATGTTGTTAGGAGCAGTGCTTTGTATCTTTGAAAAGAGGCTGTGAGAAAGTGAATTTGTTCCACCCCACTTCCTCTTGTCTATTCGCCTGGGACTGCCTTACAGGGAGCAAAGCATCTCTACTCATGGGACAAGACATATGACTGATGCATAATAAAACATAACAACAACATTAAACTTCTATCTATCCAATCCTCCTTTTGCTTGAAGCCTGTGCTACATGAATTGTGATCAGAGTTGTAGTGTGCTCTCCAGTTTCTTCTTGCAGCTGCTGTCTCTAAACTGAACTTTGAGTTGTTTCTGTACGAACCTTAATAATTCTTTTTCTACCTACCCAACGACTCTTTTTTTTTTTGCTTATATCAGAGCATATTAATGTGTCAATGCAAAAGATTGGTTCTACAAAACATTGAGTCAAAGGAAATGAATGAATGAATGCAAAAGCATGCTATATTCTTCAGATTTTATTGGTAATAAAAGGTAAAATTCCAGACCATGTGTTCATTTACACTTTACAAGTATGTTCTATACTCTGTTGCCCCATTGCTCTATCATGCAAAATTCCTACAAAATGTACTAAACTTTCTGGTTGAGAAGTGATAAAATGTTTTTAAAAAATGAATGGTACAAATACTTTAGCAAGGCACTTTGTACACTGAGACACATACTTTCTAATAGCAATGACCCACCTCAGACAAGTTAGCATGTTAATCAAAAATATAAACCTATATGAGTGAGGCAAAGTGAGGTTTTATTTTCTTTATATTTAGTAATGAATAGCAGTTTCAACTTAAAGTTGCTTAAAGTTTTCTTATTAATTCTAAATTAACCGGATTAATTTTAAATAAAGCCATTATAATCCAAAATGAGAAGAGTGAAACCTCAGAAGATATATTTGAAAGCTCTGCTTTAGATACTTTACTATCCCAGTAGCCTTTCCACTAATTATGCAAAAAGAGATAAAGAATTAAGGGGATTTTTACAGTTAGATGACTTCAAAGGCTACACTTTTTGCCCCACTAATTCGCATGAATTCCATTGATCTAAAAGGCTCTATTTAGTTATTTGTTTTGCTTTTGCGGTGGGTTCTTTAAATAAGGTACAAGCAGCAGAAAAAAGAGGTTTTTATACCCTCAAATGTTAATGAAATATCAGCGCAGGATGCACCAATGATGTAATATCACATTTAGTCACTAGTTGGCAGCCTTGTCATTATATATATTTCCCAGATGTGCAGGGTTTTTGGTTTGATTCTACCATCATTATTTATTCCCAACTAAATATATTAGAGTAACCTTTATCCATACTTGTCAACATCTTCATCTTCTATTCAATTTATAATACTAACAACACCAATAATAATAGTCATAACAATAATAATAATGGCTATTTTGATTATTACTCACAAATTATTAAACAAGAATAATTAAATAATGAATAGATAGATAGATAGATAGATAGATAGATAGATAGATAGATAGATAGATAGATAGATAGATAGATAGATAGATAGATAGATAGATAGATAGATAGATAGATAGATAGATAGATAGATAGATAGATAGATTCTTTGTGAATAATAGTGCAGTTTGGAAACAACGGGCTGTAGTTTTGTAACTTCTGATTTTATAAAACGATAAATAAATTGTAGGGCACCACTTCTTAGTCTTTTATTCAAGTTTTATTTTTTCCCCCAGCTATATGTTTGTGTACGTGTGAGAATGTAAGAGGAAGAGATGGTGGAATGGAGAAGGGGCAGGTACGGGAGTGTGAGCCACTCCTCCAGCAGAGCCCCGGTGCGCCCCTGTTCCAATGGAAACAGGTGGGATTCCCGAGCTCTCCAATCAAACTCGCCCTATGCTGTGGAGCAGGGTGGAGAGTGCAGAAGTCCACAACCGGAGGCAGGACTCAACCAACTTCTACGTTGCGAACAGGAAAAGTCGGGAAAACACATCTTCCCCCGCATGACGCCGTCTGTCTTGGCCTGCATGTGTCCTCAGAGCGTTTCCTGCAGTTCAACGGAGCGCTGCTGAAGTTCTCCCCGCCGCTCGGGCTGCTGTTTAGGCGGCGTCGGAGCGTCGCTGCGCTCGGGACGCCTCGCTGCTATGAAGAACACCTACTGAGCGGATATTCGGATTGTTTTCCTTGGATTTATCCCTCTCCAATCGACCTGGCTTTTATCCTGGTTGCGTTCTCCTATAGTGTGGATATATAAACAGTTAGGAAAATGCCTGGGAAAACCAAGTATAACCTCGTTGATGACGGACACGATTTGAGGATCCCGTTGCACAACGAGGAAGCATTCCAGCATGGGATCAACTTCGAAGCAAAGGTGAATTTTTCCAACTCCTTCAAAGTGAAAATAGGGCAGTGTTTGCAGTGTTGTCGAGTTTAAGTGTGCGTTTGTTTCTAAAGAAGCTTTAAAACATGAACAACTGACAATAGAAATCTCATTTTGCGACTTTGGAAACAAATCCTGAGAGGTTTTGTTCTCAGGGAAAGTCATTTATGATCTTAACAAACAAACTAAACTTGTGCCCATTGAAGTAATAATTCAAGTAGATTCTTGGCGTGTTGTGGTTAATACAATCAAAGTATACTCCAAATGTTTTGTCATTAACACATCTTTTGTACCTGTCATGTTTCACCTTCTTGGCGGCAGTATATCGGCAGTCTGGATGTGACGCGGCCGAGCAGCAGAGTGGAGATTGTTGCTGCCATGAGACGGATCCGGGTGAGTGCAGAACAGGGGTGGAAAAAAAACAAGAACAGTTTTATTCTGTGATTATTCATGTCGATGCTCTCCTCCTATGTGCGTGGGTTCAGCTTGGGATCTACATTTGAAATAATTGGATGTTTGTCAACTTTTGTGCTGAGCTGACTTATGATCCTACTTTAAGAAACAATTTTATGATTCAGATTTTCTTCAGCTTTTTAAAAAATATAATAAAATATCACTCCCGTAATTTATAGTTTTACAGGAAACCATTCCTTCCTGTGACCTCCAAACTGTTTAACTCCATCCTATGAGATAAACAATTTGCACATTAAATTTTACAGCACATTCAATTTTAGTTTAGTGTATATACACTCTCAATATATAATTTAGTGTCACACTTTAGGGGTAAATGGGAAGCAGTATAAACTTCAGTTTATACTGAGCTTTTCCTTTCCTGCACCTCTCTTTTAAGAGGTTTCTGATGCATCAACAGTTCATGTGCTTGAACAACTCATCTTGTTGCTTTATAGTCCTACTCCACAGCACATTGAATTTTAGCTTTTCTTGCAAACAGTTCCAACCAGAACCTGTTCTGAGTTCCACTTAAAGCATCACAAGTATGACAAGCGGGACTTCTATCACAGTTTGAGAACTGTTTGTTTTTGCTGTTAAGAGCCAAGCAACTGGGCTGAGAATCGAAGTGTTGGTGTTTTAGTTTGTCTCTGCTGTTGTGTCTTGAATAGAAAGCATATTTACTAAAACATCTGTTATTGAATAAACATATTACTTAACACTTTGAACCACATCCAGAATTAAAGAAAAGTTTAATGATAAAGCATTGTGCATGACTAGATGTTTTTAGTTGTAAACTAAATGTGCTCACTGTCTTGTGCTCGGCTTGTCTGGCAGGAGGTTTGGTCTCCCATGTGCTCCATCACTGTTCTGTAGGTTTCCTTTGAAGCTGTGCACTGGACTGTGATCTCCCTCCCTTCTCTCTCTTTCCTTTTTTTCTGCTCTCTGAAGCTATATTTTACAGCTTTCAATTCCAGGAAGTAGACTTAATCTTAATCAGTGCCAATTTGACTGCAGACTTTTTTTAAGCAAGCTGCTGTAGGTGAAGCCAGTGGTGTTGATGTTGAGGATTATGGCAAACCTCAGCTGTTTACTACGATTAATGGAAGATTCTTTCTAAACCTCATACACATGTTCACACAAAGCCGCAGAAGTAACTTCTCATATTTGCCCTTGTTTTTGTCTGAAGCAATATAGTGCAGAATGTACAGTGCCTTTTTTACAAAGCATTTTTACCTCTATGCATTTTCACATTGTGTCACAGTGCAACCCCAAAAGTCTAAAGTATTATATTGGTATTTTATGTGACAAACCAGGTCAAATTAAGTGAAATGATGCTCAAGATAAAAAAAAAAAAAACATTTAATATTGAGATGTGTGGTGTGCATTTGTATTAAATCTCCCTGATTTAAGATGCCTTAACCCATCTTTTGCTGCAGTTGCAACTCTAGTTTTTCTTTTTGGGTATGGCTCTACCAGCTTTGCACATCTATAACTTAAAATTTGCAGTCATTCTTCTTTGCAAAACCACTCAGGTGTTGTCAGATTGGATGGAGTATCTCTGATAAGAGATTTTGTTCAGGGTGGTGTTCAATGGTAGTTTTTTTTTATACATAGTATTTTCTATTATGGTCAAACAAGTGTTGTGTCCTTTTGTATATGGAACTTCTTTTGACACTGTTCCATAACTGATAGATTTATGGAGTTCTCAAGAAATAGTTCTCCCTTCTACATATGCTCCAACCTGAGGTGTGAACCTCTGTAGCTCCTCCTGACTGTATCTCTGATCATTTTCAATGTTCATTTGATGGATGAATAGTTCTTTGTGAGGTCTACACAGAACACCTGGTCTTATACAGAGATTAAATTATACAGAGATTATTTACTAATTATGTGACTTTTAAAGGCTGCTGTTTTTTCTGTATTTAATTCAGTGGTGTCAAAGTAGAGAACACTGAATACAGTTGCTTACCACAATTTCTAAAACATTTTAATTGTAAAGTATTTTGAAAATCTTGAAAACTTTTCCTTCCACCTCACAATGATGCAACACTTTTTGCCAGTCGATGATAAAACCCTAATGAAATACATCAACACTTAGTGGTTTAAGCCTAAGAATGCTTAGGTGCAGCCTGGAAAAACATTTTACTAATCTACTAGAAGCAGTGAGCTGCTTATATGAAGCAGACCTCCAAGTGTGCTGCCATAGCAGCATTGGCTGGTTCTGTTGTTGTTGGCAGGAAAATAGGCTTCGGTCTGGCCCTTCCTGCATGAAAACGGTTTGACACTGGCTTGAAAACACAATGGAAGGAAGCCACAGGTATCTAACTTTGAGAGGAAGTCGAAATGGAAATCTTGAGAGAAGTGGGGAAGCCATGATGACGTTTGTAAGCTAGACAGCTTTTTGGCATTCATCTAGTGACTTGACAAAGACTTTTGGTTTAGTTTTTTTGCAAGAATAAAATGCTCATTTATTGTTAGTATCTTTAAGGATGTTTTCCTATATATTTCTTGTCCTGAGTAAATAATAAGCCTAAACATTTTTTCTTTTTTTATCAACTTTTAAGTGAAAATTAGCACAAAATTATATTATCGTAGAGTGGAACAGGAAAACAATCACAGATTCCAACAATGTTATGCCTTAATTTGAGTCTAGGATGAAAAATGTTGATTAAAATAAATACGTGTTTGTTTTTAGAACAGCAAATAACTTATACCTAATTTGACTTTTGATGGACTTTAATAATTTATGATCCAACAAGGGGGGCAGTTAACTTTTTACATAGGGCCTGGTTGATTTTGGGTAAACCCTCTGCCCCCCAAAATTACACATTAAATTAAATTATATGAAAACCAACAATTTTATTTTACTCAGGTCATTTTTGTTGGTAATTAAAACTGTTTAATGATCTAAAAATGTAACATGAGAAAAAAATCTGTAAGAAATAGGATGCAAGTTCTCGACTAAGTTAATTTGAAGTTGATCTTATCTATTGATAAGGAACCACTTTCATGAAAATCAAATGTGAGTTTTCTCTTGCATCAGGGCTCTGACCAGCTTTCCATTACACAAAGGGCTATATTTCTTTTTTTTATTTAAATTTTTCATTAAATGTTGAATTTTATTTTATATTCAACACATTGTCACATTGTCTTTTTTTTCAAATTATTAAACTTCCACTTTTTTTATAAAACATAACAAAACAGGAACCCATTAGGTGGCTGAATAGATAGACAAAAATAATAAAATGTGTGAAACACTTAATTCCCCGCATGAACAGAGTGATGTTCATATATTATTTTTGATGAGGACGGCAGAGTTTCTTTCTATAATTCATCTATCTTGCAAACCTTCCATAAAGCAAGATAATCAGTTTATTCACAATTCAACAAAGTGGAAAAGGGATTAATTTATGGTCTGGTTTGTTTTACTTTTATTTTTCACTTGATAAATGAAATCATTTGAAAACTGTTTTTTTGTAGCTACTTTGGTTGTTTTTATCTGATATTAAATTTAGTTTTATCTGAATAATGTACGATTAAAAAAAATTATTTCTAGAAATAAGCGTAATTTGCAATAAAAATCACTTAACACTCTTAAGAATATGTTCTTATGTTTTACATTTTCACCTATTCTATAAGACTGCTATTTTCATAATGCTGTATATAAAACAGACAAGACTTCTACAACACATCTATTTAGTGCAATACACAATTTTAACGATTGTGACATCTTTCCGGGCCCTAATGTTGGAGCAGTGATATTGATAAGCTAATACATGTACACAATCAAAGTGTCAGCATTTTTATTTATTTTTTTTCCACTATTTGCTTCAGGCTCATTTTGCAGTTTAATTTATAGATCTTATTTCTGATAACCTCATATTTGTCCGAGATTAAAGTTTGTTCATGTAAGATTATGTATCTGACTTGTCATCTTGTACTAGCGCTTAGTCTTTCATGTAATGCACTCATGGACAGCTGTAAAACCTGGTTAAATTTAATGAGATTACAAGTGGTGCAAAGACACATCACTACTGGCTTGTGGTTAAATCTTTCAGTAAACTTGTTTTTAATAATATTTATTTTTAAATAAAATACATGATTTTTTTTATATATCTCTATCTGCCTTTGTGTCAGTAGACTCTGAGTCATTCAGGCTTGCTGGAAACATTTCAACGCTTGCCGTCATTGTTCATTCTGTGCATTAGTCAGCTGTGAACCCGTAGCTGATAATGAATTAAGGACACAGCAAAGCAGGAAATGGCAACAAACTGCACACAACTGCAGGAAACTTAGCAGGATCAGATTGAGTCCCATTTCTCTCTGATCTAGATTTTGTAGAGTTTCAAACTCTAATGATTAAAAAACCATCACAATTCTGTCTTATGTTTCTTTTTATCTTGAAAGAATTTTCAGATGAAGATCTTTTCTTACATAAATGTCTTTGTAAATTAAATTTATTATTATAATTATTATCTGACAAAGAGCAGAGGCAACTTAACTGGTTAAAAGAATGGGAGACCTTTACAATGAATTAAAGGGATTAATTTCTCATTAATCTGTCTCTGCTGGGTTAACTGTATGTAGGAAGACCGAACAGCGTGGGGTGAGAAGATTAGATCTGTCTGAAGGTTTGTGAGTGGAGACTGCCAGAGCACAGCAGTGTTGCTCGGCCTGAGATGTGAGAGATAAACGGCAATTTGTGCATATTCCTCTCTGCCAGACTGAACTGGCACCTTTTTTGAGTTCACGTTTATAAGAAATAGAAGAAAAAAGAAACTTGGTGAAAGTCACAAAAGTTTACATGAACTGTCATGTTTGTTCCAGTGGGAAGTAGTGGAGCTCGTTATAAAAAGAATTAGACAAATTGTATTTATCAGTTAGGAGTAAATTATACTACAGCATGACAAACTGGTCAGGTTATGATTGATGCAGTATCAGATAAAAATGACTTAAAGCTATAAACATTAATTTTAGAAAGTACAGTTACATGTGACAGCTCAGCTAATCCATGCCATGAACTAATTAGATGATTGTTAGTCTTTATAAGGCAACCCCTCCCCTAAATTTACAGTAATTGTGTGCATAGCACATTGACTCCAATTTAGATTCATATGCTGATTGTAAAAAATTCTCACTCACACAGATTTTTTTAAAAAAGGTTGTGCAAATTCAGGCATAATTTGAGAGCAACTGAATCATGGTATTTTGTTTGGCATGGTTCATGTTGTGATATCACTGTGTGCTGTGGATTTAGAGTATCAAAACCATAACTATGTTCAAATATTTTTTATAAATTCCTCATAAATTGCTGTCATAGAGTCTTGAAAAACTATCAGATTTTTCTCTAGTCATATGAAGCCAGTTGATGCCCCCTTCACCACATGTTGCTGCTGTCTGTCAGTCTGCATTCTGAAGAAAGCCAGCTTTCTCACGTAAGGACAAACTTTGCTGTTCAGGAGTATTTCTGGTTGCGCGATTGTTCAGTATTTTTGAAGTTGCGTTTTTTGAAAAGGTCACATGCTGTTTATATGAACTTATGTTAGTTCCTCTCAGAGGCTGTCAGAGCTAAATGACTGAGGGAGACCTTTTTTGCTGGAATTAGTTAACTTTTGAAGAATTCAGTTCATCCATAAAGTATTAACAGTGCCTACATTTTTAAAAATGTGATAATTGAAAAACTAAAAATATGAAATTACATACATATTCGCAGACTTTGTTCAAAACCTGTTGCTGCACTTTTGAGAGCATTTACCACTTTTAGTCATCTTAGATATGTTGCCACGAGGTTGGTACACCTATCGATGGGCATCTTACCTCATTCCTCTTGCAGAACCTTGGAAACGTCCTTGTGGAACATTCCCCTCTTTTCCCAAAGCAATGCTGCAGCTCTAACAAAGGGACCATCACATTCTTGTTCACTTCCCTGGCTAAAGCTATTCTTCCTGGTCGCTCAGTTTGGATAACCAGACAGCTCTAGGAAACATCCTAGTTGTTCCAAAAAAAATTCTGTGTATGGATTTTGAAGACCACTGTGCTTATTTTGAGCTTCAGTAAAATATAAATATATATTTTTTGTACACTGATTTGTATCTTACAATAGTCCTGTCTCGGAGGTCTTAAGGGAATTCTTTTTTACCTCAGACATGCAGTGTCAACTGTGGGACCTTTATATTACTTTTTTGCACAATGTTATTATGAGGTGTTGTGAGTTTTAAGGGAAACATGAGTGTAATCCATTTTGGAATAAGGCTATAACATATCAAAATGTGGAACAAAAGTGTAGTGTTGTGAATACTTCCCAGATGCACTTTAAGTCAGGTATTTTAAATTGAATGTAGACATTAAAATAGGTGTGATCTGAGCAATTTGTTTGCTCAAGTTAATGGTAAGCTATTTAGTCGATTATCTATTTAGTGATGCCATTTTATTACATCGTGTTTAGTCTGTCCTATCATTTTTGAGTGAGGTGATTAAAGATACTTACAAAAATTTGCATTTACAATTGTATAATTATGTAGCACTTGAGTGAGGCTTATGTTCTACTTTGTCTAATCATCTGTATGCTGTTTATAAAGCTCTATTTCTTGATTAATATACAGTATTCTGGAACTGCACAGAATGCTGCAGTCTCCTTATCAAACCACAGCAAGGAGATGAGGAAAAAATACTAAGTTATGACTGATATTCTATGTTACCTTAATGCAGAAAGGAAACTTTTTAAAGGTATTCTAAAGCCAATATAGAAACTTCTCATAGATCCAGGGTTTTCTCTTAAAAACATCTATGGGTACCACTTAGGTGACTTGAAACCATACAGTTCATTGAGAGCTTTGCGAACTGTACTGCTATTCTTTTTACATGTGAAGATGAAATGTTCCTTTACCACAGCAACACTTAAACAGCACTCTGTTTGCCACATGTGAGTAACAGGTGAGACAGAGTCCCTCTCTGAGGAGTAACACTGCCATGTCAGGTCAGAACAAAACAAGCTCAACAGTTTATTTTTCACTGGCTGTGTTTCAATCCCCTGTGAAAGAGACACATACAACAAAGATTTAATTAATAGGATTGTCAAACGTGAGTTGTTTTCAGGTAGAGGTGTGAATATGTGAACTTTTCTCTTTTAATTATTTCCTCTTTAAGTGGTTGGCATTTTGAGGGATATGTAATGTCACTCTGAGTAAGAGCTGTAATTCTGTTGTGAACACGACCTTGCACGCTGATCCCATCTATCTTGTTACACGACCAGTCTGAGTAAGCACTGTTTACGATTTTAACCTCAAGCCACCTTTGAATGTCAACAGACGTTGTCAGACTGGTTCATAAACAACTGTTTGCTGTTGTATTGGTGTGGACACTTCACACATCCCAGACATTAGCATCCTGTTACATCTTTGCACAACTCTTACCAAAGCAAGTTTTACTGTATCATGTTGGACAGATATGGCAAATACCAAAAACCTGTCAGAGTTTACAACCAAGTGGATTTTCTCTAATCAAAACCTTATAGATTTATGATCTGTGTGCAAATATAAATTAACACACTTTAGTACAAGACTTCTTTTTTATCAACTAACACAATCTTACATGAACAAACTTGTAAGTTTTTTAATTTGAGTTTTAGTTTTAATGCACCGTTATACTATGGTGCATTAAAACTAATCTCTAATCTCTGGAGATAAGCTTGAATGTGGTAACAATACATTGTTCTAATATACACTTGAAATAATTTGTCTGGGAAGATTCAGAGACAAAAGGCAAAATAAGGAAGGAAGGACAGCCAGGATGAAAATAACTTAGACCTGACCAAAATGTAGATTAAATCACTGCCACTGGAACATGCAATAGTTACTTTTAATATAAGCATTATGTACTAGCAACTGGTTTCTTGATCCATTCCATTCCATTTTCAATTTCTTTAAGGGTTATAGTATTACTCTGTTTTTAAGTCTCATCTGCTCTTTTAAAAGTACCGGTTTATTGTTCAACTCTCTTTCCTAACTAAAGGTCACAGTTGAGAGGTGAAAAAGACTAATAATGGCCAATGCATGGTTCATTAACTCTCTATTTGCTCCACTTCTTCTGAAATTCTCCTCTGGACACTTTTGAACAGCTAGATCGATTGGGCATGATGGGTCTTTCTGTAAATCTCATTAATGTGTAACTCAGCACATTCTGAGTGTCACATTTATCTAAGCAGTTTCCATTCAGTGTAGGTACAGAAGGCATAGTTTATATTCTGTAAAGATGGTATTGAAGAAGCAGCTAATCTTTAACTTGGTGCTTTGTTCAGCCTGTTGTAAATGTGTTTGTGAGCTGTTGATATTCCTTCACTCAGACAGGAAAGACTTCTCAGGGTTTCTCACTGTCTTTTATCTATGAACAAGCTCTATGCATTATTTTACTTAGATTTTATTCAAGGCTTAAATACATGCCTTAATTAAAAATGTTAAGTAAATCCTTTGCAATATCAGGGATTTATTTAGCATACTGTTTGATGGCAAGACCTTTTTGATTAGTGAATCTAAAAGTAGTTGTGTAAATTTGAGAACTTGCTAAAACTGTCTTTAGAAAAACTATAACTCTTAGTGTAATAAGCATCCAGTAAGGACTTTTTTTGTGTATGTTCGCCAAAAATCAGATCAATAATTGAAATGTTCATTTATGAATTAAGTTATTACAGAAATGTCATCTTAATAAAAAGGCATATTTAAAAATAGCTTAAAATTTTTAGAAATATTTACTTTTAATCTGACAAACAAGCCTCAAGGAAATTTATATTTCATTTTATTAAATATGACAGTACATTCCTCAAATTATCTAAATTTCTTTTGCTTTTTGTTCTTGTTATTTCTAACTATTACTTTAGATGCTTCCTGAAGTTTAACTAAAAATGCCTCTCTTGGAGTCAAGGAAACACTTCAGTGAGTTTGTGAACACAAAAAGGTCAAAACATTTTGATGGTGACACAACTCAAACAATAGAAAACAGAGACAGAGAGAGCAGTACATAGCAAATCAACAAGGTAACTGGGATGCAGAAACTCTAGACCTTTTCAAAAAATTTGACAAAAAATTTTGGTAATATAGATTTTTGGCATACTGCTGTGTGGTTTGTTTGGAGTAACAAGTAGCTCTTGGTTTCTGCAACATCACTGTCCATGTTTCTTTTTTCTTTTTCGCAACTTGAACAATTTCCAAACAGTCGAATTTGTCTTTCTTGTATTATTGTGAAAAGTATAGTAGCCTTCTTCCAGGCAACTGACAAACAGGGTATGTTATTGTTGGAAACATGTAATTTAATCTCATGAAACATGATGCAAATTCTTAGTCTGCACTGAGGAAGATTTATTTACCTCAGAATGCCAGGTACATAAAACCAAATGTCAAAGTGACCTACTGCGTATAGGTAATAAATATCTCATCACTCACAGGTAATGTCAGAACATAAAAACCTAAGTTCCAAGTTGATTCTTAAACAAGGGGAAAAATAAGATGGTGATATTGTTGCAAAAGTAAAACATCTCATACTTTTGCAATCTTGTTCCCAATACATGTGCACCATTCAGAACAAATGAAAAGTGACACAGACTTTTTGAAGACAAGCCAGAACTTGATATTCCACAAATCTCCTTAATTTCATAAAATTTTAATTAGAGCTGGATATTACATCAGATTATAGTAATCATTGCAATATCAGTGTTTGCAATACTCAAACACTGATACTAATAGCAATATTAAAAGTATTTTTGGCTGGTTGGATGAACTCTGAGTGGCCCCAATGCCACACTGGACACAGTATATATGTTTGGTGACTAAGATCCTTTGTTTTTCCTCAAAATAATTACAAAATGGCAACAGAAATGGCAGTTGATAAGAGTAGCTTTATTTAGTTGAGCATGTCAAATTAATGCCTACACCAGTCTTACCTCATTTCAGATAAGTTTATAATTTTGTGTTTGGATTTCCAAAACACTGTTTGGCGTAAAATAATGGATCCCATGCTTCCTTTTATTTGTACCTATTGAAAAAAAGATGCATATCATTTACTCTGAACAAAAGCAGTTTACCACCTTAAAACTCCATTATGGACTCTAGAAATTATATTAGACTTTAGGAGGTTGCCCTTCTTCAACTTTTTATTATCTCTTAAAAAGTTGTTTGTTTGTCTTTGTGTCTAGATGCTGATTTAGATGTCCCTTATGCCAGGTCTCCACAATAAAACAAAATTCTTTCAGAATTTTTCTCTCTTTCACTAATGGCCTGTTTTTTCTTGTTCCAAACTTACCTTAGCCCTTTTCAAACCTCTTCGTTTTGTCCATGTCTTGGCCCATCTCTTGGCTCAAGGCGGTGTGCCTCCTTTTCCATGAACCATCTTTTAAACCTGTCACCTCGCCCTGCACTTCATCAGAACCTGACTAAACTGCAGCTGATTAACGGCGTCTTTTCTTAGAACTGAAAGTGCCCTTTTCAATCCCAACTGTAACTAATGGAGGCACTAGTTTAATTTGATCCCTCGTCTCTCGTAACTTATGTCTGCCATACCACGAAACAGTTGGTTAGACACAATTTTAATATTGTAATCTTGTGAGCAGTAAATACTTAACTAAGAAATATACCAAAAGTTGCAGAAACTGCAGATGATGTTACTGTAAATCCCCTTGGTAGAAAAAAAAAATGGTTGCTTCAATTCCGAGAAAAGAAGTGAGGGGCATTGTGCATGTGCATCTCAAAGATTTTAAGGGTTTTTACGAGTTGGCTCTGTTAGGTACGTAAATCTGGTGCATAACAGATCTCCTCCTAAGCCACAAAGTTGGCAATGACAAACAAGGGAAACCTCCTCAAACTGAATTGTCAGCAGCATTACCTGTACTGCAGTAACACTTAACTTTTTCCAAACATTTCTGCCATAGTTTCATGCTGATTTTCACAGCCCAATGCTTTTCTTGCACATTGTCTTTCCCTGACAAGATAATAAAGTAAAAGCAAGCAAGTAAAAGCACTCAGATGAAGCAAGATTACATCCAAGTTTTTCCTTGGAGATGTATTTTTTACCCTCCTTTTTTACATGCCTCAACCCCCATGCACCCTTCCCCCACATGCACCCATAAATGTCAGAGGCAAGTTATAAAAATTGGTTTGGGCTGTGCCCCGAGGTAGGTGGCAAGAGAACAGTGATCCAGGAGAGGTGGATGAGGATGTTAGGGAGCTGAGCCGGTTGCATTTCTGCATCAGTTGCCCTACAGCATAAACATGAGAAGGTGCTGTAGAAAAGATGCTTTGCCTGGCAGAGATGCAAGCTCTTGAAGGCTGAGACTTCACAGCAAAGTTTTACTTCACAGCAAGATTAACATTTTGTCTATCTCTTTCAATGTATTGATTTTGGCTGAAGTTACAAACTGCACCTAGAGACAAAATGCATGAAAAGGCAGAGTTTTTTTCTTTCATGATGCAAAAAGTGGGAAAAAATTGCCAGTAGTGCAATTTTTGCACAGATGTAGCTCAGAGATATTATACTTTAAAATTTAGGCAAATGTTAAGTTTTACCCATGGCCTTAAGAGTTTGTGTCATTTAGATCCTGTGAGATTTTTACTCTGTGCGTGGACCAGCGGGATCGCACTGACTCCATGTGTGCTTTTACAAGATCTTTTGTGTGTGTGTGGTTTCGGAAACTGACGGTTTGTCGAGACAACTGCCCCGCTTCCCGTGACATTTGCCGCGCTCCTTCTGAGCGTCGCACTAAGACCACAGGAGGGTTAATACAAACATTTTGAAGGGAAAGCAAGCATTATCTTTTATCTTCACATGAATAATAGGTAGTGTGGCCCTAGTTACCATTTTTAGACAGGGAGTTATAATAAAGAACAGTACACCATCTTGTCATTGGATTTTTGCCAATCACATTAAAAATTGTAAGGATAACTTTGTTCAGATATAATCCAGACTTCTGGGATTTAAATGTCATTAAAGCAAATACTTAAAATACCTAGGTGGTCCAGGCAAGCCATGCCAAGACAAAACAAGAACACTAACATCTGAAAGAGGTGAATTGGGAAAACAATAGATTGTGTTGGGTAGTCAAAGGTAGAGGGAGGAAGATGAAATGACCTTGTCCAACTGTGGCTTTTATATATTGTATAACATTGTCTTATGAAAATTCTTGATTGCTAGTATTGGCATTTTTCTCCTAATTACCTTAGTTGAAAGTCCATAGATCTTTTAAGTCAAATTGAGAAGGTACGAAACAGCTGTTCCCTTCTGAAATAAAACTTGCATTTTTAAATGAATGATGGTTCAAGTCATAGTATTTTGATGTAGCCAATTCAAGACTACTGATGTTAAGGCATACTAGGGTTGCTGTGAGGTCTTGACATTGATTTGCCATATAAGAGACCTGAGGAACTGTATTACAAATTTGGTTCAGCACTCGACATTTCAGCCTTAGTGCTCTCTCACTCCTCATCTCCATTTCCACTGACCTATTTATCATCTACACAGCATCTGCTTTACAGCTGAAGCTTGACCACAAAATCTTTTTTGATAGATTGTAGGAGGTGGAGAACCTCATACCTAATGTAAAATTCCTTCTTTATTATTCATGTTGTACCGAGGTTTTTTATGAACAATTTCTCATCCTTCTTTTCAAGCACCCATGCTTCTAATTTATGTCACCCTTTCTTACTTTTCCTTCAACTCACTCCTCTTTTCCTTTTCTCCTCATCACAATCCCCCTTAGCCCCTTATCACTCTGTTCTTTGTTCTACTAGTGTTGTGTTCCACTAGTGTTGTGTCTTATACTTGTCTGTCTTTCTTTTCTTTGCTGGTTCTTCCCTCTTCAGTCCTCCCCTCCACATTTTGCTACCTTTCCCTTCCCCCTCTCCTTTCTCTCCTTTGTGCTCCTCCATTACCTCCTTTCACCTCTCGACCCTGCCACAGTTTTTTATATTGTTGAAGAGCCTGACTTTCCTGCATACTACCTTCACACTTGGCATGGTTGTCATAGCTCTTATCCAGAGCCATTTCTTTCCACTGTACACTCAACTGCTGTATATTAATTTTGAACCCAAAAAAATTTCAATATGTTGTTGGTCAAATATGTAGACCATTTGTTTGTAGTAGTCCAAACTATTACACTCACGTAATGCAATGGATACTTATTTTGCTAATCACAAATACTCCAGTCTTATCTCTAATATTACTACATTTTGTATTTTATTAAACATGTATTTCTGGGGTTTCATAATTGTTAATTTTATATGGTGACAATGGTAGGAGTTTTTTCTGTAACTGGTGGGTTGCCGGTTTGAACGCCCGCTCCATTTGTCTCAATCATTGTCTTGGGCAAGACACTTCACCGGCCTTGCCTGCTGGTGGTGGTAAGACGGTTCTGTGGCACAGGCAGTCTCGCTTCTGTCAGACTGCCCCAGTCTGACACAGTCTCAACAGTTCAATCCCATGTGCTGCTCCTGTTTTTCCCATCTCAGTGCCCCCTTCCTGTTCCCTTCATTGATTACACAGTGGAAAGGCAGTGAAAGTGGGCCTGCTGTGTGGGAGCAGTGAGTTTTCTTTGTAGTTTAAACCTGCTGACTGTTAGTCCAGCAAGTCATTTGAGACGTCATGTCTTGAAGAACATTTTATAATGGATTTCTGACTAAGCAACCTGGGGTGAGCTGAAGCATGATCATAAGTGCTATTAAAGACAGGGAAGCCACCAATGGAACCTAGAGGAATTTATCTGTGGCTTTACAGATTTTGTAAGATTTAGATACAATAAATGCTCACATTATAAGCTTGAGAAGTATACTAATGTTTTAATATCCCTTTAGAGATTCTAGGCAGATAAGCTAACCGTAATGAAAAGATGAAATGGAGGGGTGGGGAATTGTTTCATTTGGAAACTTGTGAGTAGTGTTATGACACTTTTCTACCTAACAACAATACTGGTGTTTGGAAAACAAGTGTTTTAGTGCTTTAAGTAGTACATTCATACTGGATTCAATGGTGTGTATTTCCCAGTGTTCTGCCCTGTTCTGGGCTGGTACATTTTCTTTTCATAAAGTCACTGTGATTTGCTTTTATTTTTGTCATACTAAAGGACCAACTGACACGCTGCAAATTCAATTTCTGTGCTTTATGATTGCTCCTAAGAATTCAGACGTATTAGCTTTCAGTTTCAAGCATCACTGATGCAGAGGTAAGTGAAGCATTTCCATTGGACAGTGTGAGATTATTGTTGTTACTGAAGTGCATGGCAGGCTGGCTAACCAGGTAGTCGGATTGTGTAAATGCTGCAATATCAATTGCAATGGAAGGCCATACAGAAGCTTTAGTTTTCCATGATATCATCTCTTTCTATGCTATATAAATGGAGTGCGTGTTGCAGCGGAAAATTACCTTGGGGCTGAAGTACGTCAAAATGCATCAACACAACGAATCTAATGTGGCAATTAAAAAAACAAGCACTTGACGAAGTTTGGCTACATCAAGTCTCAATGCAGGAAAAAAAGACATCCGGAGCGATCAGATAGCAGGTAAAGCAGTGAACAACTACCAACACTCACCCGGATTATTATCATGGTCAGAAAACTAGACAAATAACCAGAAAAATAATTCAAGTCTTCGAGCTGGCAGTGTAAGACGCTGTGATCTGCTCTTGCTCTTGGTCCGCCGCTAAGCGCTACTGGTGGTAATATTTCACAGACATAGCACCGCTCAACCTCCACCAGTCAGTGAACTCTCACACCGAACGTCTGCTTAAAGCTGCAGCATGTAACTTAAAAAAAAAGATTTTAGATATGTATAAAAATATGTCTATTATATCTAAATTAGGTGAATTTATTGCCAGAGAATTTTTACATTTTACCAGATAACATAGTATCATTTCTGTAAAGCAAAAAATTAACAGCCATTCCAGTTGATTGGCAGAGATCGGTGATCGACAGAGATCGGCCTCATGGATGATCGATATTGGAATTGGCAGCAAAAAACCTGATCGGAGCATCCCTAGTAATAACCTATTTTTCATGTTTTAAGTATTTGGGAAGCTATTGCCATTGTTTCCACTTTTACTTTGATTTGTACCATTTCTGGTGTAAGTAAATGTTTAATTGGGTAAACTGTTAAAAAAAACTACAACTTTTAGTAGTTTTGGCAGAATCCTTAACCATGGCTTTTGTACTGTCAACTGTTTTTATAACATATCTTGACCTCTTGTTGCAAGGGTAAGTGTCTTAGTGTTTGTGAATGTTTCTTTTTTTTTCAAAAGTAGAAACAGTGTAATTGAAGATTAAATGTGTACAGAAATCATTGAGGGAAGTCCTGGTGAGTTCAGCAGATTAATCTGAAAGGCAGCATTTTATTTTACCTAACTGCTAAGGAAAAATAAATGGAACAGTTTTGCTCTTGAATGTAAGACATTTAGTGTTTCAAATGAAAATTTCTTGTGGTGTTGGGCCTTGGAGTCAGCAGTTATTTTTCAATAACTCATTTATTCTGTCTCCTCTTTTGATTTTAGTCCATCTTTAGTTATGATTTTTTTTACTTATACTTGGAGGGAATCTCGTATGAGTCTGCACTTTTCTTTGTGTGGTTAGAAATTTAGTTGAATACTTCTATTGCATACAACCACCCTGTTCATTGAGTGTATTGGGATGACCAGGATGAGTGTAAAAGGCCAACACTTGGACCTACACCATAAAAAAAATCATGTTGTCATGGCTGCTCCTGAACTGACCTTGAAGTTGTTCTCATCTATTAGCCAAGACTTCAGCACTAACACCAGCCATTCTTGTATCTATCCTCTGCAGTATGGTTCCATCTTAATTCTACAGTCAACCTTCTCATTTTAATCTGCCTTCTTGCTCTGTTTCCGGTGATTCCAAATACCCCCTTCTCTGGTTTGTGGTGTCTAGTGATTTGTATTAACGTTAATTACTTAAACATGTTTTGGTTTTAAATCCAGACACACATTTTACCCCCCAAAAGATAATGCTTGATATTAAAATAAATATATATTTTTTGAAGCTGCTGTCAACCATGCATTAATCCCTGAATAAAACTATCTAGTTTTCTTCTGTGAATTTTGTTTTTAGATTTTAACTGATTTTTTTTCAACGTGTAATATGTGAAAAATAGAAAATCCCCTTCAAGTTATCAGAACACATCTGCCAGGTGTCAACTAAAATAATTTCCTTGCCTTTCAGATTAGGACAGATGAAAGAAACTCCTGGTAATGGGGAGGACAGGGCAGTTCTAGGGATTGTTGGATTTTGCATGTGTGTGTATTCGTTTGTATTTGTATGTGAAGGCTGCAAAGATGAATTGATGGTGCCCTGCAATATGGTTTTAATGAAACCTCCCCCCCCCCCCAGTCACTTTCATTAAAGCTGCAGGTTCCTGTAGTCTGTGGCAGCTTATCCACACAGCAAGTGTGTGTGGATAAGCTGCTCTTGTAAAAGACTCATCCCTACAAACAGCTTTTTATTGCATTTATTTTGTTTCCCATATTCTCTCCTACTTGTGTTTTACTCTCTGTTTGTTCTACATGCATTTGTCTTATGTATTTCTCTACCGCATAAGCTCCCTTTGCATACACTTTCTAATCAGCAAAAAAAAGTAATGAAATATAACAACCCAATTCAGCAATTACTGCTTTGTGTATGATGAGATGATTACATGACTTGAACTCCTTTGTTGCTCATATGTGCAAAATATTTCAAGCTGTAATAACACAGAGTTTATGATTATATCTAAAATGTACTGGAGGTGCACCCGTCCATCCTCTCAAAATCAGCTACTTTGGTCTGTAAACTGAATTTTCTGCAGTATTCAAAACTATTTTTATAAAGAAGCTTTGGCACTGTATTTTTAAACATCCACTAAAATAGGGCTGGGGGATATGAGAAAAATCGTAATATCCTGATAGATTTTTTGCTATATCACGATACACGATATATATCACGATATTCTTAAATAAACTCCAAATATTATTTTAAACTATAGATCCCTTGCAGCATGATGTCACCCATGTGTTCCCGCCCCCCATTTCCCTGCTAGACTAAATGTAAGCTCATATAAAAAGGGATTCGGTGTTTTGCTATGAACTGTCTACATAATGACTAGATAACAAGGTGAGAAATAAGTTTTAAGTAAGAAAAAAATAGAGAGGGAGAGGGAAGTAGGTCAATTATGCTTGACTTTGACAAACTTAAATAGATGTGCTGTGGAATAAGGTGTGTTTTGGACAGATCATCAGTAAAACAGGTGTTTAAATTAGCTAATCAACCACCGCTGTGTTACTAATAGCAGTGGTGGCTAATCTAAGTGATCACTTATTAATTTAAATTAAGCCTAAAAACCCAAAACTGTAATGAACTGAATGCTATGTTCTATGTGGGGGTAATGTTTGAGGTGTTTTTGGTGCTGAATCCTGATACATAAAGTTGTGTTGTTGTCAGTAGCTATGGCAACCAGTCTGCGTGTATCGTAAAGCTGACACAAGTGAGAAAAAAAAGAATGAGTAGTTTTGAGTTATTTTTCCCATTGCACATCACTAAATGAATCATACCTACATCGTCAGATTTCACTTTAACGGACTAGTTCTACCGCGGCAGCGCGGCATGTAATAGAATAGTTCCATTAGGTGGTGAAATGAATTTGTGGTACAACCTTTTGTGGCAATAGTTTTATAACATGTTTCACAAATTACCTCATTTTGTTTGACATCCTCCATATAAATCCAAACCATTATTACTATTGATCCAGTGCTGTTTCTCTTCGGAACTAGTCTAGTTCATCTGATTCGTGTTCAGTTACCGTCTCATTCAGGGCTCTCGCTGTCACCATGTTGTTTGTTTTCTCCGTGCAGCGTGACTGGTAGGAAATTTTCAGGTTGGGAGGTCGGGGAGGAACTAGTGATGCATTCATGGGGTGTTGGATATACCATACTCGCAGTGAATTTGACGGCGAAAGTTCATTATTTGAACGACAATTTATACTCGATAGTTGCGATATAGCCATTTTAACTATCGTGAATTCAAAATATCGCGATACATCGAGTATACTTGATACATCGCCCAGCCATACACTCAAATTTATTTTTTAATTCTTGTTGCATATATAAAACAAGGGACTCAAAAACAACACTAAAAATGCAATGATAGTTAGTTGCTTCCCTTGTTTCTTGTGAAATCTGAGCCCAACTGTACTTTGATAACCTCTGCCAAGCTTCCAGAAGTTACTGTAATGAATTGGGTTTTGGTGTGAATTTTCTGAGCCTTCACACGCCTGCTGCTGTGTTGACAAGACAGATCCAGAAAGCAAAAACAGCAGAGGCCAAGCTCACTGTGTTACACATTTGATCAATCATGTTTGAAATGAAAGAAAGATGTGTCAGAGATTTTTTTTACTGATCAAAGATTTGTTCTCTTGAAGGATTTTTTTTTTGCAGCAGCAGCTTCTTGTGCAGTAGTTGGTCAGAGGGTAAAGCAGGGTCTTTAAAAGGGATATGAAATGTAAGGAGAATATGCAAGTTGAGGACAAATAAAAAATGTAGCAAAGAGAAGGAAATGGTAAAAACATCACAACATATGAAGATGTAAAACTTGCAGGCATTTCTCTCTGCTCTAACATTTAAGCTGATTATTCATAACCCTACCTGACAACAGATCCTAAGAATCACTGTCACCGAACACTGTACAATTCACTGTGTTATTCTATAGTTGCAGAACCATTTATTTACCATCTTTTAACTGTTGCCCATTGAGCCTGATTTCTCTGGTTGAATTCCAACTGGGGCAATCAGCAAACAGAAGGAGTAGTTGTAAACATTGACATGGATTGTCTGTGCTGTTTTAGAATTGTAGTCTGCCTGTGGTTGTGGTTCAGCAATGGCAACAGAAGAAGTGAAAGAAACCATTCAATCTGCACTGGCTTCGTTTCTAAACATTGAGCAAATAAAGTAGGAGCAACAGCAATGCATAACATTTTAATGTTGTGGCCCTATTCCCCATGGAGTTGTATACAGTGCACATAATTCCTGGTAAGCGTCATTAAGTTGGCACATTATATATGTCATGGCCAATGGTTAGCGATTGGGTAAAAAGTTGTTTAAAACTTCAACAGAGTCCATGCCTCCAGCAAGAAATCCTTTCTCAATAGTTGAGGGTCCAACCCCTCTGTATGAAGCAAAGAGTAGAACAAGAGGCTAGTTTTTACCAGGCAATGGCTGCAGCATGTATCCTCTTCCTACCTGGTGTCAATTGGTAAGTGGTGATAGTGCAATAACCCTAACAGAGCAATGACATTTTCTTGCTCCTTTGGTTCCCATTGAAAATTATTTAAACCCCAAAACGTCCCTGAATATTGTGTCTGACCGTGACTATCCATACATGATGGCTTCTATCAGCAGAAAGCACCAAGTAACAAAACTTGACCATTTGAAACTGAACCTGACAATGAGCTTCTCTTCTCCAATTGTCACTACAGTTACCAGTTCTTAGTCCAATGAAGAAAGAATAAAGTTTTTCCAATAGAGATTCACATCATTGATGTGAAATTCCAAACCATGTTGCTATTATGGTTCGGAATAAAAAGTTTACACTTTGCTAAATTCTTACAGTAAGAAATTAAGGTAATTTTGAAAGGGAAAGAGGTTCCAACCCTCCTATTAGCAAGGTTTAGCTAATAAAGTAGCTAATGAATGCATTGTTCAAATCTGCTTCCTGTGATTTTGAATGTATTAATGCTTGTGCATGATTAAATAAAAATCATCTCACACTTGACAGTTATAATTTAGAAGAATTTAGTCAAATAGTATTGAGCGTTTCTACTCTCAGAACCTCTGATAAAATCAGTCAAAGCTAATCATATGTTCTCTTTGTTTTCCCCTTTTTCTGTGACAAGTCCCATAGCAACAAAATTTACATGGTGTTGGTAAGGACAGAATTTTCTATCTGTGTATATATTTCTGCAGGAATCAGTTGGCGTACAGATTGTGCAGCTTGAATAAAGGATATTGAGAAGACATATCTTTGGCACAGAACACAGCAAAGCTCCCAACAGAAAACATACAATCCAGCGAACATAAGAGCACAAGAGTTGGTGTATGTGTTGGGAATAGTATAGGAGTGCAAGTCTACTTGCATCTATAATGCTCTGAATGTGTATAATGTCAACATATGGGCTTAGCCTACTTTTCAGCTGAATTCTCAATCATAGTTGAGCAGGGAGAAACACTCTTTCAGTGGGCGTGTGTGCGCGTGTGTGTGTGTGTGTGAGTATATGCTGTGTTCAGGAAGGAGATTTTTTTGGAGGGTAAATGTAGAACAATACTTCAGGCTTTAGTATGGCTCACTCTGGGCAGTTAGGTAGTGTGTTAGCTACTAGTGCTGAAGAATTATTTTGCTTGAGTTTAGTTTTTATTTAATTTGTTTTTTATTTTTTTTGCAATATTCTCCTGCAGTGGCTCCACGACGCTGTGATATCCATGAGAAACCTGCAAAATAAAAGCGCTGCAAGACACTGCGAACAGCTTAAAGCTCAAGCTGAAACTGTGACAGTTCTCCTGAGGTTGATGTGGGTGGAAAAGTCATGATTATAACTCTCTGTCGAGCTTGTATGTGTTCAGGCCATGTAATTGCAGCATGCTGTTACATTATGAGACTTCATGTATGCAATCCATACAGAATATCATGGCAAAGTTGCCATTTTCTGGCCAAAGTACAGTCGGCTGGATACATTTTTCTAAAATATTGAGAAGTCTTTCAAGCATTAGGTGGTACAGTATATAGTGTTACTATTCCTGATGGTTTTAACATATGCTTTTTAAAGGCTTGATTTCAACCCGACTTTCTTATTTGAAAGACCTACCACAAGGTTTTTAATCTTTTAATTTACACGAAGCAGATGGCAAACTTTCCTGCTAAAGATATGATCGCAAGGTGCACAAGGAAAGAGGGCATGAAATATCACACTATGTTTATCACAGGTTGTCCTTAATATCCGGTCAGCACTGTTTTTTGTTTCATTGTGCTACTCACTGCAAATGTTGCACAAGTTTCTTTTTTATTAAATAAACTTGATCCGCATAGGATTTAGCTTCCATAGCGTCACCCTCAGCTGGAGAGTTTGCAACCTGCTCCTAACATGAGTAAGGGGAGCAAAAAAGAAAAAGAGGAGTATTTTATTTTCATTAACCCTTGCCTCTCTGCATTATCTAATCAGCTTTGCTTTTTCTTATTCCTCTTTCTGTGACCTTTTGCCTCAATCACATAAGTGTTCTAAAAGTTAAGTGGCTGACGCACACATTGACCTGTTTCAGGTTTTTAATCATCATGCAAAATTGTTAAACCAGCAGCATATTGGAGTTTTGCTAAAGTTCTGTCAGATGCTTTTTATCTGGTAGAAAAATGAGCAACATAAAGTCAAAACATTGTCATGCATTGGTAAAAGCATTGGTGAGATGCTGTGGCCTGACTCCGCTCTCTAGTGTCTTTTTCTCCTGAAGCCTGTGGTGCAGGTGTGTTTTTTCGAGAGAAGAACATAGTTATCGGTAGTTGTTGTCGCTCTTTTTTCTTCTAGGCAAAAATATTTGCCAAAATTCGCCAAGCTGTATTACGTATATTTAAATACCATAACGTTATTGGCGCACAGGTAGAGAAGAAGCGCAGAGACTGTTTAGCCAATCAGGACGCAGAACACAATGCACTGTGAAAAAAAACTGCAGAAAAAGCTCCGCGAAGCAGCCAGGCCGTGAAAGTTGAACCGCGTTATAGCGAGGATTCACTGTATTGTTCCCCCCCCCCAGTGTAGGATATTATGTCAAAATACACAAATTATATTGGCTTTTACAATCTTTACTAAATAAAATATTTAATAATGAAACTCGATGTTTGTCCTACAATACAATATAATTGAAAAATAAATAAATGAAGAAATAAAATAACATTAATAATTGTTTTACCATTCAAAACCATTTGCTCAGATTTTAGTGCTTCTACTTAAAGATCCAATACATTTATTAATTTTGCAAAAAATATATATATAAATACAACGTTTACAACATATGTAATTTTCAGGGTGCTTAAAAGACAAATGCATCATGTTTATACATAGAATATACCAATCTTAATCCACCAACGTATACAATTTCAAATTCAGTGACATTTCAATTTGATCCTATGTATTTAACATTGCAGTGAAATTAAGTTCTGCTAATGGATGGACTTCTGTTTAAAGAAGCCCAGTCTTATGCCTAAAGTGTCCTACTACTGTTGCTGCAGTAGCTGCGGCAATTGATCATTTTTCACTGTTCATCATTTTAATCTGTTGTATTTTAGTCATTTTATACTTGACTTTTTCCAGGTACAGCTTGATCCGGTCTTTGGGATGTTTTGTCCTTTTAAACACATCTCATTTTTCACGCACATCATGGTTGTCCTGGATTTGATTCCCAGTCTCGGAACATTTGCAGCTTGTGTTCCCCTATTTCTTGTCCATTTACTGTTAAATAAAGTCCACTAGAGTCTAAAATAATATTTTAAAAAAGCAAACTTTTTTGATCAATACAATTTTCTGTGATTATTTGTAGCCAAGATCAGTATCTATCCATCTCTTGTCCAAACCCACTTTTCCTTGTAGGGTTACGAGGGAGTTTGTTGGGGAAGGTTGCTATTTCCAGCAGTGATTTAACGAGAGAAGTTGTACAACGTGGACATGTCGCCAGTCCAAAATCAGTATATAATGATAAACTTTCTTAACCTTAAGTACAGATTGGGATTTTCAGTGCTGATTATCATTTTTATATTTAAAGCTTCTGTGGAATATGATACTGAACTTGCAACACAAAAGAGTGATCTCGAGTATTGATTTCACAATAAGTATAAATGATTTACATGGTGCAATAGAGGCTGAGGAGGTAAAGTGGTCGGTACCAAGTAAAGGTTCAGGGATCTGAGTCTCAGCTTCCTCAGTTTACATGTAGAATTTTTAAGGAAGACACTGAACTCACTCATTCTTGTTAAGTGAGTGTATACATGAAGGAGGAGAAACCCTGGGGACTTCTTGGATTGTGTGGACAGACATGTGGCAAAAATGTCCCTAAGTTTAACTAAGTTTAGGTGAAAATGTGAACAATTTACTTGAATGGTCAACAAAACCATAAAGCCAGTAGTTGTATAAATTGTGTATACTTTTTATTGTTCATAAAAACACACTTTTCAATTCAGCATTCATTTAGGTCTTGTCACCCTCTCAATGTTGCGCTGCTTTGCCTTACAAAAGATATAAGTTGTGTGATTAAAACAAATTTATTATGTTGAATAGAAATAGAAATAGGAATAGAATAGAACATTTTATTATTATTACAACCATTTTCATCACTTTTCACCCAATAAGTTAACTTGGCAATGTCTTTGGACTGCTAAATTTGTCATGTTTCTCAAATCATTGCTGATAAATAATGTGATACAAAATTAAAAATAGTAATAACAATGTTATATGTGCAACCATGTTATAGACTGGCTTGCCAAGTTCACTGTATGCTCACTTAAAAAGTCTTTCTAACTTTTGACTATAGTTCACACAGCTTTCAAATTTGATTTGACTTTTTCTTTGAACCCTGAAGCAAGAATAAAAGGAAACCATGCATCAAGTTTGAATTAAAGCCTAAAATTAATCTGAGCTTGGATGCTTGAAGAGATAACAAATTTGAACAATTAAATCAATTTTGCTTAATAAGAATGACACTTATTACTGCTTTGTTTCAAGCGTCCTATGGGATATTCTCTTTGTTCCAAATCCTTCAAACATATTTGAAATTGTGTTTTGTAGTTTCCTACTACAGTGTCACATAAATGAGCTTTTGGAATGTTGTTAGAGGCTATGTTCTGATCCTCTGCGCTCTCTGGAGCTAGTCTAATTTGCTGTCTCACCAGAGACTCAGGATAATTAGTCCCAACGAAGGATTACCTTCCGGCCACTGCTCATTTCAGATCAGTAAGACAAAATGGCTGTACTGTATGACCATGTATGAAACAAATCGGAAAATTCCTGAGTAATTGGCTAAAATACCCTGCCTAATTTCTTAGAATCATTTCTTTCTATGGTTTATTAAATGTTCCTTCTATGTTATAAAATATAGCATTTTCTTTTTTTTTGCAAATCTTGTTCTGTACTTAGATATATGGTTAAATGTTGAGTTGCCTTGTATTCTAGGGCTAATATCACATTATTTCAGCACTGGTAAAGAATTATAATACCTGACCTTTTGCTATATGCATAGGTATTAACTTGTGAGGTCTTCTTTAATCTAGCTTATATGTAAAAGAAAGTAATATTTTTTTTTCATTTGATTGGAAAAATGCACTTTACTAAAGTGAAAATACAGCAAGAAAAATAATTCATATAAAGTGCAGCGCAATTTGTGCTATAAAATAGAAAACCTTTCTGAATCACAGAAATAAAAATATTTAATGTTTTAGTTATAAAACTTCTTACATTGTTATTCCATTTTCTCTTATTTTTCTGATTTTCTGGTTTTGCATGTCAGTGACTTCCATGTCTTTGTCTGAAGCAGGACTGCTAGATTCTCCAGGGATTTTTAAAACATTGTTTTGAATTGTCTCAAAGTGGACAAACACTTTACCTCCACATATATCAATCCATTTTCATGAATTATTGCATATTCACAACTCCCCTGTGAATATGCAGTGAAGGTGCATATTCACTTTGACTGGTGCCAACAGCCTTGCAAAACTATTCATACTCCTTGATTATTTTTGAGATTTTATCACATCACAACAAAGCAATCCGATGTGCATGGTTGATGTTTACACATGAGTCCTTTGGTGAGGAAGGAAAAACAAAACAAAACTAAGACGTTTCCAGTGGTTTTTTAAAAATTATTATTATTTGTATTTCTGGTACTCCAAATAAAACCCAGAGGAACCAGTTGCCTTAACCATGATCATGCCTCTTGCAGCTTTGCAAATCTAAAGGATGAAGTTGAGCGTAATATTATTCATTACTGTTATCTGTCTGCTGGTGTCAAAACATTCCACAATTCCATCTTCAGTTTAAACAATGAGGGAAATTTTATCTGCAATATATAGGCATTATAATAAGCTTTGTTGTGGTTCTTGGCTGTATTTACCAGGTTGTTACGACCCATCTATGGGGGGGTTTTCATAACATGAAAGATCCATCCTCTTCAGATCCCAAGCAGCCGACACACACGAAGTTGAAAATGTTATAATGTTATTTATTTTAAAAAGAGGTATTTTTGATTAAGATGTTACAAGTGGAGCATATGGGCTCAGAATGACCTATAATACCGAAAACAACAAACAATAGGAAACTATCTGAATATTAACAGAAACTTACCCCATTGAAAGTAAATAAATCAAATAACAAAAACTTACCTCCCTAACTAAGAAAAACATGAGAAAACTAAGCAAACATAAACGGCGGCTCACTCCTACAAACTCCAGAACTTTTACAAGGTGTTAGAGACAAACAGTATGGTCGGTTGAGATGAGCTGAGGATGGATGGCAGGAAGTTTGCATCTGCAGCTTTTATATCTGTCACCTCCGGGAGGCCGCCAGTTGGACGTCTCCGTCGTCTTCTAGGAACCAATCAGGAATGGGCACCTGCACACTCATGTTTGCATAATTAACTTTACGATGCCAGTCTTAACAAGGTATAAATGTATACACTAATTTAGATAAGAACACTTGGAGTTGGAATTCTAAAGCAGTTGTACAAAATGTGTCCATGACTGTAAAAACACCTTTTTGCATGTTTTGACTAAGACATGTACACAATGATAACTGAATGACCTTTGTTTTCCTTCCTCGTAATTTATGAACTTCTTACCAATTTAAATGTTGCAAGATATTGGATGAATTTGTTCCTTACACATGAACAATTAGGATGGTAGTAAAGCAGTAATTCAAATTCAGCTTTAGTTACAGAAGCCTCTTCCTTCACAGAAGCTACTTCAACCGGTGATAGCACACTTCAAAGCTATCCCAAGGCAGGACTTATAAATATTTTACCACTGGGTTACGGTGTTAAGCTTTGATAATATACAGTCTTCAGAACTATATGACCTCAAGGAATTTCAAGTTAATGCACTTTAAGTCAAACGAACATGGACAGCAAGCTGTGAGGCAATAAAATAAACAAGAATGATGCTCTGTTCTAGCGTTCTATTATGCTTGATGATATACATTAGTATGCTAATATTGGGATTTGCAGTCTGAGAATGGTCAGGAAACTATGTGGAAGTGGACTAATTATGCTAAACAATTGTGGTTTCCACCACTATCATCTTTTACCTCAACTTGAAGTAAGTGATCAAAGGATTTGAAGTGTTTGTCATGGTGGCCATTGACTCACTTACAGGATGAGGTGTTCAGGGACACATCTATGACTCATATGAAACTACTATTTATAATATAACAGCTTTGTAGTTAATTAACTCTACAGTTTTTGGACTAAGAAATAAAAACTAAGAGTCTGAAGTAACTGAAAACTGCTCACAGTTTGAAACCTTTATATATCTATTTTAGAAAGACGTGCTCTCCTCCATACTACCTTGATTTAAACTTCAGCTGTTTCGTAACGGATTTTATTTCTAGTGCACTGACTGAAAACCATTTAATTGACGCCAGCCCTGCGCTGTCAGTGGTGTTTGCAGAAGAGGTCCCAGCGTCGTCGCACAGATAGCTTTCATTAAATATAATCTGTGACTGATCAGGGGCTCCGTGTTTATTCAAAGGTAATTTCCACAAAGTAAAAATCCAATAGAATTGATTGGTGTTGGTGTCAGTATACAGCCCAGCTGGCAGTAGGCCACTAGATTAGTTTTAAAACGACTCAGCTACTGAATGTATTCCCGTATTTGTTTAGGCAAATGTTGGGCATTTATTGAATTGCTGTATTATTTTGTGCTGGAAAGCAATATTTTCTAGCAACTTCAAAAAAATCTCAATCGTGAATTTGTCAAAAGTGAAAAAGCTTCTCATCACTGGTGCCAGTTACTGCAATTGCTTGGTATTATTTTGTTTCACCTGAAAACCTACTAAAGTTTCTACACTAGACCCTTAAAAACAACCAGGTTAGCGAGCACATTACTCTCTTTTGTAGCAAACAAAAACTGGAGAAGTAAAATAATCCAGCTCCGATTTACGCTGTCTAATCTGTTAAAACCCTGCTCTGAAGTCAGTCAGAGAGGATTCCCAGGTCTAATCTTTGCGTAGAGGTGACTGAGGGAATATTGGGGAAAACTGAAGCAATAAAAGCGAGACTGAAGCACAGAGATTTCCTTATTAATTGTCTGTCTGAATATTTATTTTCGTACCCATAGAGCAATACACCACATTGTCAGTTCTGTGAACTCACGAAACGCCTTGCAAAAGTATTCACAAACTCTATGGAAGCCTGTTTCTGCCACTTATTTATTTAAAAATAAATAAATAAATCATCTCATAATAATGAGATACTATCTCATATCTCAGATACTATCTCATTATTTTGAGATTGACGCTTAAAATAATGCGATATCTCAAAATATCTCATTATTTTCAGATACTATCTCATTATAATGAGATTATTTTTTTATTTATTTTTTTAACAGAGTAGTGGAAACGGGCTTCCATACGTTTCCGGCACTCTGCTAAAAAAAAATAAAATAAATATTTTTTTATTTTATATATTTTCTAGATTATTTATCTCATTATAATGAGATAGATAATCTCATTATAATGAGATTATTTATTTTATTTTTTTTAACAGAGTGGCAGAAACGTATGGAAGCCCGTTTCCACCACTCTGTTAAAAAAATAAAATAAATTATCTTATTATTTTGAGATTGACGCTTAAAATAATGAGATATCTCAAAATATCTCATTATTTTGAGATGATATCTCAAAATAAAATACTATTTTGTATTTTATACAAAATAGTATTATATAGTATTATATCTACAAAATAGTAAAATATCTTATATTGTGTATCTTATTATACATTATTATTTAGTATCTCATTATTTTGAGATATTATCTCATTATTTTGAGATTATTTATTTATTTATTTTTTAACAGAGTGGTGGAAACAGGCTTCCATATTGTATTGACATTTTAATGCAATACAAAAATGTTTTTAAAAGTAAAAAAAAAAAAAAAGGATGCAGACCCTGAATAGAAAATAAAAAAGGCGACTTAAACAGCAACTCTGACAGATCATCAGTAGAGCAGTAGCTAATCTACCACATTGATCACTTATTAATAATCTTAAATAAACATCAAGCAATAAAAACATAAAACTGTAATGGACTGCATATTCTGTTTTTTGTGTGGCAATATTAATATTACTCTTATTATTATTAAAAAACATCCATTTATTATCTAGTGTGAACAAAATCTTTTTGTACTGTGGGAGGAAGCCGGAGCACCCGGAGAGAACCCATTAATCAATCAATCAATCAATCAAATTTTATTTGTATAGCACATTTCAGCAGCAAGGCATTTCAAAGTGCTTTACATCATATCAAACACAGAAACACAATGCAACATAGAATCAACAATCAAAATAGGACATTAAGTCAGGTTCCATCAATAAATTTGTAATTGATTACGTTTCAAATACAATCCTAAACAGGTGGGTTTTTAGTCGAGTTTGCATCCATAAAAGGTTTACCTGTTACACCCCTACTGTGTTATATGGAACAAAATACCTGTTGCTATTTTTATTCCCACTCACAATCACACAGTTTAAAACGATGTAGACAGCATTTTAATGGGCTTCTGGCACGAGGTTCCGTACACCTCGTTCACAGAATTTCGAGCAGGGACTCCGCCGTCCCTCACGGATTTTTGTGCAATTCTTTTTGTAATTCTTTTTTTATTTAGAAAGAGAGATTCCCATCACATTCGTTAATTACAGCTTTACCCATCTGAGATTGTACATGAGTATACAACCGGAGAATCCAAGTGATTTTGTCCATACTGCCTTTCTGGTATTTTCTTTTACAGACTATTACTAAATTTTGTTGTGAACAATAACAAAAATGAACAGAATTGAACAATAACGGGGATTGCACCATCTCGAGCAATAAAAAAAAACACAAGAACATACAAGGGCAGGGCACATAGTTCTCAAGAACAATCAAATGAAGTCAGATCTAATTGGTTTTACATACTCAGTCCAATTGGTCCAGATCTTATAAAACTTTCCTCTTTCAACTTGGAGGGAAAAAGAAATCTTTCCCATAACATAAATCTGATCAACAATTTCAATCCATTCGTCGATAGTGGGTGGGTCTGGTTTTAGCCATTTCCTTGTGATGGCTTTCTTACTGGCTGCCAGTAGTATAGCCAGAAGTTTTTTGTCTTGGTTGGTCCATGTGTGCAACTGTAGGTTGCCCAAGTACAACGTTTCACATTTGAATTAAATTTTTACATTGAATATATTTTCAATATGTTTGTGGAACTCTTCCCAATATGGTTTTATTACTTGGCAGTCTCAAAAAACATGGAAGTGGTTGGCTCCTTTAGACTGGCAAAGTCTCCAGCAGGCGTCCCCGTTGTTTTGATATTGTCTCTGAATGGGTGTAACAAAAAATCATGCAATGTTTTTCCAACAAAACTCCCGCCATGTGTTTGATCCAGTCGAGACCCACTGCAGTTGACATATTTCTTCCCATCTTCTTGTGAGATTATTACCTTAATTTCCTTTTCCCATTTCCTCTTTATGTATTCTGTATTCTCATGTTTAGATAGCTGTATGGCATTGTATAACTTAGAGATAATTCTGCTGTCTGATCTGGGTTTAATTAGTGTTAGAAATACCTCCATGAAACTGGAATCATTTTTTCTCAACACTTCTTTAAAATTTCTATTAAAATAATGTCTCACCTGCAGGTACCTAAAAAAAATCTTCTTTTTCCAGTCCATGATCCTTCTGTAAGGTTTCAAAACTCTGAAATATCCCTTTGTGGACAAATGAATAATAGGTAGTTAAGCCTTTTGAGATCCATAACTTGAATCTGTTATTTCTATTTGGTGTAAAATCCGAATCATAGGCTCACCACCTCATAATTTTAGATGCGTCTCAGAGGCATTCAAAATGTGATGCAACACTTTTTTTTTGTTTCACGTCCGAGCGAACGTTTCTTCCTTTCTTCACGACGTCTTCGTTCTGCGTTGCAGACGTCGCAGCCAGGTAGGATGGGTTCTCGGATCCTGGGAGCTTTGGGAAGTTTGGGGGGGTATTTGTCCAATACAACAGATTTCTCTTCCTGGGTCTCTTTGTTTAATGCCGCTGACAGATCTGAGGTTGGGTCAGAGGTTGGGTCAGAGGTTGGGCCAGAGGTTGGGTCAGAGTTTGGGCCAGAGGTTGGGCCAGAGGTTGAGTCTTTGGTGTCTTTGGGCTCAACCTCTGAAGTAATTTTTGCTTCACAGCAAACTTCCCCAGCCAGGGAAGTCTCTTCTTCAGTATCATCATCTGAAGACTCATCGTGCTGCGAGTCTTCTCTATCTGGTGTTTGCTTCCGAGCCCCCAAAGTGTTGAAAAGGTAGTCGGAGTAATTCACGTTCTTGTCTTGAGAGCTGCTACAATCAACGGTGACACCAGGAAATAGTGTGGTCACAAGTTTTCTCACACCAGTCGTTACTAAATACCCGGCGCCAAAAGATAAAGGAAAAAAGACGGCAGCTGTTAAAAGTTTCTCCATATTAAAATCCTAGTAAAAGAAAGCGAGGGGTTGAAGTGCTGTCAAAGTGCTATTTGTAAAATACCTGATGTTTTGAGATGGACGCATTCATAACCTCAGATATTCTTTGATCTATGACATAGATCTATGTCATAGATGTCGTCATAGCTACAATGAGCTCACTGTAGTTCTGGGGGAATGTCTTGCTTCTGAACGTTGCTATGGAAACGGTCAGATCAGTTCTGCATGACTCAAACTATTAACCCTTTGCAAGTGTATATTTCAGGAGGCTGGGGATTAAAACAGGGATTTTAATAGTTAACTATTAAGTTTAGTTTGACAATAGTATATTAAAACCATTCATTTAAGTAGGTTTTTTTTTATCATTCTATCAGGTTTAAAATTTTGAATCATACTTGACTTAAAAATATCTTGAAAGTAAAATTAAATGTAACTTACAGACATTTGCTGCTGTTGTTGTAAAATGTGACAAGAAATTTTGCCCGCTTGAAGAAGAGCTACAAAGAAATAATTTTGGTTTAATCATTTTACACGTTAGCATAAATATAGAATAAAGAATGATCCCAAAGAAATGATGCTGCCGCTCCATATTTGATGGGTTGTAAACAACCCACTCCAACACATTTGTTCTGTATGGTGCGGAAATGTAAGTAATAGACAGAATGTAATGTCTTCCAGCTTTTTCTGTGTAATTGAGAGCTTGACACCAACAGCAGCCCACATTGCTGATAGCTGGGAAGGAGATAAATGAGTCCATTTCTATGCTCTCCTGAACACTGGTTATGAGTCTGTTGGTTTTTTGTGTATTTTAACTATTAAAACTGGTAAACAAATGTTTATATCTGTTTTTAAAAGAATAGCAGCTTCTCTCTTATGTCTCCATCAGATGACCAGCATTAGCAGCTTTTGGTGACATTATTATTAATAATAATTAGATTGTTTTTGAATACGATGCAGGATTTAAAATGAACTGATGAAGATGGTCTATGTGTCAAGTCTGGCCTGGGAGGGATGTCTGTGGTTCCTTTCTGGACCTGTTAAACCTTCAACCCGATGTGATAGACTAGCTGTGCAAATGCCTTTCCATGCAATTCAGCTTGATTCTCATCTCCCTTCAGTACTCTGTCTGAGATTTCTCCCACTGACCTTGGTTTCTCCAGTAGGATTTCAACCAGGCCAATCGGCGAACAGAAGGAGAAGTTGTGAACGATGATATCGCTTTTCTGGGCTCCTTTAGTGTTATAATCTGCTTGTAGTTTTGTTCACTGACTCCGCAGTGAACAAAGTCTTTCAGTCTATGTTGGCCACTTCTCCTAGCATTGAGAAATTAAAGTCGGACCAAGAAGAATGTTCAAGACATTTTATTCCTGGCAAAGATGCCATTTGGCTTGGCATTTCTATTTTGGATGGTTTGCATTTACCATTAAGCTTCATGATTCCTTCATGATTGAGCTGGCACATTTTATACGTCACGGCCAAACGCTAGTGTTACTGGCACCAGACTTAGGGGAATCTGAGCCAGTATCAAGCGGTGCAAAGGCACATGAATCCTTTGCAACCAATTTCTGTGGATCACAGAGGAAGCGAGTTGAAACAGTGTTACTCTGGCAGAGCTTGTTTATTCTGAGCCGCACATGCTCAATTAAACAAACACAACCACAATACAATTCAAATGCAGTCAACAACATCCGGAGTTTCCACAAAGAAATAAAATAAAATAAAATAAAATCCTCAAATAAAATAACATAATAGCAAAAGAAATTAAGAAAATCTAATCCTAAATTAACATAACCCAACTGAACAAAACATTCCATCTACAACACACAGTAAACACCAACGTTTGTCAGTTACAACTGTTTTTTTAACGTTTGTCAGTTGTAACTGTTACAGCGGCCACAAAAGAGATCAAGCCCACCACAAATAAATACACTGTTATAAGAAACAAAAATATTATAATGCTGCCCAAAAAATACTGACCGATCAAGTGATATAAATAAATTTAAAAATCCCCAAGGCTCCAACAACAAAAAGCAAGCTACACGCCGACACAGATCAACGGCAATACAAAACTTTGCAAATTATACATGCAAGTTATACAATAGACTCCGAAATTAATCTTTATATATGTACAGATCATTTTACATGGCTTATGAGAGTGGCCTTCTATCTTACCTGTGGATCACAGAGGAAGCGAGTTGAAACAATGTTACTCTGGCAGAGCTCGTTTATTCTGAGCGGCGCATGCCCAGAGCCAGGAAACTCATTCTCCTCGCTAGACCCACGGCGGCGCGAGAGCGCCCCCATTGGCAAGAAGACACACGCACACAACAAACACGTCTACACACACAGGAAAGAAACAAAGACAAAAGACAAGACCAACTCCGATAGAAAAATAGGGGGTGTATTTTCCATTTATTTATTGATTTTTTTTTTAACCTTTTTTCCTCAACCCACTACACTAGCAATTTGGTATTGTAATCTAATTCTTTGAAACTTGAAGTTCACACCTCTATTAGACAATCATTTCTCAGTAGCCCAGGGTCTAGACCCGGTGTATGAAGCAAAGCGTAAATCAAGGAGCTGGGTTTTTCCAGGCTAGTGGGACACAACAGAAAGAAATTGATCTTAAGTATGTGTGCATAGATGCGTCTTTGTCAGTGACCCTCGGGACAACCTGTGAACAACAAAAACATTCAGCAACCATGGTAACTGCGGCCGTCAGACAGTAGAAACCGATGCCAGAGAACGTTGGTGTGGTTAGTTTTGAGTTTTAGCTGAAATTGTGATTTGTGGAATTTCTAACTGTATCAGAAAAACATTTGTTCTGCTTCTGGTGTGACGTATAAAAGAAAAAAAGACAAGCAGCACAAAGCTTACTTCAAGATATTTATTGTTGTATCACTGTCATCACTGATTTACATAAAATGTAAATTAAGACAGAGATCATCTCAAAGCAGAAAGAGGAACAGTATACAACACGTCAAACAGATCCAGAGCAAAAACAAGATAACAGAAGTTTTCCTGACTACATGACTAATAAAATGTAAATTTTTCACACATATATATTTATGTTTATATATATACTCATGTATTTGGTCTCATTAATCACAACTTCATGGAAAACACCAATTAAAACTTGAATCTTGTAGCCCAATATCAGTTTTTGATGAAAAAAAAACAGTCAATAAATGATCAGCGTTTTGGAGATTTGCAGCGTATTTAGGATTTAATTAGGAAGTTTACTTAGTTTAAAGAATCATCTTATGAATATAACATTTGTCCTCAGATGTAATAAGATGCACCAACAGATGCAAAAAAACCCAGACAGTTTATGCAGGATCATTGGCTCAAAAGGCATCGTGTCACAGTGTGAATCTCTGTCCTCTAATCAAGCTCACTGCGTCCTGTCGGCTCTGGCTGAACGCAGAAGGAAGAGGAAACTGATATTTTCACAATATATCAGCTACTACAATGGACAGAGGAACTAACAAGTTCAGGTCATCATCTGGGAGGAGGTTACTGGTTTCTCAGTCACAAGCTGGTTGCAAACCTGAGGCCAGCAGGTGTCAGTCAGTTATGGTAGATCTGACATTTGGTTTGATGACCTCAATATGAGAAGCTACAGACTGATAGCAGGAACCAAAGAGCTCTGTAAAGGTAAAGGCAAATCTTCTGAAGTTGGGATATAATTAATTTAATTTCACATAATTATCGCGGTAGAAGCCATTTGTTTGTTAAAATTTTATGAAATATATTTGTTCTATTTGATGTTTGTTGTGAATGACGTAACCTCACAAACGAACGAGGTAATTAGTCCAACGTTTAGAAACTACAGCGGCTGTAATGCGCCACAACAAAGGTAAACAAAGGTAAAATAACCCGAACAGGTGATCAACTCAAAACCACTCGTACCTTTTTACTCTCTCTCTCTCTTTGTAGTTTAAGCACACCTGTTACCGTGGCAACCGCCTGCGCCCAGCAAGACGAGCAACGATTACGTTAAAAACATAACATTCAGTCCGTTACGATATCAAGTTTCCAGGCTTGATATTTATTTCTCGATTATTAATCAGCACTTCCCTGAACACAGCGATGGTTGATTGACTAGCTGTACTTGGTGCTAACGTGGCTAACACGAGCAACAGTTTAGTCCAAAGCCTTTTCTGCTAAAATAAAATCTTTAGTGTATGTCAGATACAGTACACATTGCATATTGATCTGAATAGCTAACGTAAGACTGTGTAGCAGACAGGCTTCAAGGTGTAGAAGTTGTATCAGTTCTGCCTTTATGCTGTACTTAGCTAACGGGAAGCGTGTGTCCATGCACGTGACCACGTAGAATGGGCATCAGCCAATGAAAAGCGGCCCCTCTGGTAAGGTCCATAGGAGATGAAATGTGGAAACAACATTAATGTTTATTCAACATTTCATGCAAAGAATATAGAAATGACAAAGTGAGGAGTTTGAGCAAAATTGCTACCGCAGTTGATAAACCCGGTAACTTTTCAGCTGTTCTTCGTTAACGTGACATAAATAGTTATAATGATTTTCATTCAGTGAGGACTTTACGCTGACACTAGCCACATACATTGCAGGTAGATTGTAGTAAAGCATTGATTAATGCCTGGTTTTAAAATTAGTTAACTGAACTTGTAGCCATTATTTTGTGCCCATTGTTGGACACCACACGGCACGATTGAACCGATCGAACCGTTATACCTAGGATTTCTGTGGGCTAATGTGTGATCTCTCAGGTATTGAAAATGGGCCGACAATCGGCCGATAGCTCTAAGATCGTGTCGTGTGCGCTGGGCATTACACATCATTTTAGATTTTTCTGAAATATCAATACAAGAGAACAATAACTTTTCAAATTGTTTTATAATCTTTTGTATGATATTTGTCTCATTTCATTTCACAGACATTTTATTTGAATAAAATAATCTTAGTTAATAATCTGCTAGGAGTAAATTTGCTATATTCAGAAGCTGATTTTGAATCTAAATTTCTAATCTTTGCTTATGTTAAGTTTTATGCTATTCTTGATACATTCACTGGTTATTTTTTAATGGAACCACAGGCAGATGTAAAATGTGATCAATAGTGAAGATTTCCACCAGAAAACAAAAACCATAGATACAAAGTTTTTACTTGTGAAAATATTCAGGAGTCAACTGATGCTCCAGGCAGGTTAAATTGTTCTGAACTGATACCTCAATTCAGTGTTTTTCAACCTTTTTTGAGCCAAAGTACATTGTTTTCATTGAAAAAATCACGAGGCACACCACCAACCAAAAATGTAAACAAATTATACTCTATCGCCACCTATATTAAATATATAGTCATTTTTCTTTTCATAAACTTTTCCATCACTGTCATCAAAGTCTTGCCAGATACAATACTCTCACCGCTACCTGTCACATTCCCGCATCACTAATTCTCTTGTTTTAACGTACAATGCTATGTACCTACTGCCATCTAGTGGTAAGGAAATTACATGATTATGCCGCTAGTCACTACTACAGCACACACACTCGAAGATAGCATATTATTTGCAGATAATTAATTTGTTTTCAAAAAATCTTTTTTAGACCATGGTGAAATTTCCACGGCACACCTGACGATCACTCACGGCGCACTAGTGTGCCGCGGCACAGTGGTTGAAAAACACTGGTTTAAAACACCTGAGCAATCAGACAACCCTTAAGAAGCCTAAATTTGTTCTGCTTAGGCATTTTACTCTACAAAATGCCCTCTACTTCAAACCTCTGTGATGTTTTCTCACCATTTTAGCGGTTTCCCTGCTTCAGAACAAATAAATAAATGTGTGAACTCAATACCTTGGAGGAACAATTTTATCTTTTTTGAATCTGGATTGTTTGCATTGGTGAAGCTATAATTTGCAGTGTCCATAAGGGCCAGGGTTTTAGAACAATACTCTTTGTAATACCATTACAATCTAAATAGCTAAGAATGTTCAAAAACCTGCTGATGAAAGCACATTTCCTCAAACTAAGTTTTTTTTTACTCAGTGTATGTTTGTAACAAAAATATTGTGATTTTGTTTGATCAATTGATTAGGAAAAATTATCAGATTTTTCTCAAATTTACTTGCCAAATGCTTGCTAGAGCCAATTGGTGGGAAAACTGGATGAATTTTGTCATTGACCAGTGGTCGGTTGCCTCACTAATAATTTTATGTTATCAGCTTCATTATTTTTGAAAGCATTTAAACCATTTTTTTCTATTGAAAAATATTCAATCCTAAGACTATTTGGATCACCACTCAGTACAAATCACTGCAGACTCCTATAGGCTACAGAAATATTAGCCAGAAAAGATGGGTTGTTTTTCTGGGCCAAAATCCTCCACCTATCTTTCCACTGCAGTTACCAGAGCCTTATTAACCGCTGACAAACCTCACGTATATTTAGCTCACTTTATTCAAACCATAGAACTTTCCGTTCTCAAGGTGGTGTGCAGGGCAATGAGTCCTTCCCACATGTTGTAGTCAGTTTTCTTACTTATTTCATTTTACTCCTTTCTATAAGTGGTACAACAAGTTTGTTAGATTGAAAGGCAACATTGAGGCTAGTAGAACTATCCACATGCCCTCTCATGCACCTTTTGGGGTAGCTGCTTATGTGTGTGAATGACTGTCCTAACTCGGGTGTAAATTGCTATTGTAGCAATGATATTCAAACATTGATCACGGCTAGTAAGGTATATGGCATGTAGCTTCAGCCCCATGTTCCCATAGTGATGATGAATTCGTTGACACACTGAGCTGTGATCACTGGGATTACTCAAAATAAATATTTACTCATGCTCAACGGAATATTTTACCCAATGACAACAACTAAAAAATTATTCATGGCTAGTTATGTTTTATTTTCAGGGTCTGGCTGTGCTTGTTGGTTTACATATTTTGAATTGATCTTTATCTTTTTTCTTAAGATAATTTGACTTTACAATTGTGGCTCTGTGCTATAATGGCTCTTTAAAGCTTATGCTTGTTGTACAATCATTTAGTGTAGGTAGCAGCATACTCAGAGATTACAGTTCAAGTGCTCACAGCGTCAGTTATGAGACAGCAGTTGCGAGCTCATACAATATAAATGTTTCACATAAAGCTATATTTTATTTAGTTTCTATTCTTCTCTGCTCCCCATGCAACATATCAAGTGGGATGAAATGCTTGCACAAAAAATCTGAATCATTTTTAGGTACAAGCAGTGATATCTCTGCTCATCAGAAAGCAAAAGAATCTTCAGCTGTAATTGAAGTCAGTAGGGCACCTTTGTTGTGGTTATTATAATTGTGTAACAGTTAATACTTTTTTACAGTCTTAATGTGAATATTGAACACAGTTTAAAGTTCTTGACATATAGTAAGTTTAGACTCATAAAGTATACATAGTGTCATGCAAGAACTCTTTACTTCCAGAGTTATTGTGCTAGAAAGACTTCAAAATGTCCTAGTCAGTATGGCTCAAACATGTGAAAAATCCTTCTGAAGAAAAAGATTAAGTTGATATTTAAACAGAGCAGATGTTTTTTTCCTCAGGGTGCTCCTAAAAGGTCACAGAACTGCCAAATACTAAGCTCTAATAAATACTGAAGTTTAATTTAACCTTACATTTTTGCAGATAGGGAGCATCCTCTTTCCTTCAGTAAATCAAAACATCATTAGTGAAGGTTTTTACTTTTTTTTTATAGAAATAACTTGTTGATCATGCTGTTTTTGTGGGAAGCTCAGCCCCAACACAGATAAAGTAAAGCCAGATGCAATTAAGGCAACATTTTAAAGATGGTTGGCATGGGAGAGCTACTGTTTCTACAAAAAAAAAAAAAACTTATGGTGGTTCTTTCTGTTAGTTGATTGTTGGCTTTTTGTATGATCTAGAATTGGTTAGTGTTCCTATTTTGCAAACAGATAGGAGAAATTATTCAAACAATGTTTCTGCTTGCTGAGAAAGGAAGTTTGTATTTTCTTCCTCTTTTAGTCACCAACCCTGTGCAGGCTGCAGGCATATTGTGCCTCGTACTGTACACTAATGATCTCAATTAAAAAATATTTCAAAACAATGATTATATGATTATCTTGTTTTTAGCATTTTATATTAACACTAAGCATGACCAGCACAGGCCGGCGATAAACTGGCGACCTGTACAGTGTGTACCCCGCGTGTTGGATAAGGGACGGATGGATGACTAGCACAGAGAGAGCATAATTAATAGGAGTCTCTGTATTACCTGTAGAGCTTACAGACATTATGAGAGATTTTCAAAAGACTGCCAACATTTCCTTACCCAGTATTCAACACACATTAGTTGGCCTGGTATTTGCGAAAGCAGTGGAGTTGAAACTTGTGATGTGGGTCAAAATGGTCAGCAGGATTTGAGTCACCGTTTCTTCAAAAATTATTTTAAGCAAAAGTTACTGGATTTGCAGTATTTGCAGTTAATCAGTTAAACAATCAATTGTCTTGTTAACAACTTGTTTCTAGTAACTATTTTAAACAATGTACATATATCAAGAATACTTAGTTTATGACATTGTCATTCTTCACATGTCCTTCATTAGAAGTTATTTAGCATGTTTTTTAAATATTCTGACTCGTATAACCTTGATTTGAAAAGAAGCATACTGAACATTAGCTCTGTGAAATAAAGAATGATGTTTCTACATAATGTGTTTCAATTATGTTTCATAACCACGACAAAGTAAATAATTATTTCTTTTAGTTTTTCTCCTCTCACTCTTTAGTTGAATTCCGACTTCATTTCTCACTTTTGCTAAAACTTGTCCTCATTCACTTTAGTTCTATATTATATTATAACCTGCCAGTCTTGAGCCATGAGACATCTATCCCATCATTGCAGGCATTTTTGCTTTAGCCACAAATGAAAAATAGTAAAAAAAAAAAAAAAATATATATATATATATATAAATGATAATATAATTATCATTTTTCACCTGACTGCCTCCATCTCACTTTTACTCTTGTTATTTATCACAACAAAGAAATCTTTTACTTGTCCTTGACTTTTTTTTTTTAAAAAACAACTGAGCTAATTATTTGTCTTTCACCAACTGTAAGATAATTTCACTTGCAGAGACTTTAATTTTGATCATCAACATCTTCTCTTTGGAATATTGATAGTCTCCATTTGTTAAATACATCTTATATATGCTGTCATTATCCAGTCTCGTCAGGAGCCCATTTTGTCATTTACAAGACTCATTGCCCAAACGCCAGACTGGAAACCATTTGGACTCCTATTAACACCCCATTGTCACTAATAAGTCTTTTTTTGTCATAGTGCTTAATTCTAAAATGTTTTGAACTTTGTCTTGAACTGTTAGCTAATGACAAAGTTGTCCATAGCTATTTCAATTTCCTGCCCCCTGTCTCATTGCCAAAACTTTATATAGGCCTAAGTACATCCATCTGAACAAGACCAGTCGGCTGAGTCGAATCAGAAATAATGTGCTTTTTATTATGGGATGGCCATAATGATCAGGTTAGGTTGTTAACTCAGTTCATCCATCACCTATTCTGCTGAAACCGAGCCCCAGTATGAAAGAGAAGCAGCGCTGCATATCATAGGCAGCTAATGAGCAAGATAACTGTGGGGAACTAATGGGAATGTTAAGGAGCAAGTTGAGGTGTAGAGGTCAGCATGCAAGAGTTGCTCTTGATTTGCATATCAGATGTCACTATGAAAGCACAAAGGAAAACATCTTAATAAAAAATACATTTTTGCATGAACTGACATCACATTGTGAAATAACAGTGAGCATTTCCAGTATATTGTCGTCTACAATAAATTATTTTATTTATTTCTATCATTGCAGTTATGTTGCACATACCTTAATACTTCTCAACTGTGTGTAACTGTGCAGCTGCACACAGTAACTATGGAAGACATAAATGTTATGTCCTCCTGCAATCGTTCAGCTCTTCTTTTTGAACAGTGATGACAACACACAGAGAGCAGGATGACCTTATACCAGCAGTAGAACGCTGAAATAAAGTGGGGTAAAATACTGCCTGGTTGTGCAAAACATATTTCTTACAAAGCCAACTGTCGGTAGTTTTGTGGTTACTGTCAGGCACTGAAAGTGCATATGGACTTCAGTGAAATTAAACTAAATATAAAATAAGCAAACAAGTTTAATTTGCTGCTTTGCCTTGAGCCCAGATTTACTATACAAGCATTCCTCTGGGCTATTTACAGTATTGTAGGATCCGATTTAGTAATGCTTATATATCCTGTTAGATGGCTGTTTATAGACCAGCATGCCAAGCATTTTCTATATGTTTTCTTAGTCTTTCACTGTGGATCATGTGTAAAAATATATATATGTACCCCGAAGGAGCGATTTAAGAAGACAATTTTGGTATGAATCATTTTCTTGGCACAATTTGTACAGTTTCATTTAGTGTTTTTCTCATGAAGGATTTCAGCAGCATTCTCATGACTGTCACAAAACAGCATTAGACCCACTGTGGGCACCATTTGGACAGAGGAATGCAAAATACTTCCGCAGGCTGTTCAGATTAACAGCAGCATTTTTACCGTCATGACAGGGCACAGGCCTCCTTATGTTCAGCCTTTAAAATGTAAGAGCTATTTATTTTAAAATTCTTATATCATCACTTCCCCTTGAGACAGTGATGCTTGAAGGTAGACAAGTGTGACTACTGTGGGGCATCTAAACACATCAAAGCAGGGGCTGACACAGACAAGCAAAACAAAAAGAATTTCCAACACTGCTGGTTGTCAGTTCAGAAGAAGAAAAAACTCCCAGGAGCAAACACACATTCTGTTCAGAGATACTAGTCTGACAACATGGAGCTCCAGCTCTGTATCGCATTTTTTGATTCAGGGTAAATAAAAAAAATCTCCAGTCATGCAGATGTTGATTCTGTCAGAAGATGGGGGAAGGGGTTTCAACTTGTCCAGTTGTGACAATGGTGTCAGGAAGAATACAGTATTCATCAATCAATCAATCAATCAATCAATCAATCAATCAATCAATCAATCAATCAATCAATCAATCAATCAATCAATCAATCAATCAATCAATCAATCAATCAATCAAATTTTATTTGTATAGCACATTTCAGCAGCAAGGCATTTCAAAGTGCTTTACATCATATCAAACACAGAAACACAATGCAACATAGAATCAGCAATCAAAACACGACATTAAGTCAGGTTCCATCAATAAATTTGTAATTGATTACGTTTCAAATACAATCCTAAACAGGTGGGTTTAGGCGACCTGTACAGTCGCCTAAACGTTACAATAATTCATTTGGTTATTGTAACTAAACCAGGTTAGTGTAGCTACCAGATTGGTTTAGTTACCATTGTTACCAAGCCAAATCTCTGCAGGCAGCAGCTGGAGTCATAGGAGGATGGCAAAAGTGTAACTGAATTACGAATAAGAAGACAGGACAGCTTTGGATATCTGATGTGAGGTATATTTAGATAAAATTAATTGCACACTTAGAAATTTGTTGGATTTTGGACTTCCTTTAAAGTTGGAGGATTTTGCTAAATGATGAGAATGTATCTACATGCTTAATACATGTCCAGTTATTTTATCATGCAAGGCAAAGACAGTTTATTTAAATATCATTGCTTCAGTCTGAGGACTCTGAAGCAGAATCCACAGCAATTTCAGAAAATAAGTACAAGACATTGATAATCTTTTCTGAATAAAGAGTGGATGAAAAACAAATATTCAGGAGTCCCATGAGAAACTGGACTCATTAGGATGTATTAGTCAAACAGTCATGGCGTGACCTACTACAGATGTGACACCAGCCAATTGAAGTCTGACCTTTATAGCAAAAATGTACTTCATGAACAGTATTGTTCAGTTACTGGGCCATGAAAACCTGCCTAGATTAAGCCAGACAGTTTTTCTTAAAAATTCATATGTGAGAACCTTTTTAAAAAAAAATTCTCACTTATGATTCCGATGTTTTGTTGCAGCCATACAAAATTCAAGCAAACACCTTATCAGAAGGACTTTTATTAAAAATGTGTGGATAAATGGATAAATAACAAGAAATGTACAAATGAATCTAGATAAAAAGAAATTTGGTTTCCTTATGTCTCATGTTATGTCTTTAAAGATAGGTGCTTGTTTATGCTTGTTTGGGGGATTTTGTCTTGATAAAATCTACAAAACAAACAGAACAGATCAGTGACAAACTGTTTGACTAATTTGAAAACATTGGTCAAAAATTCTAAATTTCTATGTAACAAGTCCTCTGCTTCAGTGTATAAACAGTTATTACATGGTCTATTTACCATGAAGATTTGAAAATACTAGTTTATATTGAAAGCTTAGAAAGGCAAAGACATCTATTCATTGCAGTCTTTTCCTTTGGGCTCTACTAAACTAGTCACTTTGATAAGCGTTAGCGTTGCTAGAAAAAGGAAAGACAGCGATGTCATTGCTTAATGCTGATCTCAAGCCAGAGTGCATTAACCCCTGGTCTGTGCAAAGGCTGTCAGCTTTGATACCATTTCTTCTGTTGGTGTGGAGTCTTTGAAAGGCACTTAAATTACCGTAACTATCCCTCACAAAGCAAAGACTTCATCACTACAATGCTCTGTGTATCATCTACTTCTTATCAATTTAAGAGAGCTGTCTGAGCATGGTTGTTAACAAGGTGACTCGAGTGTTTGTCAAGAGGGGGGCTAAGTTCCAGTCTAACTTTGACTGTCTGAGTACTTGGTGACAGAAATGAAGTGTTCAGAGTAGATGTGTATAATAGCTGTCTAGTCATATCACCATCAAATAAGGATGGAGTATTGGACTGTAGCAGGCACTGAGGTGTACAAAAATGTTTTGTATTTTAAGCAACTTATATTTGTTCTTACAGTTTTTTGATCACTATAACGTATTAAATTGCTACTAGTTTTAGAGGAAGCTCTAAAAAGTACGGTTTGACTACCTGAAACCAAAGGTGTCCTAGGTGTTGTAAAATTGAGAAGTCATGATAAAAGTACCTGTGTCATGCTGTTGTCCTGTTTTCATTTCAAGGCCATGAGAAACACAAAAATAATGTTTCTATATTGCCTTGTTGTGCACCTACTGTAGCAAGCAAGACTTTATCACCACATTAAATAGCATGACTCCGAAATTTCTGAGAAGTTTAGTAAACATTGTTGTATGTAGCCCCAGAGCACAAGTAGTACTTAAGTCTGCAGTTGTGAAAAAAAGAGTCAAAACATGACACTTAATACTGGTTCGACCACATTCCAACCCTCACCTGTGGCCATAAGATATTGATCGTCACTGAAAGAAGGTCCCAGACACATCGTGGGTGACTAATCCTCAGTGGTAGGAACTGTCATCTAAGGGAATCTTAGAGTAGAGCAGCTTCACTTCCATATCAAAATGAATTAGTAGACATGGCTTAGGCATTTGATCAGGATGGCTCATAGATCCCACCTTTTGGAGGTCTTCCACACACTCCCAGACCTACAAGAAACTTTATATGACTTTTTACCCTTGAATGACTCAGGATCCCTGGAAATGAGAGCATTACTGGGGACAGGGCTATCAGGGATTCCCTCACACAACTGTTTCGTGGATGATAAGCTTTTCAGATCTATTTAGCGTAAAAAAAAAACTTTTGATTTTTAAATGTAATAAAGTTAAACAGTTTGTCTGATACGATGGCAGCATTAGAATCAATGTGACTGTAACACTTATTCTTCCAAAGAAACATTTTAAAACACTTCTATCACGCTCCTTATGAATTCAACAGTTTTTCTTCTGACATAACAGATGACAAATATGAGTTAAGATTCTGCTTCATAAAAAGATGACAATGACCAGAATGAACATGCCCAGTATCCATCAATAACTGCTTATTATTTGCAATACATGGCTCAGACAGCAAAGTTAATGTTTTAACTTTTACTTCCAGAGCAGAAGTATTTACAAAAAGAGGTCCAATCAATGAGATATTGAGGCTGAAGATGCTTTTTGTAGTCTTTATTTTCTGTTGCATCATAGTTATACCAATTTGAGTGTTTGTGATTATAGAGTAGGACCCCAGATCTGGTGTAGATGTGAGATCTGAAGTGAGGCTCAATCCACACAAGTCTGGAGGTTTGCTTTGTCATGGCTAGCTGAGTGAGTTGCATACACAGTCACTACAGACAAAACGCTACTATGAAAGTTCTTCTCTGTTTTTGTTCCTATATATACTGTATTTATCTTTGTTCTCTTGTGTATCATATTATATTAATATTTTGATTCATTAATATTTATTTTGCCCAAAGGCTGATCTGCTACAGCAGCAGTCAAAGTTTGTGGTGTAACAAAATAACAAGTAAATAAAGTTTGTTCATTGTCATGCAAATAAAGGTGATGTTTGCATGGAAATCAACCGTTTGATTGAAGCTGTGTACAAATGTGTGAATTTGCATCCACGTGTCAAGTACTTCCCTGTCGACTCGCTTAACGCCACAGTGCAGCACACGCATACAATTTTTGTTTGTCGACGTCACAAGATGTGGGGGAATTCATTTAGATCCAGATTAAAAAGGACTAAAACCCTTCGGAGTTGTTGAAACTTGGATTACTTTACTCACTGTGTAGATGTAGAATAATCAGTTTACAGCACTGAAGGAATTTTTAATTGGCACAAAGACTCTTTGATAGAACTCTCTTAATCACAGCCGACTTTCTCGCAGGAGACTTTGACGGGGTGGATTTACCATACCCTCTGTAAGTGGAAATTTCTCCATGTAGTACTCAATGTCTGATTGTGAAGGAAAAGATATCCTGGATAGTTTATTGGGGATGATTTATCTGAAGAAAGCAGGGATGGTTTGCACAAGAATTTTAATATATATTTTTTCTTTTCCACACTGATATTTTTCTCTTCTTGTTGGCTCAACTTTCATTTTCAGTTTTTCTGTATAAAAAGCTTTTTCTAGTCTAGTAGAAGTGATCAGAGGATCACTATCACAAATGCAATATTCCCCATTCGGTATCTAATATTACCTGTCTGGGTAGAGGAAAGGAAGCTGACAGAAAGAGAGATGGCTACATTTCTCTTCGCATCTTTGACAAGCTTTTCCAATTTTCTCCTCTCCATCCTGTGCCAGATTGAGCTGGAAGCACTGTTTGCTCTGTAGAAACGAATACACCTGATGAATTTTAGCTTTATAGACTCTTTCCCAGGCTTTTTTTCTCCTCTCCATCACCACTGTTGAGTGCCAGGCCAGTTAAATTCAATCTTCTACAAAGCCACCCACTGTACCTTTGTTGATCCATTTCCAGCAGTTTCGTAATTTTGTTTTCATTCCAATTTCCAAGGTGTCAAATTTTACCCACCAGCTTATAGAGTAGGAGAACAAAGAAGGCTAGGTGCTTGCAGTGTTTGGGAAAATGGTCTGCCTTGTCAGAAAAGAGACAGAAAATGTTGATTAATGTTCCACTGATGTGGCTATTAGATAATGATAATGGAGGGAAAAAATGGCTCAGTGAATGCTATGAAAAATTAAAACATATGAAAACAGAGAATAAGTAAAGGCTGGAGGATAACTTGGGTGTTCAATGACATATATTTACTTTTAAAAAAATAGTTTTAGATCTGCAGAAAATTGTTGTATGATAACATAAACACGTATTGTTTTGCCTGGCTGATAAGAATTCCCAGTCTTCTCCGAGATCTCACTTGATACTTCAATTCAGTGAATCATGCAGGGTTAATAATGTTGACTGGACAGAGAGACATGATGGCCGCTCTCGGCCTACTGGCTGGTGTGAGGGTTCAGCATGTCTAATGAGAGGAGAGACTTGACTTCTTGGAGAATATATTCTCAAGATTCTTTCTGCAGAGGCTCAGACAGTTTCAGGTGATGATCTTATTTTTGGCCAACATACTGTCTCCGGATATGAAGACAGACTGTACTTTACCCTCTGTCCAAGATTCCTTTTCAAAGATGCAGTCTTTTACTCGGCCAACAAGATCAAGATGTTCACACATAATGTCCCCCCTATGCACTGGTTGCTGGAGAAAAAGAGGAAAAACACTGCTCCACTCATTCTGTTACATCTCCTTGACATTACATGGATTTCATCTGTGGGGAACTCCTCCTCTCTAGGACCACATAATTTGAATGGGCTAGTGCTATGGATTCTGCGATTATTACCACTCTTTTGTTCTGTGTGCTGTTCAGAATTTAATCTCTGTGTGGGCTGGGTGGTACCCTAACAAAATGGTTATGTGAATTTTATTTTTCAATTATTAATCCTATTCTTGTAGGGTTGTCTGTCTGAGAACAAAACAATAACAGTATTTTGTCCTCACATGTAAAATGAATTGAATCCCTTTCTATAGAAATAAAATATCTCTGAAACCCTCAGTGAGTGGAATCTCATTTTGAAGAATGTTCTAAGGTTTTAATTGGGGCAGAAAAATAAACTTCCTTACCAATCACTCCTAACACTTTGATTTTTGTTAGGAATCCATTAATAAAACACAAACAAAAAAATGGTTTGATGGCTGACTAAAAATTCTGTCTGCATCACCTCAACAAACTATGAATGTGTTAAATATGTGGCAGGAGAACAATCCAGACATGACACTGACATGCTCTGTTTTACTTTGATTTTTGGAAAGCAGTGCCTGGCTGAATGAGGTTTTAATGAAATTCTAAGACAGCTTGATGCACCACTGATTGAACCACTTAATCAATCAGCTGTACCAGAAGCTTAACAGTCAATGTTACAGCTGATAAAACTGTTGAACATGAGGCCTCTGTTCAGCATTAGTCACACAAGTTCTCCTTTCTTGTTGTGAAGCTGACAGGGTGGTTGCTTGTCTCTAGCTGGCAGAAATATCATGACATAAGGCAAACAGAAACAGATAGACTTCTCTGCCTGTAGAGCCAGGAATATCAGGAGCCATTCTCAGGGAAAAAAAAGCATATTGCTACAGTAATGTGTTTTTTTGTGTGTTTTTTTTGGTAGCAGACACCACAGCCTTCAAGAGTCTGAGTTGTTCCAGCAGCCTGAAAGGTTGTTGGAAGATTTAATTATTATTTTTGGGTGGGATGATCTCACTCAAAATAGACAGCAGTTGGTGAAGATCCACAGTATTTTCCAGACTATAAGTCATACATATTTTTTCATAGTTTGGCTTTAAAACAGATCACACCCACATAAATTCATAAATATATACACTGCTCAAAAAAATAAAGGGAACACTTAAACAGGTGTTTAACACTTAAAGTGTTCCCTTTATTTTTTTGAGCAGTATATATATTTATGTATTTATATACTTTAGTTTTGATTGTGGCACACATTTGCTGTGGAATAGTTTTGATAGGCTTCTACAATGTCACAAGATCTATTTCCATTCAGCATTGTGTTAATTTTTTACTAAAATTTTGCATTGGTGATGGGTGAGTCTATCCACTGTTCAAAGCCTTTTCCAGCAAATCCCAAAGGTCATTTAGGATTAATAAAATTATTTCTATTCGCTAAATTCCAGAATTATGAGATGAGTATCGAGTCCGATGCTGTTGTTGTTCGGTGGGGGGGAGAACTACTCCGATGTTGTTTTGTTACTCATTCTGCTGCAAGTTGTCTCAATTTTGACGTGCAAGACATAATCGGTAAAATCTGGTTTAGGATTTTCAAAATAAAACATCCGGAAGTAGTTCATTATTTCTTGCGCGGTACCGGTACCGGTCCGCGGCCCGGTGGTTGGGGACCACTGCTCTAACCAATTTTGAAAAACTGATTATTTCATGGGATTGCAAGCTTCTGATTAATTCATAAAGGAAGTACATGTGAATGTGTTGTAAAATACCATCTCAACACACAGCTTACTTTTGTGACATTATGTAAAAAAAAAAAAAAAAAATCCTGTACAAAGCGAATTGTAGAATAAGGGACTAGTTTTTACCAAAGCCAAAATAGCTACAGTGTTGCGAGGAGAACAGCATCCATATTTTGGAGTTACAAATCCCTAATCTCAATCCCATGAAGCATTTGTTTTCAGAGCTGAAAAGGTGTGTCCAAACAAGGTGGTCTACAAACCTTATTTGTTTTCATTCCTCTTGACTCAGTTGTGTCAGGAGGAATGGACCAATATTCCAGCATATCATTGTCAAGCTATTTGAAGAATACCCAACAGGTTTGACACAAATTGCAGAGATTAAAATACAATACCAAAAACTACAGAAAGGTTTCTAATCTTAGGAATTTTTAAAACTTTAAAAGAATAATAAAAAACTTTTAAAATTGTCATTTGTCTGGCATTAGGAAAATAATCATAAAAACGGCATATTCCTAACTGACCTAAAACAGAAAGTCTTTGGTCTGATTTGGTGCCAGGTAGTGAGAAAAACATGGTTATGTGTTTTTCTGTATAGTTTATATTTGGTTTTAGTTGTAAGTATGCAAGAAAGTTTTTATCCATGTCTGATAAAGCAGCTTGTTGCATTAAGATTTTATGGGAGAGAGAGTGAGGAATGGACAAAGCTGAATGGGTATGTTCACAATTTTTCTGTCTGGAGGTAAATAACAGTTGCTGTCACATTTGTTCAGTGTCTGAACAAATTACTTGTTCAGACATTTGAACAAGTCTGAACCACAATAATGAACAAATGGTCTCTGCCAGACACAACATTGAATTATATTGCTCTATTTTCCTCTTCTGTCTCATTCCCCTTACTGAGAAGAATGTACCAAGGAAGGAGTGATTTTAAGAGGACATATAAACATCCTACTTATTATGAGATAATGTCTGAGCTATTTGCCTTGTCCCCAGTAATTAGGAAACATGGGAAATTGATCTGCATGCTAACGATAAGCTTCCTGTTTGATTACATCATAAAAACAGACTTTGTATTTGTGCTAAAATCAAGCATGTGATTTACCAATATATATATACAACTGATAAAAAAGAAAACACAACATAGCACTGCGAAACAGAGACATCATAGAATAACATCTATTTGTTAAAGTCCTTCTGTGGTCTGGCTCATGTGACATATTCTTGACTTTTTCACAAGACTCCAGATTGCACCCCAAACTGCCTGGGAAAGTAATATTGTCTTCCAGTTAGGGATTCCGGTTCCGATTGGAATCATACTGCCACTTTATCCCAACCTGTTTTCATTTTGTTTGTTTTAGTAAATTATGTTGTCCTTTGCACTTCACCACAATCACTTTCTTTTGTCCTGGCATTGAAATACTTTGATAGATAAATATGTGTAGTTATTCATTTTATGTACTTCTGTATTGTTTTCTGAAGAGATACAGTTATGTATGGAGATAAAGAAATATTTGCACAGAAAGAGTGATTTATTTTAAAGTGGATTGCAAATTGTTCATAGTTGTACTACATACCAATCTTTTGTGCTAAGGCAATTTGGAAACTTGAAAATATATCTTGAAATTCCTTATCTTTGTTTTTTCAAATTTTAATTATTACTTGTTAAAAAAGTAAAGTTAAATAAGTATCAAAGTTATTTGCTTGTTAAGCAGTGCTTTTAAACTGACACACAACTTTTTTGTTTTCATTACAAATGAATATTTAATATAAGTGCAACTCATTAAGTGTCTGGTCCAGCTATATAGTACAGGTTCAGTCCTGTGCCAGACTGACAACACATTTATGAATACAGAGTGTGCTTTGTTCAAGTAAATCTCACCGCACATTGGCAGGAACAGGAGACCTGGATGTGTTCAGACCCTTAATAGTGTCTTTGTCATTTATTCGCATCTGGGAAGATGAGAACATTTCACTGAAATGATGCCGTGCATGCAGAAGCATCTCATTTGGGCCATAGGACTCCGCTGGTGGAAGCATCAAGCTGTATTGGCTCATTTCAGCTGCACTGACTTGTGAGATGGATTTAGCAGTAATGGCGAATGAATGAAAAGGCAAAATGGCAAAGCGAACACTTAAGACGTTAAAATGCAAGGGAACCTAATTTAAAATAGCCTTTATTTTATTCCACTATAATAATAATAATAACAACACTAAGTGCCATCAGCAGTGGAATAATTTGAATCTATAGCAATTCTAGAGATAGTGAATAAGGTCAGTACTTTTAGAAATGTGTACTCAGCAATTAGACAGAAATTACTCAGAAATTCTAAATCCCAAAATTTAAAATATTAAAGTTCATATAATTCTTTAATTTGCATGTTTAATTTTTTACTCTGTGTACACCATGACATTCAAAGATAAATGTTTTTTTTAGGTGGATGGATGAATGGAGGGCACTGTTTCATAACAAAAGTTATCTTGAAGCTTGGAAGTTACTGCTCTTGTTGAAGCTTGTTTGTTTAATATTGGTATAAAATTTAAATATATGCTATTTAAATTTTTATTTGAATTTGTATTTTATTTTAAATGAAAATATACATATATAAAATCTTATGATGTATCTAATAAAACAGAACTGAAATAAACAGCTTCCTTAATCATTTGATGAATGTATTCATTTGATAAAGTGTCTAACTTGTAAATTTAAATGTATCGTTTTAAAGAAATTTATACAACATGAATTATGTAAGTGGTTTAAACAAAGCAGAGCAGTTTTTAAGAAAATGCAACTTTTTGAAATGATTCCAACACAAGTTATATTTTCTTTACTTCCATTTTGAATTGGGCAGAATAAATTGCCCAATTCAAGCCTATTCATAACCATCTATTTCTATGCTGTCCAGGTAAGGACAATTATTTTTAAAAACTGTTTAATAAGGAAGCAAAGATTGTTATTAAGGTGACATAATGATAGAAATGTGCACTTAAAAACTAATCATAGCTAAGTAAATTACTTCTAACATTCTGTTTCAGTTTGTAAATTCTTCATCCTTTTACATTTTGCTTTTATGTTGAGATTTTTCTTCTTAACATCCAATTCCCTTTTTAAAACTATTTTAGCAGAGTTATAGCAATGTTAAATGACATTCTGTACAGGTTTCAAACAACATCATTAATTAATATTAATTCTTGTAACGATACCCTCCTGTGACTCGTGGTGTGGTTAAATTGATGTGCACTAGCAAGATGTTTGTCATTACTGTCCGCCATATATTCTGTGGTTGAGTTAATTAAACTGCCAATTAAAGCTGTGAGGACATATAATCCTTTTCTCTGTCATCTATCAGTTTGTATTATGACAGTCAGTCAGAACGAACTCTCAACACGCTGTGATTTAATTCTAGCCAAGACTGTCAGCAGAGGCTCCTCTTCGTAATTAGTTGTCTGCACTCTTGCTTTATTTTGCATCATGTTTGTAATTGTGTTTCTTTACATGCATTTTCTGTTTTAATGAGAATAGTGCTGCAATGCAAGAGTTGTTGCAAAGCTAAAAAACTGTGTGTGTTTTGTTTTTGCTTTAGGCATCATTCTCTGGAGGTTTGATTAGGGGAGGCTTATGGCTAAGTTTTGGAGGAGCTTTATGTTAAAATGTGTAGAGCTGTGCAGTAATTTGAAATGAACAACAATGAGGATAGAAAACTTGGTGTTGATGCAGCATCCATCCATGACTTCCTCAAGTGCCAATAGTGCTCCCTGAGGACCAGAGGACCAGATGATCATTGGTTCAACAGTTACAGTAACTCTGCTTTTGTTGAACTTGTGTCGCAAACTTTTTTCATGAAATATTGAACAAAATAGATCTCAACATGGGTTTTATCTGGTTAAATAAAGGTTATTATTAAGATTTTCATTTTTTCTTTTAGGTTTGACCTGCTGACTAGGATTTGCTCATATTTTGTTTCTGTGTCTCGGAAACTAAAAAAAATATAAAGTCACAGTTGACTTTGTAACAGATTGTAACAACATGTAATCATAAAAGGAAAAGATAGGTAGGAGAGTCGGGCTGCACAGTGGCGCAGTTGGTAGCACTGTTGCCTTGCAGCAAGAAGGTCCTGGGTTCGATTCCCGGCGGGGTCTTTCTGCATGGAGTTTGCATGTTCTCCCTGTGCATGCGTGGGTTCTCTCCGGGTACTCCGGCTTCCTCCCACAGTCCAAAAACATGACTGTCAGGTCAATTGGTTTCTCTAAATTCTCCCTAGGTGTGAGTGTGTGTGTGCATGGTTGTTTGTCCTGTATGTCTCTGTGTTGGACTGGCGACCTATCCAGGGTGTACCCCGCCTCTCGCCCGGAACGTAGCTGGAGATAGGCACCAGCAACCCTCCCGACCCCATTAGGGACAAGGGTGAACAGAAAATGGATGGATGGATGGATGGATGGAGGTAGGAGAGTCTTGATGGAGGAAGTCTATATTCATGCATCCTCGTCTATACTCAGAATTTGCAGACTGTTATTCACTGTCTTTTTATCTGTTTTGTTGTCATTACCTGTTAGCATTTTAAAGGGATGTGTTTTTGGCTGAATATACTAGCTGCCACTTGTGCATAAAAAAAAAATTAAGATCTTCTTTCTCTTTTTGAAGTTTTTCAACATCATCTATGGTCCCAAGCAGTCTCTGTAGATTTCTGAAGTTTTTGGATTCAAAGCCTTGCCTTTGGCAGGGTTCATCTTCCTTTAAAGTTCAAAGACTCTGCAATAAAGACAGTTGCTTAAGATTTTACGTTTATTGACAGAAATAGCACAGGCACTAGAAGATCTTGAGACAGGATCAGACAGTTACCTTCTCATGCCACACAGTGTGTAAGTCAGCCATTCATTATCTTCAGTGCATGTCAGGGCGGCTGTCCATTCTGTGGCATAAACAAGTCCTATTTTGTATAACCTAAGGTCTAAAAGACAGGAGCCATTCAAGTCATACTGTTTTTTGACAGTTTCGGGGCAATGGGCAGCTTTCATCCATTTTTTCTGATATTGTAAGAAGGCTTGTGTTCAAAAACAATATTCAGCTATTCTGAGTATAGATGTACATAATCCTCACTGGCCTCTTTAATAGGTACACCAGGTTGGAATCCCTTTTGCCTTCAGAGCTGCCCTTATTCTCCCTGGCATATTCAACAAAGTGGTGTTATTTTTAACATAAATGGACATCTAATTTATCAATTTATCTAATTTACATCCTAATCTGTTTAACCTGCATTTATTTGTGTTACTTGGAAGTGCATTTTTCAAAATTAGTTGTCCTTATGGCAAAATTTGAATGTTTGCAAAAATTCTGAAAGGTTTATGTATAAAAATAAGTTGGAAATCAGAGGCAAGATAACTTGTGGACAGTTATCATTAGAATTACAAGTTCATTACTTGGCTTACTTATCTTATTCCCAATATCAAGAAATGCATTGGTAATGTATCGCTGATCTGGAGAAATATTAGGTTTGTAAGGTTTGAAGTGATTTTCTTGACATTTTTAAAATTAATAGGGATGTATAATTTCATAATGTCAAAGCAGCTTCAAAAAAGATTACAAGTTATCCACTCTGATTGTGTTTTGTCTTAGTTGTGTTGATGAAATGAAATCTTTAAGTATGAAGACAAACTGTAATCTTTTTGACAAATAGGACATATTAGCAGTCCCCATTTGTCTTTGAAAAATAAATCATTCAAGAAGTAGAAACGGATTCATCAGAGAATCTATAGTCTAGAATTGGTCTAATTTGTAGACAAGAATGACCTGAGTAAAAGCGAAAAAGAGACACATTAGTCTTTAGAAGTCGTAATGAGTTTATGTCACTTTAGAGGTTTGTATGTCTCTGTATGAATCCATCCAACATGGACACAGATCCAGAAGAAGAACAGAGCTCCATCACACATCAAGTGAAAGGCTTGGAGACAAGAAACCTAAAGGGAAGGTAGCACAGTATTAGAAAAATGGGTTTAAAACCTCAGAAGTCACCAGAAAACCTTTTTTTTCTCCCTGGAAGTTATGGGGTGAACATGTCTACATAGTATTATAATTTATCAAGTCTGAATTTTTTTTCTTTTTTTTTTGAAGCAGGATCTCAGAAATCTTCTTTGCCAACTGTGCATAGTTTTGGTGAACACATGCTGATGCCGAACAACACAACAAATGGCAGCTACAATATGCCAAACTCAGAACTGACTGAACAAGCTTAGAGGAGCTTACAGCAGCAAATCCGTGTAGTTCTTTGCATCATGCCCCTGAAGCAATAAAAGGTGCATTTTCTTTCTTTCACTAGATCTTTTCTTATATTTTGCAGGATCGAAAGTTTCCCAAAACTGGAGAAATCAGCTGCATGTCGGTGTGTGTATGGTTTCATTCATTTGTTGATTCAGGCTGGGCATCTGTTTTCAAGTAAATGTGTGGAACTTTTTCAACAGACAACTGCTGGACTTCTTTTCATGGCTATGCAAGTTTTTTGTTTTTTTATTACATTTTTTTTATTCTTATGACTCTTTGTCTTAAAGTGCTGAGGGCATGAAAATAAATTTTTATCTTTGTAATTTTTACCAATCCTTTTTTTTCGAAGTTCCTGATAAAGAGCTGAGCAATATATTGAATTCCAATGGTCCTCACAGTATCAGTGTGTTCATTACTTCAATGTAAGCGATTGATTGGAAGCAATAATTGGCCATATGTATATTAACCCTTACCTCAAGGGAATTCATTCTTTGGATGTTGACATTGTATTTGGACCATTGAATGGACTCTAACTGCTCTTAATGCCCACATCTGATAATAATAAATATGATATTTATTTTACTTTGCTACATGATTCCTAAAAAGAATTTGACACTCCTCAAAGGTTGTGTTCAATATCAAAACAATAAAAACCTCTACTGAGTGAATATGTATTCACTTAATGCCTTACCTGTGTCTCAAATGTGTTCTGTTTAAGCACAGGATTTTTGTCATATGCAGATAAATAATTGTTTTAGTTTTGAAGTTTATAGCTTTCTTTGGCTGAGTGAAGACTTGATTTCGTTGGACTTAAATTTTGCTACTTTTTATAAGTTATTTCTGAGTACCGCCAAATTTTTATCACATGTTTAAGATGGGTTTTGTGGCTTATTTCACATAATTTTAAAAGAAAAACAACTACAGTAGCTCTTGGCTTGGTGTAAAAAAATGTAAAAGCATGTTATTTTATCTGTGCCAATATTTGGAAGAAAATGTTTTGCATTGCTGTAGTGTAGTTAAAATAGTTGTAACTTATAATGTTTTACATCATTACCTTTGTTGTTAGATTGTAAATTCATATGCGATTATTACATTAATGTGTGCGCAGTCATGTTTGACAAAACCACTCTATACATTTAGGAGAAAATTTTGCTTTTGATTCCATGACATAACTCCATTACTAAGATTGATGAAATTGGATGGATCCTATAGCATCTTGAACACAAATGGTTTTGGAAAATGAAATGCCTTTTATAAACAACCTTGCCTGAGATTGAATCAGCCAGCGGCCTGTGGAGGAAATAGGAAGAGGGGAGGGAAGAGGAGATGTGTAAAGAAAAGATAAGAGGAGGTGAGAAGTGTGTAAGGAGCAAGAGAGAAAATAGAAACTGTATGATCAAGTGAGAATGTGACAAGAGGAGCCAGCCACTCCATCATATTTGTATCTGTATATATGGGCCAGGGAACAAGCGTTAAGAATGACTGAGTGGTCAGGCAGGGCAAATTAACAAGGATTCACCGGAATGTGCAGCATTTAAAATGAAAGCTCAAGATGGGTGATGAAAAGACAAGCATGAGTCCAAGTTGACCATATAAAATTAAGAGAAAATGTTGAAAGTTTCTCTTTGGCAAGAAAAAGAGATACATGAGATGGCGAAAAAGATATATGAGCTTCTTTTGTATATCCTGGAAAATGGATTTAATCAACAGATACAGAGGCAGTTCTTTACTGTTGAGGGACTATACAGCAATGGCCTTTGTAAGAATATCCTGTCACTGATTTCAGTCCATTGACTTTTTCCCCTTGCAGTAAGAAGAATCTGATTTCATAAGAAAATGTTGACTAAATATCGGGTTAACAAAAAAGAAGAGTAGTGGAGCAGTAAATTTTAATAACACGATTGTAAGTATCCAAGTTGGGCTCCAATATTGAATCTGTGTATTTAAAAAAAATACCCAGAATGTTGCTTTGATTGTGTGTGATTTATTTGAATAAACATTATAGGTTTATTCTGTGGCCTGATAAAAGTTGTGTAATGTGACCAATCAGAAGAACATTGTAACTGTACATATTGCAATTTATGTACATAATGGTAACAGTAAATAGAAAAAATATTGAGTTAAATTATTATTGTTGCAATAGTCAAAGTTGTATTGTTGCATGGTCTGATTTTGTGCAGCAGAAATAAAGAAATTAGATAGATATGACCAAGATTTCAAATCTAAGGTGACTATAGCAGTAGTGCTGAAAAGATCAGTGAAATGTATATTTTGTGACTCTAAATGTGTTTTTCTTCTCTGCAGATGTAAAGTGATCGTTGAAAATGCTTCTGAATGTCAGCATCCTGATAAACACATAGCACACACAGCCAGTATTATAACTTTTTGTCATAGGAATAGACTTGTTTTGAACATGAAAGATAAACTGAGGAACCTAGAAATAGCCGAAAACAACAGCAAAACAAGAAAGCATCTCTTTATAGGTTGTAGTGAAGCAGGGGTAAAAGAGTTTAAAAATGTGCCACTTCTCTGTCCAGGAGTCCTTCAGTTTCTTCCTGAGGTGAAAAATAGAGACAGAAAGCTTTATTATTGTACTAGTGGCCCAATTTGTACACTAACTGCTTCGACTGCTGTGTGGTTTTTGCTTCTTCATGCCACTTGAAGTTTTTCCCTGGGTAGGAAAATTTAATAACCCTCTGCCCTTATCTTTCAGTAGCTATTTTTTGTTGTCTGTTTGGAAGCTTTCAGTTGCCCTGAAATGGTTCATGACATTCATGAAGTTATTGTAATTTGCCAATATGATGAAAAAAAAGAGCTGGGCTTAGTTTATAAAGACAAACTTTTTGTGGTGTATTTTGACCAAATTCCAATATCAGCCTGATATAAATTTAAATGAAATTGAAATATAACAATTTAAGTTGGGATTTATGAAGCTTTAAATCGAATTCTGTTCATATCATTAGACATGTAGCATTAATCTACATAAAAAGTACAATTAAAAAAAGGTGTGTTGTTGCTGCATGGAAACAATTTCCTCAAGCAATACAAACTAATCGAACAAAATGACCCACCCTTCAGTTATGTTATGTAGCTTTAGAGCTGAAAAAAGTCTCCAACAAGTTTCCCTAAACTCTTTCTGTGAAATATTCTATATGCTCTACATTTTGAGTAGAGGATTCTCTGTAGAGGTTAAAAGCTTGTGGTTTTCATCTCATTGAGCAGCAATGCAACAGTATACACTTTTAAGACTTTGAATTGGCATAATTGTGAACTTAATGATCTGAGCTTTTAATTAAGCTTCATATTCCAACTACCGTATAACTACCAACTATTCCTCCTCGGCATTCTCTCTGTCTTCCTTTGTCTCCTTTCATCATATTCTCCTCTTTCTGTTTACAGCTTCTCTTTTTCCCATTCCCTCCCTCTAGAGACGATGTCATTGAGATAGATGTGTGCTCATGATTAGTCGGGGAAAAACCTTGGTGCTTAAAATGCACCAGTTTTGAACAAACTGACTGTTCAAACAGTCAATTTTATTTTATTGTTTTATTGTATTTATGAGGTCTGAAGTTACAGTCTTCACTGTACTCAGGAGGAATATTGTTGAACTACATCAGTTAAATGGTTAATTCAAGATGAAAAATGTGTTTTCTTGTCTTTTTTCCTTTTTTTCTCTTTTTTTTTTGCTTGAAGAATAAGGAATAGAAGTAGACGTGTAGGTGGAATGATTTAATCCAGGAAATGGGATGCAAATTCCATGATTATTCTTGTGGTGCTCAAGAGTCACACGAAGCAATCGCTCAGCTGCAATGAATGTGTGACCTGATTTTTTATTTTTTTGTGGTTTGTAACCAGGGTGTGAAGATCATTCCTGCATCTTTTTGAGTGGCACAGAACTTTGCGAATTTTTGCAGGACTGGAACATATAAGATAGCACAAAAAGACATACATAAAAGTTGAAGATTGCAAATATAAATAATTAGCAGAGTAGTGAAAAAACAAAACAAAAGCAGTCCTCCAAATAATTCAGTAAGTCTAAAGTATTTATTTTTAACAAGATATTTGTTGTGCTTCAATTCACCATAAGCTACTTTAAACTGCTAAACTCTTCAAATAGACCTTAATTGGTATTAGGCATTTTGACCCCTTCACCATATAATACCTTTTGAGATTTGGTCCCATTGTATCTGTAATATCCAATGTAAAAGGCTATCATCTTCCTTCGGACATTTCATACCATTTTTTATAACTTGGGTTAAAAGGAATATTCAATATTATGCTCATAATTTTCTGCAAGTGTCTCCACTTGTAGAAAATTACTCCAGTTACTGAGAGACTACAACTACTGTGGTGCAACTTTTAAATACATCTCTGCTCCAAGTTCGACAGAGATCTGTGCTGAGATATCCATTGGTTTAAATGTGTTTGATCAGAACTAGATCTAAACGTTGGTTGCTAGAAGACTGGAATTGAAGTTAAGGAAAAGTGTATCTATAAATGATATACACCCACTGGAGGCAGCCTAGGCTTATTGTGGTTTGAACATGAATCAAAATCTCTGATATATCAGGGTTCAAACAGGCCAAACAGGATCGAAAATATATTGGCATGGAGTGTAATTCAAAGTTTTCAGACAATAACATTCAATTTAAACACCTTACACATGAGATTTGAGTATCTTTATGACACAAGTCCTTAAAAATGTTTTGATTACTTTAATGAAATATTACAATAAAAACTAAACAGATGGAGAAACAGAAATAGATACTATTCATTCTGCCTTGTTAAATGATCTCAGTTGTCTACTTGCTTTCTTGCTTGTGTCTTCATGCCCAGGTGAATTTGTCCTCGGAGTCATAAACCTTTACTTCTCTCAATGAGTTGTGGTAATAAACAGAACTGCAAGTTGGAGCGGTTACCAACAGACCCCATTGGGACATGGGATGATCACTGAGGCTTCCAAAATGATAAATTTTATGGAAACAGGAAATAGACTCTTAAGAATCCACAATTACAATACGTGGTCCAAGGACAGGAACTGCAGCTGTTGACTTGTTAGCTTGATGGATGAGGTTATTCCTTTAATTAATTTCCGTTTGTTTACACGAACGTTGATATTCTTTCATTGCAGGGCATTTATGGGCCTTCAAGGTTTTGCACCTTTTAGCAAATCTCGTTTCTGTAAGGCTCAGCAGCCCATTTTTTCCTTATGTTTTCATCATCAGCAGCATTTAGGCAGCAAAAGCTCCCCATCTATGAGCCATGCTATAGATATGGATCTGGACTGTGTTGCAATCCATCTTCATGGCTCATTAAAAATTCTGAGCACCCTGTCTGTTACTCAGGTGCTACTTTTGAGGGGCAAACCCCATTGGAATGAACCCCTGTTGTTGTGAAATTAATATTTGCGCTTTCCCCAAGTGCAGCAGTTGCAATACAAATCACATCTCTGCTGTGTTATTGCGGTGGAAGTTGAAGGCACCAGGGAGAATGTGCTATGGTCGGTATGGATTCAGTGATATTGCCTGTTCAGTGAGGAATAGACGGCTTATTAGACATAAGTGCTCTCTGTTGTACACACTTAACCAGTCAAATGTTGTGTGATATATTTTTTAAATTGCTTCTGTAATCATTTCAGTGGAGGTCATTCATGCAGTCTACCAGGCATTTAAAACATGTTTATGCAGCACAATCATCACTGCAGCATATGCCACACTGTTCATTAAACAATGTATCAGTCATATGAACACCTTTGTAGATTACAATTTGAGAATCAGAAATTGCTGTGACAAATCTTTCATACTGACAAGATATTACAGAAAATGAGTGCATAGTGCTGTATTTCTTCACATTACTGAAGAAAATTCCAGACAGACATGAAACCATCTTAAATATTCTAAGACAAGCATCTAAAGAAAACCCTGTTACTTTAATTGGGTGGTATGTATGCTAGGTAGAAGTAGTTCTTCAGACTCCATCAATCAGTACATCTTACTGAGACTTTGTAGGCAAGAGATCATCTTTTAAGTTCAAAAATATCAGGCAGACCTAACTAGAAACAAAGGACAGCAGTATGGACATAATTTCCAGAGCGTAAACACATCAGCTTGGCATGTGCGGTATTTAAAATGTTTTTTCTATTTATTTTTTACACCAAAGTTGCAACCATCTTTTAGCACACAGTGTTGTTTCCATGCAGTCTGTGCAACGCAGCTAGCTAGAGTGCAGCACAAAGACCTGGGAGTAATTTACATACATTACCAGTAAATATCAATTGTTGTTTTTATATGATTTTACAATTTTAATGCTGTAAAACCACATGAGAACTGTGAAAATGTTACTGCCTCCCATAAATAAGCACCTTATATCCTGAGCAGGTACAAGAACCTGAAAATAGAATATTTTCCTTCTGTTCTTTTCAGTTCTGCAAATGGTAGAAACATCCAGGCAGAGCTGCATACAAACACACCTTGATTCTTATAACTGTAGCAGTCAGGACTTTTCCAGCAAACACAGCAAGGAGTTGATTGGCCTGCTTCACTGTGATGTTCAAGCTTCTTGTGCTCCTTCTTAAGCAACGCTAACAAGGCACTGAGTTATTTGTACCCACTTATCACATCCATAATCCTGAATATATTCGCAGACATAAAATCACTGACAGTTTGCAACAAAATATCAATTTGTCGTAAAAACTGAACATGCTGTACAATTTTCTTTTGTTTATTTTTATTTTCCTTGTTTAAATGTGGCACATATTTAAAACTGAAACTGTTCTCTGAGCAGCAGTTATTATTAAGACAAACCAGCATTACACAATAAAGCATTGTGTAGTGCTGCTTTTATAGGAACAGTATGTTTTTTTTCTTGGAAGAGAAAGAGAAAACCAATAATAACATCAATATGTAGTACACCCAAGTGAAAGCACAAAACAGTCTGAATGAAGATTAGTAGCTAGGGTTGATGGACTGAAAGAAAAAAATAGACACCTTTCTTCTGTATTTATGAAATGGGTTGATTGAATTCAAATATCATCAATGAAGAATGCAAACATAAATTTATTATGTAGCCAAATAATAATTTGGCATTGGTTAGCTACGTGTTTAGATTTTCTGATATTTTTAGTTACATCCCTGATATATAATTATATTAATACAAAAGTTACAACTTTTTTGAGTTGCCTTTGATTAATATCAACTGAAACATTCATTTCACTCTGTATTCCAACTTTTCTTTATTATGTTGCTGCAATTTAATGCTGTATTTGTTTGTTTTATGTTTGTATCATGGCAATCATTTTTAATTGCCTTGTTGCTATACAAAGTTTCCTGGCCTAACATGGACTCTGTTCATTTGCTTGCTCATTTTGTCATTATTTAGCTGAACCAACCTGACTATCTTCCACCCATCTGTTTGTTTTTGCAGTATGAGTTCAAGGTGAAAAACATTAAGAAGAAGAAAGTTCACATCGTTGTGTCAACAGACGGAGTCAAGGTTACCTTGAGAAAAAAGAAAAAAGTGAGTAATTTTATTTTCTTCTCTCTCTTTTGTTTTGTTTTTGTAAGTTTAAAGCAAGAACTAATAATTAAGTTAACATCTGTGTGGATCAGAGCTGTGAATGTTGCTCTGTTTTTTGTTAGATTCTATTAACATGAAGTGGTGGCCTTTCAACTTCCAAAAATTCAGAACTTCAGCAACACCACTTCTGTATAAAGACCACTTCTTGTCTTTACCCTAACCCTACCCTGTATATATATCTACAGTATATACAGTATGCATAAACATTTTATTTATCTGCAAGGAGATTTTTTTCTCTTGAACCCTTCAGTTAGAATATAATCCTTGTGATTATAACTTCAAAATGAGTAGTAGTTATTAAGAGTATGTATAATTTAGAAATTTGTTCTGTCTAATTTAATTAATTATGCAAATTATTTATGCAAATTTGATTACAACAAAATAAAGAAAAAATGATTTGGGCTGATTAGATGTCTGCATGTGTCTGACAATTAATACTTGCAGGCATCTAATCAGTCAAGCATGGGGCATAAATGGGTAAATAGCAAGGATACAACTTGTCCATAACAAGAGAGAGCATAGAAAACAAGTGAGTAAAATTAATTTCATATTTTTAATCCACCGGCAACCTGAGTAGGACTCTGCAGCTTGTCTATCTCTTCTGATGTTTATTACAAAAACATAACTTCAAGCACACCCCATGCTTAGACATTTAAAAAGTTTGAAAAATGTGTATAACCCATTTAAGTATTAAATCATGCACTATTTATTCCAAATTTATGTGAAACTTTAGCACATACAGAGACAGAAACAAACGGGGCAGATGTCCTGATGAATTAAGGACTTATTCTTTATTCAATCCGACAAATTAGTGGGTAGAGCTGAGGAAGTATATCTGAACCAGGTTGTGTAGCGATTTGTGTAAATTTACACTGTTTCTGTCTAAAGGAAGGGGCCAAAACTTCAATCTCTAATATTGATCTTGTTCAGTATTCTGACAAATGGAAATAAAGACATCACTAACAAAATATGCGCCTCAGAATTTCTCCCCCAATTAAAGAGAACTGAAAAAACACGTACTGTACACTGAAGTTGGAAAACGTTGCTGGATTTGTGCACGAGGTCTCGTCCATGGTTACTATCAGCTGTGCTGCTGTTTTTGAGGAACAGCACTTCCTGCATCCTTTTTATTGTGGTTTGAATGATTAATATTTTCTTTAAGTTCTTTGTTGAAACAAGTGAAAGAACAGAAATGAAAGGAGCTGAAGGAGTTCAGAGATGACAATAAACCTAAAGGAAACAGGAGTGGTTTCATCACTTGCAGAGTAACTGGTGCTTATTGTTATCTAATGAGTTGGAACAAATGCTTTCAGCACAGCACACAAAGTTTACAGTGTTTGGAAAAATCATAAAAATTACATTAAATAATTGTAATACTTAGGTATTCAAAAAACATCATTAAAAGCAAAATGTGAAAAAGAAAAAAAAAATGATGGTCATTAATAGATGATTTGCCATAACCTGCTCCCTTGTCTTCTAAAATCTGAAATGTCACATTCCAGCCAGTGAGCTATTTACATCTCAGAGGATGGCAGGAGCACTGACAGGTTGTGGATGAGAGCTATTGAATGACTCAAGTCAACAAAGCCCTGTATGCAGACAGAAATCAATATGAATAATTCCTGTGTCCCTGTGGGTTGACATTTTGATTGTGACCTTAAACTGAAAGGTAGATTTAATCAAATGCACAAACAAAAAATATTAATGAAAAGCACCCATCAACTCTTCTTGAATATATATTTTTATTTACACTGGTTTCTTCTATTGCATGTAATTAGGGGTGTGTCTTTGCATTTGTCCCTGAGGCTCATGGTACCCTTATATTTATTTTTTCACATTTTGTCACATTATATTTACCAAGTAAAATTTACTTTATTTTGTAAGCATTGCATACTTGTGAAACCAAAGAACAATGATAAAATGAAAAATGAAATGTATCACAACTTCAAACACACAAGCACATGACCTTCCATCTACTCTGACAGCCCAACCAAATATATTATTATTCAGAAAGAAGCCAGGAGGTGAATGAAAAGGGTAAAAATGACACTATCACGTATCACTTAAAAATTTCATTTTACAAGAATGTGCTACCTTATGTTGTCCCTCCTAAATACATTCACATTTGTGGTTGTACTGTGATAAAATGTGGAACGGTTTTAGAATTAGGTCTAAATAAAGCTTCTGGTTTGCTTACAGAAGAAAGAGTGGACCTGGGATGAGAGCAAGTTGATTGTAATGCAGGATCCAATTTACAGGTAAGATCACCTGAGTGTCTGCTAACATAACGTTAAATTAAGCTCATCTAATAAGTGGAGTTTTTTAAAAGCTTCTTCAAACAGCGGCAGCTCTTTTGTTGGCTTCTCCCGAAGGAATTTTATCTGAACTTGATTAAACATTATGGGCTGGTTCAGAAATGTGGACGTTTTCTCACACCTACCTTTTGATATTTTGGAGAAGCAAAGATATGGTAGCTCTTTGATATTCACTTTTATTCATATCTTAGAACAATGTTTTATTAAAGCACTGAAGATTGTGGAGGAGATTGTACACAACACAATACATTTTGTGGGTGTGTGTTTTGGCACAAGGCACCAAAAAATGCCACATCACTACAACATATAGAAATAGAAAAATAGAAATATGAAAAAAATTAGAAAATGTGTTTAGCAAGCTCTGATTTGTTGCAGATAAAAGTACTAAAACCTTTCATCTGATGGAACTCATTGACTGAAAATTGTAGCTTTTTATTTACATTAGATTTTTCACAATGTTTTAATTCTGTATTTCCTTTCCTTTGACTCATTTACTCACTTGCAAGATTTTTTCTGCATGAGGTCTGCAATTTGTTGAATCTTTTTATCGGGATAAAGTCATATTTTGTCAGACATTTGACAGAAAAATGTTTGCCTTTCTCAGATGCCATGTGTCTCACTTATGTAAATGGTATTTGCACAAAACCAACATTATCTGCAAGCTGCATATGAAATGAATGTTTGACTGAAAATGTTAAAATATGTATTAAAAAAGTTATGAAGGTGTTAAAGTTGCATTAACAATGCAGCCCATAACAGAGTTCAGACTGATCGAGAGATGGATGAGCAGGTACACTTTGTGGAAATATGTCATGAGAATTTAATCACAAGTATGTTTATGTAGTAGGAGGGCATATCCATTAGCCTGACATGCCTGCAGGCTGTTCTCATAACTCAAGGCTATGGCTGTAGCCATAATCTTGAGTTAATTCAATTCATTTGCTGCAGGGGTGTTGACCTTTAAATCAGCTCTCTGTTGTCTGTCAATACAACAGAAGCACAAGCATAAAGTTACACACAAGCATAAAGTTTCATCGCCCAAAGACGCAATTTATGATGGATTTCTGTTTATATATATAAAAATGACTGATATGTGTTTTAGCATGTCCAAATCAAAGATGTTGTGACCTTTCTAGGTTTGATGGAAGAACGGAAGTGTACGATTAAAGCAGTAAATAGTGTTTATATAGGGAAGAAAGAATAAAGTTGAAACCTGTTTGCTCCACACTTTAAATTCTGCATTCGCGCACATTGACACACGCCTCCCAGCCGGCACAGCTCTGAAGCGCATCCAGGAGCCCGTTGGGGGTTGGGGCTTTTGGAAATGATTCTGTCAGAAAGATGGATTCAGCCCTGCTGTCTGAGTAAGCATCTCTGAGCTTGGGAGTTTTGTTTGGTTGGAGACGCTGTGACTTGCGCCACACATCTTTCTTTGATTTTTTTTCCTCTTTTACTATTATAGTAACAAAGTTCTCTAAAAAGAGGTGGAGAAGTCCAGGGACAGAGAGAGTGAGGCAGAGTGTGATGGGTATGCCGTATCCATCAGTCACTGTTTCTTGTTAAAGTGAGTCTGACATGTCCTGAGATCTGTTTGACTCAGTTGCAGGATGATTGTCCCCACTATTCCCTCATTCTTTCAATATGGACCTCTAAAGTCCTGCCTTAGTTGCTTGAAGATATTTACATATTCCCAAGGGCTGACGTGAATTGGATTGTCTTTAGTTTGTCCGAGTTTGAAAGTTCTCTACAATGGAGTTTAATAACAACTGTCTTGATGGATGAACGAATAAATTTGTATGGACAGAGGGCACCATGAAGCCTGAATTGTCTGCTATTGCATACATTTTTGTATCTGCAGGTTCATGATGACTTTGACCTCTTCCTGTCAAATTTCTGTCATCACTTTAACCATTTTGACTCATTTATTGCATATTAGCTTGCCTTATTTTTCTGCATATTGGATAAAGCAAAAATGTTGATGGGGGAATATTAGTCTTTTATTAATTAGTCTGTTAATATAATTAAATGTCAAGGATGAACATTACATATATTTTCTTTTCCCAACCTATTTTTTGTCTATCTCTTGTGAACACAGTTATAAAAATCGTCATCAACAAATCGGTGTAGAAAATGTTAACTATAGCAGTAACAGCATGACAACAGAACAACAGAAAATGTTATTTTTTTGTCCAGTGTTTTGCAAAAAGTGCTGATCTTTGAAAATGTGACGCATTTTACCCTAGCTGTGATTTACTTAAACAAATGGCGGATTATCTTCTAGAAGCCTTAATACTGTTTAATTTATCTATGAAATAAATGCATCACTCCTGATGTACTATTTACTCAGCAGTGCATTTTCAGGAGCAGATATTTCTTTGCATTTAATTTGAGAATTGTCAGATGCACCAACTCTTAATACAGGGTGTCCAAAGTTGGTCCTAACGTGCTCGTAACCTGCATGTTTTAGTTCCCTTCCTGCTTCAATGCCCTAGTAGTAATCACCTCCTCAGCATGTCAATGTTCTTCAGAGGACTGCTAATGAGCCATTTGATTCAGCTGAGTTGCACCAAGAAGAGAACTAAAACACACAAGGAGGACTGACGTTGGACACCCATGTTTTCATGTATACAAGTTAAGCAATACAACAACCTTTTTCAACCTTGGATTCATTTAGGGTGTTGTGTAAATATTGCATTTCCTGTGTGTGATATTGAGTGGTGTGTTTCAGAGCTTAATTTCAAATGGTGACCCTTCATTATAAAAGGGAGATACGTCCATATAAAGGCTGTGGATAACTTATCAGCTAAGAATTAATTAGAAGGCTTCATAGGTTCATGTTATAAAACATTGTGTAAATTAAACCTTTTGGCTCAAAATATGAATAATATGTTTCAAAAGGCTAATCTGATAAATATTCATGTGTCTTTATTTTTATGAATGTGAGAAAAAAATGCTTTTCAAAGACCCTGGACAGTTTTAAACACCCCTGCGAGGATTGTTGTTTTTTCCAGTTGCTGAAGAACTGGACGCTTTAAATCTGAATTATGTGCGAGGGTTTCCTAAATGCTTAGCATATTTCTTTTTGCAAATTCCTTTTCATGTTCAGCCACATTTTAGTCTAAGCTGAAAGCTGCCTGACACTGACTCTATCCATCACTTCATATGAAAAAAAAAATGTGGGTGGCACTATCATCATGTTCAGTAATATCTATCGTTCAGTTTAAGCTCTGCAAACACCGATAGATGTAGCCTGATAATTGGCTGGTAATGGCTGTAGCGTTAACTGTTATTATTCCAATTCTTGAAAAAAATACAAAACTGATATTTAAAGCCAAGAGTTGTCAGAAGCAGTTTTTTGTCTATCATCCTGGCATTAAGTGTCAGATAACTGGGGGAGCCAGAGAAGCTATATTAGGATTTCAAAGTAAAACATCAGGAAGAGCTACTTTGGAGATTTCCTTTTAAAAGGTGGCATTATATTCTGGTTGATGTGCATACTGAAACTACTGTTGACAGTTGCTTGCAATTTCTTTTCTAACAGATAGCCATTATTAAATCTGTGGCTGCCATGTTAAATAAGTGAAATAAATAATGCTAGACGATGATTCTGGGAACATGGAAATGGCATTGAGGTGACATGAATTTCCCCTTCTAGAAGTGACTAAAGCTCTCTTTTTAGATTTGTAGCATTCATCATTGCTTATGTAATACGATATAATACAATGATCTTTTTCACTGGCTTTTTCCATTGTCTGCTTTGTGCTGCATTCTAAAACAGCATGTTAGATAGTTTTGCCTGTCAGTCACATAAAACACGGCTCTTTAATCTGAGCGCTTTCATATCATCCTATAGGCACTGATGCGGTGCTGGCTGTCAGATTTCATTTCTTTCTTTTTTTTTCTGAACAAAATCTTTTAAATTAAATAATAAAACCGTTGCAGCTAAAACAGAGTTATTAATCTAATCTTATATTTTAATCATTTAAGTTAAAAGCAAAACTAAATCATGAGTATGAAGGCACATCATGTGCATAAAGTTTGTTTAATGTCATGTCACAACATCATAATCAGATTTAAATGTAATAAATGCATCTGTTCTTTTTTTTTGGGGAGGAGGGGTTGTCAGAAGTGATCTTTTCTCTTGAACTCTCCCACGACATTTTAGCTCAATCTTTCTCTTAAAGTTAAATCATAAGCAAAAAGCCTAACTGAGAAAAGTGAGACCTTCAGTGTTTGGTGACCTTATGTACCTAAATTGGTTTCACACAATTCGTTTGCATATTGTTTTCACCTGAGTGCTTAATGTGATCTCCTGAAAAGAGACCTGTTGCAGACAAGCTGTAATTTGTATTAAAGATGAGATTCAGCATGGGCGAATAGATGTGTCCTTGACTTCTTAGCTGCACATATATTTGTCTTGATTGACCCATTTAGAGGCTTTTTGAATATACATGTGTTATTTTGAAATGTTAAAATATAGATTTGAATTGTGGTTTTTTTCATTTTTATTTTATGTTTCATTTCTAATAAGGAAGATTGTGCATTAGGGTGCAAAGAAGAAGCCAGTTATCCCTTCAAAGTCTTAGGCCATGGTTCTCAATTAGAAAAAAAAACCTATGGAACACTCCCTCAATGATGGGGAACTTCCTCAAGTAGAGGAGTTAAATGATTTGTTGTCTTTTTTTCATAAGCTATGGTAAGATAGAGCAGGAGATGAAAAGATAGATTTGAATCTTATTTCCCACAGTGTAGATGCTGCTCCCAACCATCGTGGCAAAGAATTATGTAGTCAAAAACAAAAGCCTGCACTGGCAATAAACGTGAATTTTAGACAAGAATAAAGACTGCTCTTGTTCTGGTGATACAGAACCTGAATAGCCAGTAATAACATCCCCAACATCCCATTTACCCAAGTCCAGTCCAGTACACAATATTTATGTATTTGATGTAAATATCATATTACTGCAATATACAAGAACAAGTTAGTTGTTTTTACATTTCCCCTCGAGGTATCAACAAATGTGGAGGGCATGGTAAAAGAAAAACAAAAACCCTGAAGCGATTTGAATAAAAAGGACTGGATATGAAATGTTTATGGCTATAATTTTTTTTCTGTTGGGCTTGAGACCCAGGTTCAACGATGTCAGATTTCTAACTGTCTTGACTGTTTATTTTTGTATAAAGCCCCCCAGTCTATCAACTATCATTTGCAATCACTATAAATCCTAGATATATAACATTTTAGAACAGAATTAGGAAGTGACTTTTTTGGGTGGAAAGTAAAAACCAGGGAAAGGTTGGACATTTTTTCGTTATGTGTGTGTACATGTCAGTCCTGGTTGTAACTTCTCTAGGCTTCAGCTGTGGTAATTGCTGTCAGCCTCCATGAAGCTGCCCGCCCTCGCCGCCTGTGAACAGTCTGTCCTAAAACTGCTCAGCTCTGCCCCTTCCTTCTTACTTCAAACCTTCCAGAGAGAAATTCACACTCAGCCAATTAGAGTCAAACTTCTGTTTGTGTGTATGTCAGAAACTCCCTGATTATCTGATATTTGAAACATGTTCTGATGTAAAGTATGCACACACACACACACCCCTACACACCCACACACACCCACAAGCACATTTTGCTTTGATATTTGAACTGATAACACACAAACGCACACCATGAAGATTTTCCCAACACAGTATTACCTAATACAGTCTCTGTCTTAGCTGAAGCTCAGCCTTTTGTACTTTTAGATCACAGCCTAATTGGGTTACATTTGATGAAATCTTTTAGCGTCTTAACTGCACTGAAGTAAAACTCTGGGGGCGTGGGGGAAGAGCACGCCATTTCCACTGAACTGAAACACCCTTCAATGATACCATCTGATAGCTCTATTCCCCTAATGCACACCAAAACAATCAAGCGGGTTTTGTATCCACAATTTTAGTGTAATGGAAATCAGGAGCAATATATGCATATAAAAGTTTTTTTTTTCTGATAGATTTATACACCAGAAAAAAGTCTAAAAGGTCTATGTATTATTTTTGAGTAGTGCAAAGCTTTCTTAAAGTAGTCTCTTTAAATGAATCAATAAGATATGAACTCAATACCAGAAGTCGCTTTCTCTTAGCTTCTTTAAACTTTTTCAACAAAAGTTGGATGAACAACAAACACACTAACATTTCAATATAACTGATATTTCTATGTGGGTTTGTTGAAGCACAGTGCAGAGAGAAGTAGACTTTCAGGCACCTTAGTTAATATGGGTAAGTAAGTGGGTTGAATTAAAATTAATATCTGTTATTTCTTCCTTTATTTGAACATAAACTGGACAATTTTATTCATAAATGGCTAATTTCAAAACCTTTGTGCTTTCTTTTTTAGATTGAGTATGGCAGAAAAAAAGCATAACAGGAAAGTACTCATCCAAAATACAATGTAATGGAGGCTCAACAAAAAACAATGATCACAAAGAAAAAATAGAGCTTTTATCGCACCACGAAAACCAGTGATAATTATTTTAGAGTTGGCAGCTGCTTTTGTTTGCCTGACAGAGATAAACGTAAAGTAACCTAAATGTCCAACATGTTAGCAAGTAGGGTTGCAACATACCAGCATTTTAGTAATTGATTATTCTGTTAACTATTCTGATGAGTAATCAGAATTGATGAGGTGGTTACTCAATTTGAGAATTAGTCTTCACATATCTGGAATGTGCTTTTTAATCTTGTAAAAAAGCACACTGTGCAGATTTTTCTTTTAACCACTTAAGCCTTTTTAGAGAACATTAGAAATGCAAATAAACATTTCAATTCCTTTTTAAAGTATAAAATTTCCTTGCCTAAGATGCAATTACATAGTGTTCCTTCATGTATTCTTGATCCTTTGTAGCAAAGCATGCATCTGCAAATAAAAGATTACTTCTAACATCAACATGTAAAAAGCTCAGCCCTTTCTGCTTGACCTAACATCAGTACACTGTAGGTCTGATGTGTTGACTTTTGAACTAACTGATTAATATCTGGATAGGAAAAGGTGCTAAAAGATTCTTTTTTCAAAATTTGTTCTAGGTGAAGCTAAAACAATGCCACTTACTGTAAAGAGCTTTGGGTAGAATATATTGATGTACTAAGTTTTTTGTTGTTTTTCTCTTAGTTACAAAATGTTGTATTTTTTTAACAGTTTTGGCTTACTTACTGCTTCAAACCATCTCTCCCCTTAGTCATAAAGAGTAACGATAATTTCCCTGATTACAGAGTCTCTCTGCCATACAGCCAAAGATTTAAAGTATAGAAGCACTTATTTCTTCCACAAGACTCCAATTTTTGTAGTTTGCAACAGTAGCTCTCAATTCAATGTAAATGACAACGAAGAGTTTTCGAAGAGTGTTTCCTTCTTCTGTGCCCACTGATTGCTCTCTATTGCCTCTGGGCATTCTGTCTGCATTCACATGTGAGAGTTTGGATGACCTTGGTTCGTGACTCTGTATTAGCAGCAGCATCACATTCTCCTGAGTGAAACTGGGTGCGGCAGCTGAATAGCATTTGTGTTTGGAGCCAACATGAACAATAATCAGTAAGAATGTGTTTTGGTTGCTTGTTTTTAGAAGGAAAGGTGCTGGGTGAAGGCCGGTGGTTTCTGGTTTGTTTTCATCTGTTGAAATAAAAATTCAACACACAGTTTCAATCTTTTGCCAATTAACCTAACATCAGTACACTGCAGGTGTAAATTCAAAATTAAAAATGTCATGTTTTGGCAGTGTTCAGTGTGGACTGATGTAATAAAGGTATAAAATAATTATAAAGTTTTGAAGTAGAGCTGATTTAACTTGCAAGAAAAATATATTTAAAAAAAAAAAACACGGTCCCCTTCTCTGCTTAGTCATTTTTGTTTCAGGATTGTTATAAAACCACTAACATAAAACCCTAAAATAAATTTTTTAAAAATTGTGAAATGGACAGAAAATTCTTGAATTGAAATCTGAATGTTTTTGAAACTGTAATCTGAAAACTTATATATTTTAAAATGGGAAAACATGCTTGAACTCATTTTTTACACTGTATATATTTATTCTGATGGTCTTTATTGAAACAATAATATATCATGTAAGAACTTTAAAAAAGTAATAGTAATATTTAAGTGTTTGGTTTCAGAATGTGAAGTTGACTCTGGAACTTGAGACTAGAAGTTTGGCTTCTGATGTGAAATTTTGTTTTTGCAATACCAAACGCTGGGCAACTGATGTAAAATTGAAAGCTGGAGAGAATAAAGCTTAGATTAGCTGAGAGAAGCCAAGCAGAGCTGAATGCAGAGATGTGGAAGCCCAACTCACCAGGAGAATAGGCTGATGGTATCATACTTGTTCCAGACACAGAAAAACAAAGGGAGGGAATCCAGGCTAGGAATGGAAGGCTGTGCAACATCTGAGTAAGCTGTAAAAAGTATTTGAGTCTGGAAACTACAAAGAGTTGAATTCAATATTACAAACCCTTATTTTATTTATTTTTTTTCAATTTTAGGTTTAATTCAGATTCAGCATTGAGCAGCTTTGCTTTAGTCCTCTTCTTTAATCAAAAATACAAAAGCAATTCAGAGAATTTCAGGTCTGTCTCAGTTAAATAGAATGCTATTAAAAAGTTAATTCATTTCAATAGTGCAACTTAAAAGGAAGCCTGATATTATATAGATTTTTTTCACACAGTGAGATTTTTCAAGCGTTTATTTGTATTCACATTGATTTTTATGGCTGAAGGCTAATTTAAAATAATTATATTACATAAGAGAAGTCATTAAAAATATTTTAATACTAAAAGATAATTGCTAAAGAAGCTGGCTGCTCTCTGCTGTATCCAACTGTTTTAGTAGAAAGTTGTGTGGAAAGAAATAGTTGTTAAAAAAAAAAGGTGCACCAGCAACAGGGATGAGTGTTGCTGCAACCTCAAGAGGATTTCAGACCAAATCCTGGGCTGGAAATGTAATGAAATATTAAATGTATTTTACTTAAGCTAAATGGTTGAATGACTGGATTGTTGCTTAGTTGTCCAAAGTCTACTTTTCAGAAGTAGTGTTTTTTTTTTTTTTTACCTTTCATTCTCAAATGTTGATCCCAGAAATTGGCGGAAAAGTGAAAAATCCCAGAACCAGTAATGCAGATGAACTAAAATCCACTTTAGTTCATCTACACCTTTGGCTTCCTTAACCACTCTGGAAAGCCCTGGGCTGATCATCTCTATGTAATGCTGTGGATGCAGTAATTTATGCAAAAGGAGCCTTAACCAGGTATTGACTGTGCATACTGAACACTTCATGGGGAGACTTTTTAGTGGTCTAACATTGCTGTATTAATTTTTGCTTCATCTTATGTATGATTCAAATTTACAGAGAGACTTATCAGCAAATAAACAGAAACAGACAATTGGAATACACCACTGACTTTGTTTTAGCTTTTGCAATTGAGTTACTAACAGAGACTGACCTGTCTGTAACGCTACTTAAGGCTAGGCGCCTGACTACGGCCAAATATAACAAATGGCGCTCAGATAGATTCGGCTATGGAGCCCGTGGGTGTGAATAAAATACCATTAGACAAAAGTATGTTTAAGTTATTGTATTCAACTTGTTTTTTCTTTCATATATATATGAAGATATGCAATAATAATAATATTTATAATAACAGTGATTTTCTATAATATAACCAAAAACACAACAAGGAAAAAAAAAAACAAGCACTCAGCAACAAAAACAATAAACCCTGATGTCACCCAAGAGTTTCTATTTTGGTCCATTCATGAATCCAAGGTGATCAATAGTCCATCAATCAATATCTGATTGTTTTCTTTTTTTCCCAAGATCCAGAGCAAATAGGTCCAGAATGAAAAGATAGCTTGGTTCATTTAAATCCTACCGCGAAGCTGCGGTGATCCGGTAGCTCGCCATCCTGACGTGACACAGGGGGTGGGAAAAAACCTGACCTAAACAAGGTCATGAATAAAAATAAAACGAATTAGCTGTCATGTTTAAACATTGTTAAACTGTTATCCAAAATAAAGAAACATTCAACAATTACAAAAAATAAACAAATAACTATATTCCATAAAGTGTTTTCTCATGATTTTTTTTCAAATGAATTTCCAATTAAAGATCGCGATCAAATTCAAAGTTACATTCAGATTCAAATCAAGGGTATAGACCTTATTAAAGTTACCGGTAAAAGGTACAAATCAAATTAAAGTTACCGGTACAGATCAAATTAAAGTGCACTTTCACATTATATCTAAGTTTAATTGACGCAGTCAATTAAACTTAATTGACTTCCATATCGTTTCAATAAACAATTGTTTTTTTTTTCCTTTTTTTCCCCTTGCGCAACTCCCCAATAAAAACAAATGACCAAGCCCAGAGTTCTATAGGCCGTTAGCAAAAATCAATCAAAAAAATAACTAAAACTGTCCTAAAAGGACAAATCTACAAAAATCAAAAGGCCTATTTAATATTTTAACAATATATAATCTATTCGGCCACAAAATTAACAAAAAGAAAATGACCTTTTAAATCAATAAATAAACTTTTCAGTCATTAATGCACAGATTAAGTGGGCGTGTCGCCACCGCATTTCTATTTCCAAAGAAAACAAAGTACGTAAATTAAACGACTCACCGTCGAGCGGTCGACAGGAAACACCCAATTTAATCCTTCGGCCCTTTTTGTAAGCCTCGATCCAGCCGTATTCTTCTATAAGTTTAGAAGACGCCGAGACGAGCAGCTGGCCACAGGGACAGCAGCAACAGCGATTGAGATCCGAGTCACCTGTGACCCGTAACTTAAAAGGGTGCTGTCAGTTTGACCCGCCAAAATAAAATACGGGTTCCTTATTTTGTGCAGGTTACACCCTCCCCTCCTGATCCCATGTACGTCCTCGTACATGTGCCAGGCTGGCAGCAAATAGGTGGCTGACTAGAGTACGGAGCAAAACACTGTTTTTCTTCATCTACTTGGAGGGCGAAGGAGAAAGCAGAGCTCAAACCGTGGAGCAAAGCCTGAATGCTTTTCAGTAATGGTTCGCCAGGTTTAGTGTACTGCAGTCGATCAGGTGGATTTCTTGTGCGGCTGGAACGTCTCAGAGGTTGGTCCTCAGTGTCCAGAGATACCGAATCCACTGGTGAGTGAGGTTCTTCAGCATGGCTGGAAATGTCAGGTACATCAGGTTCTTGTGTGTCAAGTCCTGCATTGTCAGACTCTGGAGTATCAGGATCTGGAGAGAGTCTTCCTTCAACTCTGGAGACTTCAGCAGGATTGATTTGTTCAGAGTCAATTTCAGGTTCCTCACTGTCTATTGCTAGTTGTTCCTCTTTAACAGTTGTGGGTTCCCCTTCCACAGGTTTGGGTTCATCATCCTCAGCATCATTGTCCTCTTCAGTTACAGGTGCTGGAGATTGCGTGAAGGGAACAAACTGTTCAGTGCTTAGAACAGACTGATCGACAGGAGGCAGGTCAATATCAATTGTGAATTTGACAGGTTCAACAGATGATGGAATGTACAGAGGTGGATCAATTAGTTCATCCTCTGATGGATCCTCTTCATCATCAGCAGATACTGGAGAAGACACAGGAGATTTCTTTTCATCTCTGGTAGGTATCTCTTTTTCAGGAACAGGTAAGTACCCACATGGCAATAAAAGGTCTCGATGCAGGGTTCTTAGTGGTTTGTTCTGGCCTTCCGGTCTGACTGTGTACACAGGAAGATTGCCGGCTTTCTTCACAACAATATACACAGACGACTCCCACTTATCTGCGAGTTTGTGTTTCCCCCTTAGTCGCACGTTCCTTACTAGAACTCTGTCTCCAACATTTAGTTCTGATGCAGTAACTTTCTGGTCAAATCGGGTTTTGTTACGCTGCATCACTTTAGCTGAGTTCTTACTGGCCAGTTTGTAACTTTCCTCCAGGTGGGACTTTAACTTTTGCACATACTGTGTGTGGGAACAAAATCCATCCTCATTTAATGGCAGTCCAAAGGCTAAATCCACCGGTAGGCGGGGTTGGCGTCCGAACATCAACTCATATGGTGAGTATCCTGTAACATCGTTTTTTGTGCAGTTGTAAGCATGCACTAGTGGTTTTACGAAATCCGTCCAATGAGATTTTTCTTTTTCAGTTAGTGTTCCTAACATGTCCAGCAGTGTTCGATTAAAACGTTCAACAGGATTTCCTCTTGGATGGTATGGAGTGGTTCTTATTTTGTGAATGTTGGCCATTTCACAGAGTTCTCGGATGGTTCGTGATTCAAAATCTGGGCCCTGATCACTGTGCAGCTTTTCTGGAATGCCGTAATGCATAAGGAAATTATCCCACAAACACTTAGCAACGGTCTTAGCTTTTTGGTTTGGAGTAGGCACAGCAATGGCATACTTTGTAAAGTGGTCTGTAATAACAAGGATGTCTTTGATTCTGCGATCCGGTTCTACAGAGAGGAAATCCATACACACCAACTCCAAAGGATGAGTGGTTTTGATGTTGACCAAAGGTGCAGCTCGTTCAGGCAATGATTTGCGTCTCACACATCTTTCACAGGTTCTAACTTTATTGACAACATCAATGAACATCCTGGGCCAGTAGAAACGGGAACGGACCAAGTCTAGAGTTCTGTCAATTCCCATATGACCCATTTGGTTATGCAGTTGGTGCAGCACAACAGCTCGATACTCCTCAGGTAATACTAGTTGGCATCTGGATTCACTTCCCACTTGTCTCCTCCTAATGAGAAGGTTGTTTTGGAGCTCCATTTTATTTACTTCTCGGAGTAGAAAAGGCAGTTCAGGAAGTTCTTCCTTCACCGATGGTGATGGTGACTCCCCTCGTTCCAGCTGAGCTATGACATGGCGGATAACAGGGTCGTCACGCTGCTTGGCTGCAATGTCATCTGCTGAGAATCGAGGAAGTAAAGGGGAGCTGAACTGTTCATCGTCAGTAAAACTGTCAGGTAGACTGTTGACATGGGTTGACATAGACAACACCAGAGCATGGTCAAGATGTACATCTGAGCTGTACACCAGGTGACGAGCACAAACTGCTTCGATGGTGTGCTGATCAATGGAGACATAATCTGGTTCGTTGAGGTGTTGCTGGGCAAATTTTAGGACTCGTTCATGTTCCTTCCTGGAGGTAGGATCATCAAACAGCTCACCATGAGGTCGTCGAGACAATCCATCAGCATCCATGTTCTGCTTTCCAGCTCTGTAGATGATCTTGAATGTGAAAGTAGACAAAGCTGAAAGCCATCTGTAACTGGTAGCATCGAGTTTTGCTGAGGATAACAGATAAGTTAGTGGATTGCTGTCTGTGACAACTGTGAACTGAGCACCGTAGAGATAATCATTAAATTTCTCCGTCACCGCCCATTTCAGAGCGAGAAACTCCAATTTATGAGCAGGGTACTTGGACTCACTCCGCGAGAGACCTCTGCTGGCATATGCCACAACCCTGTTCTTTCCGTCCTGCTCCTGATACAACACCGCGCCAAGACCAGTGGAGCTGGCGTCGGTGTGGAGTGTGTAGGGCTTTTGTGGATCAGCAAATGCCAGTACAGGAGCAGAAGTTAGTTTCTCGATGATGGTTTCAAAAGCCTGCTGGCACACTGGTGTCCACCGTCCTCCAAATGGTGCTTTGGGGTTCAAGTAATTCTCAGGTTTTACAGTTGGTCTCAATTTCTTCTGGGATGGCGGATAACCAGCAGTCAGGTCATGCAGTGGCTTAACTATGGCTGAATATCCTTGGACGAAACGGCGGTAATATCCAGAGAAACCGAGAAAAGACCTCAGCTCTTTCAGGTTTTTGGGCACTGGCCAGGAGGTGAGTGTTTTGATCTTATCAGGATCTGTCTCAACACCATTCTGGGACACTACATGTCCCAGATATTTCACAGATGTTTGGAAAAACACACATTTCTCGACTGACAACTTCAACCCAAAGTCCTTAAGTTTGTTGAGAACTTTCATCAGGCGTTCTTCATGTTCCTCCAAGGTAGGTGCAAAGATGATCAAATCATCGATGAAAACCAAAACTTCTTTTAGATTTAACTCTCCCATGCATCTTTCCATCAACCTTTGGAATGTGCTTGGGGCATTGGTGACCCCTTGTGGCATGCGGTTGAATTCCCAAAACCCCAATGGACATACAAAGGCAGTTTTAGATTTATCCTTTTCCTCCATCTCAATCTGATAATAGCCCGACTTAAGGTCTAACACAGTGAACCACTTTGATCCAGAAAGGGCAGAAAATGCATCTTCAAGCTTGGGTAGAGCATAGGCGTCCTTTATTGTTTGAAGATTTAGCTTCCTGTAGTCGATACAGAGACGTACACTGCCATTCTTCTTGCGAACAACCACAATTGGAGAAGCAAATGGCGAATCAGACTCACGTATGACTCCAGAATCAGAAAGCTCTTGCAAATGTTTTCTTACAGCGTCGACATCCTGAGGGTGGATTGGTCTTGGCCTTTGTTTGAAAGGAGTGGGATCAGACAACTTGATTTGATGTTTAACTTTATCTGTCCGGCCGAAGTCCAGCTCGTGCTTTGCAAACACCTCAGGAATACCGTTGAGTTTTTGGATGATTCGCTGCTTCCATTCTGGAGATAAAGGTGAGTCTCCAAAGTTGTATTGTGGTTGAGATGATTGTAGCGACTCTGTAGACTGGGTTGAATTTTGGACTGTTTGCTCTTGTGAGATCACACTCCGGAAAGTGCTGATTTCTGCTATGACTGCTCGTGCTGGAATGTGAATCTCATGGTCAGACTCATTGCTTACAACAACTGGCAGATGACAAGGCCGGTGTTGAGGCAAGTCAATAAGGCAGGTTTTTACCATGAGCCCACCAGGGAGGGCATAGGAACTTGGATGTTCGAGGAGGACTTGTTTTTCTTCCTGCCACCATCTTGCTGCTAAACACCCTTCTACAACTGTGGTTTGTCCAGCAGTAATAACTTGCGGCTGACTAGACTGCAGGGTGACAGTTGCAGTAAGGTCCTTCAAACTCTGGGCATAGCGGTGTTGGAGAATCTTATACACTGCTATATAACCAGAGCCTGTAGGTTGAAATGACTCATCAGGATGAGTATCAAAATGTTTGCTGTAAGCAACATCTAAGGTGTTGGTGCCAATGAGAATCAGATGTTGAGCTGGTTTATTATCAGGCACAACGAAAGCAAGTGTGTCGACTTCCACAGGTAAACCAAAAAATTCAGGCTGGAAGGTCATGTTGATCTCTACATATCCCAGATAAGGCACTGCTTGTCCATTTGCTCCTTCTATTTCCAACAGGTTGTTTATTGATTTGATTTCATGATCCCTGAGGTAAGTATTGTAGAAGGAGTAAGGGATAGTGGTAACCTGTGAGCCGGAATCAAGAAGGCAGTTGAACTGATCTCCTTTTATTTTAACTTGACCTGTGCTCTTTGTGCCGACAAGACCTCGTGGCAGTGTTCTTATTTCACGTTCTTTGGGACTGTTCATATACACAGCTTCTGTGTGTCCCACTACAGAAGCTGTTTCTAGTTTAATGACGTTGAATTCTTGGCATCCCACGCTTGTTGCTTTTGGCGTAACAGTTTCTTTTTCTGCTCAACAAGACTGGGGTTTGCTTTATTTGTGCAGGAGGAGGAAAGATGGCCATCTTCTCCACACTTAAAACAGTACCAGGGCTTGGGCTTGGTTTTTAACTGAGGTGAAGAAGAGTAGGATTTGTTCTCTCTCGACACGGACTTGAATTCAGCTGGACTCTTCCTGGACAGAAGTTGAGACATTTGCTGCTGTAGTTTCTGAAGTTGTTTTTTCATCTCTTTGAGCTCTTCATTGGACGTAGAAAGTCCACAAGAACAGGCACTTTGGGACTGGATGTGAACTTTCTGTTTGGACGTTCCAATGTGCTTTTTCATAAGTGACTCTTTAGCATATTGTCTATCTTCTTCTGTCCTCAGTAACAACAACAAATCAGAAAAAGATGGTGGGTTGTCTTTCTTTTGTTCCAGCTGTAACTTTGTGATGACAGTGTTATCCCAACACCCACGACAAAACTGTTTGAGTAGATGTTTATCAATGTCAGCAGGTGAAATTCCTCCTTGCTTCACAACAGTGTTGAGAGTGAGCAGAAGTCTTTGAAGGTAAGTGGATGGTCGTTCTCCTGAATTCTGCAGAATGTTTAAGTATTGTGCATACAATTCTTCACCGTCCTGCACTGTTCCAAAGGCAGAATCTAGTATGTTTAGCAAAACTGTTGGTACTGTGTTGGGGCTCAAACCTTTGACCAAATCAGCTGCAGGTGATGACAGGCTCTCTGTGATTCGTCTAGTGACGTGTAGCGCAGAAAGACTGGGGTCAGCAAGCAGAGACTCAATCTGGGAACGCCAGGACTCAAAATCAGCTTCATTACTCGGCTTAGGAAGCCTTCCTGAAAAGGTACGGAGACGAAGTGAGGTTGAACCAGTCAAATCAGTATTTCGAACCACATGTTCAACAACAACCCGTTGTATTTGAGGTGGATTGAGATCATTGGTGGAAAGCGACAGTCCTGGAGCTGGTCCAGTTTGCTTTCGACGAGGTCGTGCTCCCTGGTCCGAGGAGGAATGAGCAGGAGGAAGTGAGGATAACGATCCTGATTTCAGCCCTGTTTGTGCTGGCTGTATAGCAGTGAATTTATCCACTTCCTCTTTTACCTTTACTCTATCCTTCTCATCAATGTCATCGTCATAGTCATCTTCATCATCATCATCGTCATTATCACCTCCATCTGCTCCTGCTGCATGCAAATGTTGGCCAATCTGGCTCATTACTGTCTTCAGGACATCTTCAAAACGATGGCCGCTTTGATCAGCGATTTTCTTAAGTTCAGCGATGTAGTTGGGCTGATTGCTGCTGCTGCTGTCCACTGTGGCTGCGTACTCGAGCGCCAAAGCAGTGACACGGAACACAAGATCAGTATTCGTTTTAGAGGCGTAAGTATAAGGTAGAAGCGGTTGTAACGCGGAAAAAGCAGTTAGATCCGCAAACTCAACGATCAGGTTTTCAAAAAAAGTGCTTGAGGAATCAATTACATACAAAGTGCGATTAAGTTTGCCATAGCTACTTAAGCAATCAAGTATTTCTTCGTCGGCGTTGGTATTAGTAGCACCAGTAATCATCACTGACTGTGATACGTTTATACCAGATTGCACAACAAAATCCATCTTTTATTGTTTTATTTGTTTTGAATATTTTACTCAAATTTTTCCCCCAAAACTGAAATAACTGTTCAAAATGTAAATAAATAACCCAGAAAGTATTCACACCCACAAGCTCCTGGCTAGCTCGCCACGTGTAACGCTACTTAAGGCTAGGCGCCTGACTACGGCCAAATATAACAAATGGCGCTCAGATAGATTCGGCTATGGAGCCCGTGGGTGTGAATAAAATACCATTAGACAAAAGTATGTTTAAGTTATTGTATTCAACTTGTTTTTTCTTTCATATATATATGAAGATATGCAATAATAATAATATTTATAATAACAGTGATTTTCTATAATATAACCAAAAACACAACAAGGAAAAAAAAAAACAAGCACTCAGCAACAAAAACAATAAACCCTGATGTCACCCAAGAGTTTCTATTTTGGTCCATTCATGAATCCAAGGTGATCAATAGTCCATCAATCAATATCTGATTGTTTTCTTTTTTTCCCAAGATCCAGAGCAAATAGGTCCAGAATGAAAAGATAGCTTGGTTCATTTAAATCCTACCGCGAAGCTGCGGTGATCCGGTAGCTCGCCATCCTGACGTGACACAGGGGGTGGGAAAAAACCTGACCTAAACAAGGTCATGAATAAAAATAAAACGAATTAAAGCTGCAAGCAGCCTCGGGCGGCCCTCGCAGCAAGCGCCGCTCCGGCCTATTGGCCACCGCGGGGGTTCCGGCCACCGCAGAAGCTCTCGCACGATTTCCAGAGCCGCAGCCAACTCCCCACCGCAGAAACTCTGCCGCAGTTTCCAGCACCGCCGCCCGCTAGCCGTTGCAGAAGCTGTCGCGCATTTTCCACGCCCGTCCACCGGGCGACACGCGTGAATGCGTTCGGCGGCGCTCCCCGACGACTGTCAAAAAATCTGGTGCAGATCAGTCGATGCGTCGAGGAGATACGGCCCATGTATTAACTTAGGGGGCGCAGTGGAGTCAAATTACATTTCAAACCCGTTGGGCTCTTTAGAGGTGAACAAAGGTCATACATATCCAGTTTGGCGCCAATCGGATGATCTATGCGTGAATAAGAGCCAAACGTATGCATATGGCGAGGGACTGATATTCGCCATTTGGCCACGCCCACACGGTTCAGCCAGCAGCGAGCATTGACAGAGTTTATCATCCGAATCATCTTGATTAGGTCAAGAGAGCCATAAACGGAGCTTTCCAAGTAAAAAAACGGCACTTCCTGTTCTGAGGGGGCGGGGCTTAGATGACGTCATAATATGATGACATAGGGTCGTCAAGGATCCCACCAGGGTCACTCGTGCAAAGTTTGGTGCAGAAGCTATCGACCGTTCACAGTAAAATACAAGACTTCCTGTTGTCAGGGGGCGTGGCCTACGTGACGTCATCATTTGACCATTGGATATTATTGGACACAAGATAATGATCAATAACTCAAACTTTGGTGTCTCTGTGAGTTTTTGTGTTAGAATTACAAATTATTTAATTTTTTCCTTTTCAATTCAACATTGAACTGTCATTCCGTAGGGCAATGCTGCCCTCTGGTGTCGAATTACTGAAATTACTGAAATAGTTTCATTATTTCAGTAATTCGACACCAGAGGGCAGCATTGCCCTACACATGACAAAGGATACCCTTTGTATTACACAGTCGATCACAGGGGATCTTTGAGCCTTGCTAACCCCCCTTCCACCTGTTCAAATGTCACCAATTTGATAACTTTAAATCAGACATGCCTTATGATCAGACTGACCGACTTTGAAGCCGATCAATCGAAATCCCAAGGAGGAGTTCGATCAAATACGAAGGCTCTAAATGTCAAAATCGAGGTCAAATGAACTTCAATCTAAAATGGCCGACTTCCTGTTGGGTTTAGAGCATGGCTCCAAGAGACTTTTTTGTACGTCCTGACAAGATACACATATGTACCAAGTTTCGTAATTCTAGGATAAAGCATGGCCTGGGGCTGTTCATTTAAAATACTCTAGGGGTCGCTATAGAAAAATTAGGCCACGCCCACCAAATATCGCTATGGATTCCTGTTCGGGGATGGATAAGGATCCATCCTTGTGAGTTTGGAGCAGCTCACCCCGAAACTGTGGAATTCAGAGCCAAACGAAATTCGACGGCGTTCACAACGCCGCCACGCCCACCTGCTTCATCGCAGCCGGTCGGGGTTGGAATCCAGAACACACCAACATGTCTTCTGTCTCTGGACACAGTTTCATGTTGATTAGGTCAAAGGGCTAAGATAGCGACCGTTCACAGTAAAACATTACACTTCCTGCTCTCAGGGGGCGTGGCCTACGTAAAAAAAAAATTTCACTGCAGGGTATTATAGGACACCCGATGCCGATCAATCACTGAAAGTTTGGTCCCTCTATGTTTTTTTGTATAGGAAATATAAGAGGTTTTTGTTTCATGGCGTGTAGGTGAACTTTGACCCCTGGAAACCCCCCTTCAACATGCTCCAAAACTCACCAATTTGATAACTTTAAATCAGACATGCCTTATGATCAGACTGACCGAGTTTGAAGCCGATCAATCGAAATCCCTAGGAGGAGTTCGATCAAATACGAAGGCTGTAAACGGCCAAATCAGGGTCCGAAATGGACCTTCAATCCAACATGGCCGACTTCCTGCGATACTTGCACTATGACATTACTTGTAAATTCTGAGCGTCTTAGTGAGCTCTACAACTGTACCGAATTTCAAGTCTCTACGATGAAGTAAGTGAATAGCAATGGGTCTTTTGAAAATTGCTAGTTGCCGCCGTTGAGCAATTTTTTTTGCGATTTTTGCGGCGACCTTAAAATTCAAAATTTTTAAACCGCCTAGTCGCTTCCGCCAAGTTTGGTGAGTTTTTGAATATGATAAAGCCCCCAAAAAGGCGCACGAAGAGGGGGGCAGAATCGTAAGAAGAATTAAAGCTGCAAGCAGCCTCGGGCGGCCCTCGCAGCAAGCGCCGCTCCGGCCTATTGGCCACCGCGGGGGTTCCGGCCACCGCAGAAGCTCTCGCGCGTTTTCCAGAGCCGCAGCCCGCTCCCCACCGCGGAAGCTCTGCCGCAGTTTCCAGCACCGCCGCCCGCTAGCCGCCGCAGAAGCTGTCGCGCATTTTCCCCAAATTACATTTCAAACCCGTTGGGCTCTTTAGAGGTGAACAAAGGTCATACATATCCAGTTTGGCGCCAATCGGATGATCTATGCGTGAATAAGAGCCAAACGTATGCATATGGCGAGGGACTGATGTTCGCCGTTTGGCCACGCCCACACGGTTCAGCCAGAAGCGAGCATTGACAGAGCTCATCATCCGAATTACCTTGATTAGGTCAAGAGAGCCATAAACAGAGCTTTCCAAGGAAAAAAATAGCACTTCCGGTTCCGAGGGGGCGGGGCTTAGATGACGTCACAATGTGATGACGTAGGATCGACGGGCAAGCCTCCAGGATCACTCAGGCCAAGTTTGATGCAGCTCGGTCAAAATATGTGGAATGTAGAGGCAAACGTATACGAACGGCGTTGCCGCCATTGAAAACTCTTGGCACTTTAAAGCAAGCGAGACCAACTTCCTATCTGTCATCCAACACAGAATCACCTTGATTAGGTCAAGAGAGCCATAAACAGAGCTTTCCAAGAAAAAAAACGGCACTTCCGGTTCCGAGGGGGCGGGGCTTAGATGACGTCATAATGTGATGACGTAGGATTGACGGGCAAGCCTCCAGGATCACTCAGGCCAAGTTTGATGCAGCTCGGTCAAAATATGTGGAATGTAGAGGCAAACGTATACGAACGGCGTTGCCGCCATTGAAAACTCTTGGCACTTTAAAGCAAGTGAGACCAACTTCCTATCTGTCATCCAACACAGAATCACCTTGATTAGGTCAAGAGAGCCATAGATGAAAGTTTCCAAGGAAAAAAATAGCACTTCCTGTTGTGAGGGGGCGGGGCTTAGATGACGTCATAATATGATGACATAGCATTGTCAGGTATCACACCAGGATGAGTCAGGCCAAGTTTGGTGCAGCTCGGTCGAAACATGTGGAATCTAGAAGCAAACGTATGGCATCGGCGTTACAGGTCACTTCGCCACGCCGCCACGCCCAGCTGCTATCTCAAAGCCGGTCAGGGTTGGAATCCTCAACACACCAACATGTCTTCTGTGTCTGGACACAGTTTCATGTTGATTAGGTCAAAGGGCTAAGAGAGCGACCGCTCACAGTAAAACATGACACTTCCTGTTCTCAGGGGGCGTGGCTTAAGTGATGTCATCATTTCACCACAGGGTATTTTAGGACATCCGATGCCGATCAATCACTGAAAGTTTGGTCCCTCTATGTGTTTTTTTATAGGAAATATAAGAGTTTCGTGTTTCATGGCGAGTAGGTGAACTTTGACCCCTGCTAACCCCCCTTCAACATACTCCAAAACTCACCAATTTGATAACTTTAAATCAAACATGCCTTATGATCAGACTGACCGAGTTTGAAGTCGATCAATCGAAATCCCTAGGAGGAGTTCGATCAAATACGAAGGCTGTAAACGTCAAAATCGAGGAAAAAAATGGACGTTCAATACAAAATGGCCGACTTCCTGTGATAGTTGGCTAATAACATTAAATGTAAGTTCTGAGTCTTTTGGTGAGCTCTACAAGTGTACCAAATTTCATGTCTCTACGATGAAATACGTTCATAACATTGTGTCAACAGAAAATTGCTAGTTGCCGCCGTTGAGCAATTTTTTTTGCGATTTTTGCGACAACCTTAAAATTCAAAATTTTTAAATTTTCTAGTCGCGACCGCCAAGTTTGGTGAGTTTTTGAATATGATAAAGCCCCCAAAAAGGCGCCTCTTTGGGGGGGCAGAATCGTAATAATAATTAAAGCTGCAAGCAGCCTCGGGCGGCCCTCGCAGCAAGCGCCGCTCCGGCCTATTGGCCACCGCGGGGGTTCCAGCCACCGCAGAAGCTCTGGCACGATTTCCGGAGCCGCAGCCAACTCCCCACCGCAGGAGCTCTGCCGCAGTTTCCAGCACCGCCGCCCGCTAGCCGCTGCAGAAGCTGTCGCGCATTTTCCCCAAATTACATCTCAAACCCGTTGGGCTCTTTAGAGCAGAACAAAGGTCATACATATCCAGTTTGGCGCCAATCGGATGATCCATGTGTGAATTAGAGCCTAACGTATGTATATGACGAGGGACTGATATTCGCCATTTGGCCACGCCCACACGGTTCAGCCAGCAGTGAGCATTGACAGAGTTTATCATCCGAATCACCTTGATTAGGTCAAGAGAGCCATAAACGGAGCTTTCCAAGGAAAAAAACGGCACTTCCGGTTCCGAGGGGGCGGGGCTTAGATGACGTCACAATGTGATGACGTAGGATCGACGGGCAAGCCTCCAGGATCACTCAGGCCAAGTTTGATGCAGCTCCGTCAAAATATGTGGAATGTAGAGGCAAACGTATACGAACGGCGTTGCCGCCATTGAAAACTCTTGGCACTTTAAAGCAAGCGAGACCAACTTCCTATCTGTCATCCAACACAGAATCACCTTGATTAGGTCAAGAGAGCCATAAACAGAGCTTTCCAAGGAAAAAAACGGCACTTCCGGTTCCGAGGGGGCGGGGCTTAGATGACGTCACAATGTGATGACGTAGGATCGACGGGCAAGCCTCCAGGATCACTCAGGCCAAGTTTGATGCAGCTCGGTCAAAATATGTGGAATGTAGAGGCAAACGTATACGAACGGCGTTGCCGCCATTGAAAACTCTTGGCACTTTAAAGCAAGCGAGACCAACTTCCTATCTGTCATCCAACACAGAATCACCTTGATTAGGTCAAGAGAGCCATAAACAGAGCTTTCCAAGGAAAAAAACGGCACTTCCGGTTCCGAGGGGGCGGGGCTTAGATGACGTCATAATGTGATGACGTAGGATTGACGGGCAAGCCTCCAGGATCACTCAGGCCAAGTTTGATGCAGCTCGGTCAAAATATGTGGAATGTAGAGGCAAACGTATACGAACGGCGTTGCCGCCATTGAAAACTCTTGGCACTTTAAAGCAAGCGAGACCAACTTCCTATCTGTCATCCAACACAGAATCACCTTGATTAGGTCAAGAGAGCCATAGATGAAAGTTTCCAAGGAAAAAAATAGCACTTCCTGTTCTGAGGGGGCGGGGCTTAGATGACGTCATAATCTGATGACATAGAATTTTCAGGTATCACACCAGCATCACTCAAGCCAAGTTTGGTGCAGCTCGGTCGAAACATGTGGAATCTAGAAGCAAACGTATGGCATCGGCGTTACAGGTCACTTCGCCACGCCGCCACGCCCAGCTGCTATCTCAAAGCCGGTCAGGGTTGGAGTCCTCAACACACCAACATGTCTTCTGTGTCTGGACACAGTTTCATGTTGATTAGGTCAAAGGGCTAAGAGAGCGACCGCTCACAGTAAAACATGACACTTCCTGTTCTCAGGGGGCGTGGCTTAAGTGATGTCATCATTTCACCACAGGGTATTTTAGGACATCCGATGCCGATCAATCACTGAAAGTTTGGTCCCTCTATGTGTTTTTTTATAGGAAATATAAGAGTTTCGTGTTTCATGGCGAGTAGGTGAACTTTGACCCCTGCTAACCCCCCTTCAACATACTCCAAAACTCACCAATTTGATAACTTTAAATCAAACATGCCTTATGATCAGACTGACCGAGTTTGAAGTCGATCAATCGAAATCCCTAGGAGGAGTTCGATCAAATACGAAGGCTGTAAACGTCAAAATCGAGGAAAAAAATGGACGTTCAATACAAAATGGCCGACTTCCTGTGATAGTTGGCTAATAACATTAAATGTAAGTTCTGAGTCTTTTGGTGAGCTCTACAAGTGTACCAAATTTCATGTCTCTACGATGAAATACGTTCATAACATTGTGTCAACAGAAAATTGCTAGTTGCCGCCGTTGAGCAATTTTTTTTGCGATTTTTGCGACAACCTTAAAATTCAAAATTTTTAAATTTTCTAGTCGCGACCGCCAAGTTTGGTGAGTTTTTGAATATGATAAAGCCCCCAAAAAGGCGCCTCTTTGGGGGGGCAGAATCGTAATAATAATAATAATTAAAGCTGCAAGCAGCCTCGGGCGGCCCTCGCAGCAAGCGCCGCTCCGGCCTATTGGCCACCGTGGGGGTTCCAGCCACCGCAGAAGCTCTCGCACGATTTCCAGAGCCGCAGCCAACTCCCCACCGCAGAAGCTCTGCCGCAGTTTCCAGCACCGCCGCCCGCTAGCCGCCGCAGAAGCTGTCGCGCATTTTCCACGCCCGTCCACCGGGCGACACGCGTGAATGCGTTCGGCGGCGCTCCCCGACGACTGTCAAAAAATCTGGTGCAGATCGGTCGATGCGTCGAGGAGATACAGCCGATGTATTAACTTAGGGGGCGCAGTGGAGCCAAATTACATCTCAATCCCGTTGGGCTCTTTAGAGGTGAACAAAGGTCATACATATCCAGTTTGGAGCCAATCGGATGATCCATGCTTGAATTAGAGCCAAACGTATGAATATGGCGAGGGACTGATATTCGCCATTTGGCCACGCCCACACGGTTCAGCCAGCAGCGAGCAATGACAGAGCTCATCATCCGAATCATCTTGATTAGGTCAAGAGAGCCATAAACGGAGCTTTCCAAGGAAAAAAACGGCACTTCCGGTTCCGAGGGGGCGGGGCTTAGATGACGTCATAATGTGATGACGTAGGATCGACGGGCAAGCCTCCAGGATCACTCAGGCCAAGTTTGATGCAGCTCGGTCAAAATATGTGGAATGTAGAGGCAAACGTATACGAACGGCGTTGCCGCCATTGAAAACTCTTGGCACTTTAAAGCAAGCGAGACCAACTTCCTATCTGTCATCCAACACAGAATCACCTTGATTAGGTCAAGAGAGCCATAAACAGAGCTTTCCAAGGAAAAAAACGGCACTTCCGGTTCCGAGGGGGCGGGGCTTAGATGACGTCATAATGTGATGACGTAGGATTGACGGGCAAGCCTCCAGGATCACTCAGGCCAAGTTTGATGCAGCTCGGTCAAAATATGTGGAATGTAGAGGCAAACGTATACGAACGGCGTTGCCGCCATTGAAAACTCTTGGCACTTTAAAGCAAGCGAGACCAACTTCCTATCTGTCATCCAACACAGAATCACCTTGATTAGGTCAAGAGAGCCATAAACAGAGCTTTCCAAGGAAAAAAACGGCACTTCCGGTTCCGAGGGGGCGGGGCTTAGATGACGTCATAATGTGATGACGTAGGATTGACGGGCAAGCCTCCAGGATCACTCAGGCCAAGTTTGATGCAGCTCGGTCAAAATATGTGGAATGTAGAGGCAAACGTATACGAACGGCGTTGCCGCCATTGAAAACTCTTGGCACTTTAAAGCAAGCGAGACCAACTTCCTATCTGTCATCCAACACAGAATCACCTTGATTAGGTCAAGAGAGCCATAGATGAAAGTTTCCAAGGAAAAAAATAGCACTTCCTGTTCTGAGGGGGCGGGGCTTAGATGACGTCATAATCTGATGACATAGAATTTTCAGGTATCACACCAGCATCACTCAAGCCAAGTTTGGTGCAGCTCGGTCGAAACATGTGGAATCTAGAAGCAAACGTATGGCATCGGCGTTACAGGTCACTTCGCCACGCCGCCACGCCCAGCTGCTATCTCAAAGCCGGTCAGGGTTGGAATCCTCAACACACCAACATGTCTTCTGTGTCTGGACACAGTTTCATGTTGATTAGGTCAAAGGGCTAAGAGAGCGACCGCTCACAGTAAAACATGACACTTCCTGTTCTCAGGGGGCGTGGCTTAAGTGATGTCATCATTTCACCACAGGGTATTTTAGGACATCCGATGCCGATCAATCACTGAAAGTTTGGTCCCTCTATGTGTTTTTTTATAGGAAATATAAGAGTTTCGTGTTTCATGGCGAGTAGGTGAACTTTGACCCCTGCTAACCCCCCTTCAACATACTCCAAAACTCACCAATTTGATAACTTTAAATCAAACATGCCTTATGATCAGACTGACCGAGTTTGAAGTCGATCAATCGAAATCCCTAGGAGGAGTTCGATCAAATACGAAGGCTGTAAACGTCAAAATCGAGGAAAAAAATGGACGTTCAATACAAAATGGCCGACTTCCTGTGATAGTTGGCTAATAACATTAAATGTAAGTTCTGAGTCTTTTGGTGAGCTCTACAAGTGTACCAAATTTCATGTCTCTACGATGAAATACGTTCATAACATTGTGTCAACAGAAAATTGCTAGTTGCCGCCGTTGAGCAATTTTTTTTGCGATTTTTGCGACAACCTTAAAATTCAAAATTTTTAAATTTTCTAGTCGCGACCGCCAAGTTTGGTGAGTTTTTGAATATGATAAAGCCCCCAAAAAGGCGCCTCTTTGGGGGGGCAGAATCGTAATAATAATTAAAGCTGCGAGCAGCCTCGGGCGGCCCTCGCAGCAAGCGCCGCTCCGGCCTATTGGCCACCGCGGGGGTTCCAGCCACCGCAGAAGCTCTCGCGCGATTTCCAGAGCCGCAGCCCGCTCCCCACCGCAGAAGCTCTGCCGCAGTTTCCAGCACCGCCGCCCGCCAGCCGCCGCAGAAGCTGTCGCGCGTTTTCCCCGCCCGTCCACCGGGCGACACGCGTGAATGCGTTCGGCGGCGCTCCCCGACGACTGTCGAAAAATCTGGTGCAGATCGGTCGATGCGTCGAGGAGATACAGCCGATGAATTAACTTAGGGGGCGCAGTGGAGTCAAATTACATCTCAAACCCGTTGGGCTCTTTAGAGGTGAACAAAGGTCATACATATCCATTTTGGCGCCAATCGGATGATCCATGTGTGAATTAGAGCCAAACGTATGTATATGGCGAGGGACTGATATTCGCCATTTGGCCACGCCCACACGGTTCAGCCAGCAGCGAGCATTGACAGAGTTTATCATCCGAATCATCTTGATTAGGTCAAGAGAGCCATAAACGGAGCTTTCTAAGTAAAAAAACGGCACTTCCTGTTCTGAGGGGGCGGGGCTTAGATGACGTCATAATATGATGACATAGGGTCGTCAAGGATCCCACCAGGGTAACTCGTGCAAAGTTTGGTGCAGAAGCTATCGACCGTTCACAGTAAAATACAAGACTTCCTGTTGTCAGAGGGCGTGGCCTACGTGATGTCATCATTTGACCATTGGATATTATTCTACACCCGAGGATGATCAATAACTCAAACTTTGGTGTCTCTGTCAGTTTTTGTGTTAGAATTACAAATTATTTAATTTTTTCCTCTATAATTCAACATTGAACTGTCATTCCGTAGGGCAATGCTGCCCTCTGGTGTCGAATTACTGAAATTACTGAAATAGTTTCATTATTTCAGTAATTCGACACCAGAGGGCAGCATTGCCCTACACATGACAAAGCCCTTTGTATTACACAGTCGATCAAAATTGAACTCTGTCATTCCGTAGGGCAATGCTGCCCTCTGGTGTCGAATTACTGAAATTACTGAAATAGTTTCATTATTTCAGTAATTCGACACCAGAGGGCAGCATTACCCTACACATGACAAAGCCCTTTGTATTACACAGTCGATCACAGGGGATCTTTGAGCCTTGCTAACCCCCCTTCAACATGCTCCAAAACTCACCAATTTCATAACTTTAAATCAGACATGCCTTATGATCAGGCTGACCAAGTTTGAAGTCGATCAATCGAAATCCCTAGGAGGAGTTCGATCAAATACGAATGCTGTAAACGTCAAAATCGAGGTCAAATGAACTTCAATCTAAAATGGCCGACTTCCTGTTGGGTTTAGAGCATGGCTCCAAGAGACTTTTTTGTACGTCCTGACAAGATACACATATGTACCAAGTTTCGTAATTCTAGGATAAAGCATGGCCTGGGGCTGATTTTTTGAAATATTCTAGGGGGCGATATAGAGAAATTAGGCCACGCCCACCAAATTTTGTTATGAAATCCTGTTGGCGGGTCAATAAGGATCCATCCTAGTGAGTTTGGAGCAGCTCACCCCGAAACTGTGGAATTCAGAGCCAAACGAAATTTGACGGCGTTCGCAACGCCGCCACGCCCACCTGCTTCATCGCAGCCGGTCGGGGTTGGAATCCACAACACACCAACATGTCTTCTGTCTCTGGACACAGTTTCATGTTGATTAGGTCAAAGGGCTAAGATAGCGACCGTTCACAGTAAAACATGACACTTCCTGTTCTCAGGGGGCGTGGCCTACGTAAAAAAATAATTTCACCACAGGGTATTTTAGGACACCCGATGACGATCAATCCCAGAAAGTTTGGTCCCTCTATGTGTTTTTGTATAGGAAATATAAGAGTTTCGTGTTTCATGGCGAGTAGGTGAACTTTGACCCCTGGTAACCCCCCTTCAGCAAGCTCATACAGTCACCAATTTGATAACTTTAAATCAGACATGCCTTATGATCAGACTGACCGAGTTTGAAGCCGATCAATCGAAATCCCTAGGAGGAGTTCGATCAAATGCAAAGGCTGTAAACGTCAAACTCGAGGTCCAAAATGGACCTTCAATACAAAATGGCCGACTTCCTGTTGGGTTTCGACCATGTCTCCAAGAGACTTTTTTGTACGACCTGACAAGATACACATGTGTACCAAGTTTCGTAATTCTAGGATAAAGCATGGCATGGGGCTGTTCATTTAAAATACTCTAGGGGTCGCTATAGAGAAATTAGGCCACGCCCACCAAATTTTGTTATGAATTCCTGTCGGTGGGTGGATAAGGATCCATCCTAGTGAGTTTGGAGCAGCTGGGCCCGAAATTGTGGAATTCAGAGCCAAACGTATGGCAACGGCGTTACAGGTCACTTCGCCACGCCGCCACGCCCACCTGCTATGTCAAAGCCGGTCGGGGTTGGAATGCTCAACACACCAACATGTCTTCTGTCTCTGGACACAGTTTCATGTTGATTAGGTCAAAGGGCTAAGATAGCGACCGTTCACAGTAAAACATGACACTTCCTGTTCTCAGGGGGCGTGGCCTACTTAAAAAAATAATTTCACCACAGGGTATCTTAGGACACCCGATGACGATCAATCAATGAAAGTTTGGTCCCTCTATGTGTTTTTATATAGGAAATATAAGAGTTTCGTGTTTCATGGCGAGTAGGTGAACTTTGACCCCTGCTAACCCCCCTTCAACATACTCCAAAACTCACCAATTTGATAACTTTAAATCAAACATGCCTTATGATCAGACTGACCAAGTTTGAAGTCGATCAATCGAAATCCCTAGGAGGAGTTCGATCAAATACGAAGGCTGTAAACGTCAAAATCGAGGTAAAAAATGGACGTTCAAGACAAAATGGCCGACTTCCTGTGATAGTTGGCTAATAACATTAAATGTAAGTTCTGAGTCTTTTGGGGAGCTCTACAAGCGTACCAAATTTCATGTCTCTACGATGAAATACGTTCATACCATTGTGTCAACAGAAAATTGCTAGTTGCCGCCGTTCAGCAATTTTTTTTGCGATTTTTGCGACAACCTTAAAATTCAAAATTTTTAAATTTTCTAGTCGCGACCGCCAAGTTTGGTGAGTTTTTGAATATGATAAAGCCCCCAAAAAGGCGCCTCTTTGGGGGGGCAGAATCGTAATAATAATAAGAAACAGTACAGAAACAATAGGCCTTCGCAGCGCTTTGCTGCTCGGGCCTAATTAAAGCTGCGAGCAGCCTCGGGCGGCCCTCGCAGCAAGCGCCGCTCCGGCCTATTGGCCACCGCGGGGGTTCCGGCCACCGCAGAAGCTCTCGCGCGTTTTCCAGAGCCGCAGCCCGCTCCCCACCGCAGAAGCTCTGCCGCAGTTTCCAGCACTGCCGCCCGCTAGCCGCTGCAGAAGCTGTCGCGCATTTTCCCCAAATTACATCTCAAACCCGTTGGGCTCTTTAGAGCAGAACAAAGGTCATACATATCCAGTTTGGCGCCAATCGGATGATCCATGTGTGAATTAGAGCCAAACGTATGTATATGGCGAGGGACTGATATTCGCCATTTGGCCACGCCCACACGGTTCAGCCAGCAGTGAGCATTGACAGAGTTTATCATCCGAATCATCTTGATTAGGTCAAGAGAGTCATAAACAGAGCTTTCCAAGGAAAAAACCGGCACTTCCTGTTCCGAGGGGGCGGGGCTTAGATGACGTCATAATATGTTGACGTAGGATCGACGGGCAAGCCTCCAGGATCACTCAGGCCAAGTTTGATGCAGCTCGGTCAAAATATGTGGAATGTAGAGGCAAACGTATACGAACGGCGTTGCCGCCATTGAAAACTCTTGGCACTTTAAAGCAAGCGAGACCAACTTCCTATCTGTCATCCAACACAGAATCACCTTGATTAGGTCAAGAGAGCCATAAACAGAGCTTTCCAAGGAAAAAAACGGCACTTCCGGTTCCGAGGGGGCGGGGCTTAGATGACGTCATAATGTGATGACGTAGGATTGACGGGCAAGCCTCCAGGATCACTCAGGCCAAGTTTGATGCAGCTCGGTCAAAATATGTGGAATGTAGAGGCAAACGTATACGAACGGCGTTGCCGCCATTGAAAACTCTTGGCACTTTAAAGCAAGCGAGACCAACTTCCTATCTGTCATCCAACACAGAATCACCTTGATTAGGTCAAGAGAGCCATAGATGAAAGTTTCCAAGGAAAAAAATAGCACTTCCTGTTCTGAGGGGGCGGGGCTTAGATGACGTCATAATCTGATGACATAGAATTTTCAGGTATCACACCAGCATCACTCAAGCCAAGTTTGGTGCAGCTCGGTCGAAACATGTGGAATCTAGAAGCAAACGTATGGCATCGGCGTTACAGGTCACTTCGCCACGCCGCCACGCCCAGCTGCTATCTCAAAGCCGGTCAGGGTTGGAAACCTCAACACACCAACATGTCTTCTGTCTCTGGACACAGGTTCATGTTGATTAGGTCAAAGGGCTAAGATAGCGACCGTTCACAGTAAAACATGACACTTCCTGTTCTCAGGGGGCGTGGCCTAAGCGATGTCATCATTTCACCACAGGGTATTTTAGGACACCTATTGTTGATCAATAACTGAAAATTTGGTGTCTCTGTGAGTTTCTGTGCAGGATATATAAGAGTTTCGTGTTTCATGGCGAGTAGGTGAACTTTGACCCCTGGTAACCCCCCTTCAGCAAGCTCATACAGTCACCAATTTGATAACTTTAAATCAGACATGCCTTATGATCAGACTGACCGAGTTTGAAGCCGATCAATCGAAATCCCTAGGAGGAGTTCGATCAAATACGAATGCTGTAAACGTCAAAATCGAGGTCAAATGAAATTCAATCTAAAATGGCCGACTTCCTGTTGGGTTTAGAGCATAGCTCTAAGAGACTTTTTTGTACGTCCCGACAAAATACACATGTGTACCAAGTTTCGTAATTCTAGGTTTAAGCATGGCTTGGGGCTGTTCATTTAAAATACTCTAGGGGTCGCTATAGAGAAATTAGGCCACGCCCACCAAATTTTGTTATGAATTCCTGTCGGTGAGTGGATAAGGATCCATCCTAGTGAGTTTGGAGCAGCTGGGCCCGAAATTGTGGAATTCAGAGCCAAACGTATGGCAACGGCGTTACAGGTCACTTCGCCACGCCGCCACGCCCACCTGCTATGTCAAAGCCGGTCAGGGTTGGAATCCTCAACACACCAACATGTCTTCTGTCTCTGGACACAGTTTCATATTGATGAGGTCAAAGGGCTAAGATAGCGACCGTTCACAGTAAAACATGACACTTCCTGTTCTCAGGGGGCGTGGCCTAAGTGATGTCATCATTTGACCATAGGGTATTGTAGGGCACCCGATGACGATCAATCACTGAAAGTTTGGTCCCTCTATGTGTTTTTGTATAGGAAATATAAGAGTTTCGTGTTTCATGGCGAGTAGGTGAACTTTGACCCCTGCTAACCCCCCTTCAACATGCTCCAAAACTCACCAATTTGATAACTTTAAATCAAACATGCCTTATGATCAGACTGACCAAGTTTGAAGTCGATCAATCGAAATCCCTAGGAGGAGTTCGATCAAATACGAAGGCTGTAAACGTCAAAATCGAGGTAAAAAATGGACGTTCAATACAAAATGGCCGACTTCCTGTGATAGTTGGCTTATAACATTAAATGTAAGTTCTGAGTCTTTTGGTGAGCTCTACATGTGTACCAAATTTCATGTCTCTACGATGAAGTACGTTCATACCATTGTGTCAACAGAAAATTGCTAGTTGCCGCCGTTCAGCAATTTTTTTTGCGATTTTTGCGACAACCTTAAAATTCAAAATTTTTAAATTTTCTAGTCGCCACCGCCAAGTTTGGTGAGTTTTTGAATATGATAAAGCCCCCAAAAAGGCGCCTCTTTGGGGGGGCAGAATCGTAATAATAATTAAAGCTGCGAGCAGCCTCGGGCGGCCCTCGCAGCAAGCGCCGCTCCGGCCTATTGGCCACCGCGGGGGTTCCAGCCACCGCAGAAGCTCTGGCACGATTTCCAGAGCCGCAGCCCGCTCCCCACCGCAGAAGCTCCGCCGCAGTTTCCAGCACCGCCGCCCGCTAGCCGCCGCAGAAGCTGTCGCGCATTTTCCCCGCCCGTCCACCGGGCGACACGCGTGAATGCGTTCGGCGGCGCTCCCCGACGACTGTCAAAAAATCTGGCGCAGATCGGTCGATGCGTCGAGGAGATACAGCCGATGTATTAACTTAGGGGGCGCAGTGGAGTCAAATTACATCTCAATCCCGTTGGGCTCTTTAGAGCAGAACAAAGGTCATACATATCCAGTTTGGCGCCAATCGGATGATCCATGTGTGAATTAGAGCCAAACGTATGCATATGGCGAGGGACTGATATTCGCCATTTGGCCACGCTCACACGGTTCAGCCAGCAGCGAGCATTGACAGAGCTTATCATCCGAATCATCTTGATTAGGTCAAGAGAGCCATAAACAGAGCTTTCCAAGGAAAAAAACGGCACTTCCGGTTCCGAGGGGGCGGGGCTTAGATGACGTCATAATGTGATGATGTAGGATCGACGGGCAAGCCTCCAGGATCACTCAGGCCAAGTTTGATGCAGCTCGGTCAAAATATGTGGAATGGAGAGGCAAACGTATACGAACGGCGTTGCCGCCATTGAAAACTCTTGGCACTTTAAAGCAAGCGAGACCAACTTCCTATCTGTCATCCAACACAGAATCACCTTGATTAGGTCAAGAGAGCCATAAACGGAGCTTTCCAAGGAAAAAAACGGCACTTCCGGTTCCGAGGGGGCGGGGCTTAGATGACGTCATAATGTGATGACGTAGGATCGACGGGCAAGCCTCCAGGATCACTCAGGCCAAGTTTGATGCAGCTCGGTCAAAATATGTGGAATGTAGAGGCAAACGTATACGAACGGCGTTGCCGCCATTGAAAACTCTTGGCACTTTAAAGCAAGCGAGACCAACTTCCTATCTGTCATCCAACACAGAATCACCTTGATTAGGTCAAGAGAGCCATAAACAGAGCTTTCCAAGGAAAAAAACGGCACTTCCGGTTCCGAGGGGGCGGGGCTTAGATGACGTCATATTGTGATGACGTAGGATTGACGGGCAAGCCTCCAGGATCACTCAGGCCAAGTTTGGTGCAGCTCGGTCGAAACATGTGGAATCTAGAAGCAAACGTATGGCATCGGCGTTACAGGTCACTTCGCCACGCCGCCACGCCCAGCTGCTATCTCAAAGCCGGTCAGGGTTGGAATCCTCAACACACCAACATGTCTTCTGTGTCTGGACACAGTTTCATGTTGATTAGGTCAAAGGGCTAAGAGAGCGACCGCTCACAGTAAAACATGACACTTCCTGTTCTCAGGGGGCGTGGCTTAAGTGATGTCATCATTTCACCACAGGGTATTTTAGGACATCCGATGCCGATCAATCACTGAAAGTTTGGTCCCTCTATGTGTTTTTTTATAGGAAATATAAGAGTTTCGTGTTTCATGGCGAGTAGGTGAACTTTGACCCCTGCTAACCCCCCTTCAACATACTCCAAAACTCACCAATTTGATAACTTTAAATCAAACATGCCTTATGATCAGACTGACCGAGTTTGAAGTCGATCAATCGAAATCCCTAGGAGGAGTTCGATCAAATACGAAGGCTGTAAACGTCAAAATCGAGGAAAAAAATGGACGTTCAATACAAAATGGCCGACTTCCTGTGATAGTTGGCTAATAACATTAAATGTAAGTTCTGAGTCTTTTGGTGAGCTCTACAAGTGTACCAAATTTCATGTCTCTACGATGAAATACGTTCATACCATTGTGTCAACAGAAAATTGCTAGTTGCCGCCGTTGAGCAATTTTTTTTGCGATTTTTGCGACAACCTTAAAATTCAAAATTTTTAAATTTTCTAGTCGCGACCGCCAAGTTTGGTGAGTTTTTGAATATGATAAAGCCCCCAAAAAGGCGCCTCTTTGGGGGGGCAGAATCGTAATAATAATAATAAGAAGAAACAGTACAGAAACAATAGGCCTTCGCAGCGCTTTGCTGCTCGGGCCTAATAAGAAACAGTACAGAAACAATAGGCCTTCGCAGCGCTTTGCTGCTCGGGCCTAATAAGAAACAGTACAGAAACAATAGGCCTTCGCAGCGCTTTGCTGCTCGGGCCTAATAATAATAAGAAACAGTACAGATACAATAGGCCTTCGCAGCGCTTTGCTGCTCGGGCCTAATAAGAAACAGTACAGAAACAATAGGCCTTCGCAGCGCTTTGCTGCTCGGGCCTAATTAAAGCTGCAAGCAGCCTCGGGCGGCCCTCGCAGCAAGCGCCGCTCCGGCCTATTGGCCACCGCGGGGGTTCCGGCCACCGCAGAAGCTCTCGCGCGTTTTCCAGAGCCGCAGCCCGCTCCCCACCGCAGAAGCTCTGCCGCAGTTTCCAGCACCGCCGCCCGCTAGCCGCTGCAGAAGCTGTCGCGCATTTTCCCCAAATTACATCTCAAACCCGTTGGGCTCTTTAGAGCAGAACAAAGGTCATACATATCCAGTTTGGCGCCAATCGGATGATCCATGTGTGAATTAGAGCCAAACGTATGTATATGGCGAGGGACTGATATTCGCCATTTGGCCACGCCCACACGGTTCAGCCAGCAGTGAGCATTGACAGAGTTTATCATCCGAATCATCTTGATTAGGTCAAGAGAGCCATAAACGGAGCTTTCCAAGGAAAAAAACGGCACTTCCAGTTCCGAGGGGGCGGGGCTTAGATTACGTCATAATATGATGACGTAGGATCGACGGGCAAGCCTCCAGGATCACTCAGGCCAAGTTTGATGCAGCTCGGTCAAAATATGTGGAATGTAGAGGCAAACGTATACGAACGGCGTTGCCGCCATTGAAAACTCTTGGCACTTTAAAGCAAGCGAGACCAACTTCCTATCTGTCATCCAACACAGAATCACCTTGATTAGGTCAAGAGAGCCATAAACAGAGCTTTCCAAGGAAAAAAACGGCACTTCCGGTTCCGAGGGGGCGGGGCTTAGATGACGTCACAATGTGATGACGTAGGATCGACGGGCAAGCCTCCAGGATCACTCAGGCCAAGTTTGATGCAGCTCGGTCAAAATATGTGGAATGTAGAGGCAAACGTATACGAACGGTGTTGCCGCCATTGAAAACTCTTGGCACTTTAAAGCAAGCGAGACCAACTTCCTATCTGTCATCCAACACAGAATCACCTTGATTAGGTCAAGAGAGCCATAAACAGAGCTTTCCAAGGAAAAAAACGGCACTTCCGGTTCCGAGGGGGCGGGGCTTAGATGACGTCATAATGTGATGACGTAGGATTGACGGGCAAGCCTCCAGGATCACTCAGGCCAAGTTTGATGCAGCTCGGTCAAAATATGTGGAATGTAGAGGCAAACGTATACGAACGGCGTTGCCGCCATTGAAAACTCTTGGCACTTTAAAGCAAGCGAGACCAACTTCCTATCTGTCATCCAACACAGAATCACCTTGATTAGGTCAAGAGAGCCATAGATGAAAGTTTCCAAGGAAAAAAATAGCACTTCCTGTTCTGAGGGGGCGGGGCTTAGATGACGTCATAATCTGATGACATAGAATTTTCAGGTATCACACCAGCATCACTCAAGCCAAGTTTGGTGCAGCTCGGTCGAAACATGTGGAATCTGGAAGCAAACGTATGGCATCGGCGTTACAGGTCACTTCGCCATGCAGCCGCACCCAGCTGCTTCATCGCAGCCGGTCAGGGCTTGAATCCACAACACACCAACATGTCTTCTGTCTCTGGACACAGTTTCATGTTGATGAGGTCAAAGGGCTAAGATAGCGACCGTTCACAGTAAAACATGACACTTCCTGTTCTCAGGGGGCGTGGCCTAAGTGATGTCATCATTTGACCATAGGGTATTGTAGGGCACCCGATGACGATCAATCACTGAAAGTTTGGTCCCTCTATGTGTTTTTGTATAGGAAATATAAGAGTTTCGTGTTTCATGGCGTGTAGGTGAACTTTGACCCCTGGTAACCCCCCTTCAGCAATCTCAGACAGTCACCAATTTGATAACTTTAAATCAGACATGCCTTATGATCAGACTGACCGAGTTTGAAGCCGATCAATCGAAATCCCTAGGAGGAGTTCGATCAAATGCAAAGGCTGTAAACGTCAAACTCGAGGTCCAAAATGGACCTTCAATACAAAATGGCCGACTTCCTGTTGGGTTTCGACCATGGCTCTAATAGACTTTTTTGTACGTCCTGACAAGATACACATGTGTACCAAGTTTCGTAATTCTAGGTTAAAGCATGGCTTAGGGCTGTTCATTTAAAATACTCTAGGGGTCGCTATAGAGAAATTAGGCCACGCCCACCAAATTTTGTTATGAATTCCGGTCGGTGGGTGGATAAGGATCCATCCTAGTAAGTTTGGAGCAGCTGGGCCCGAAATTGTGGAATTCAGAGCCAAACGTATGGCAACGGCGTTACAGGTCACTTCGCCACGCCGCCACGCCCACCTGCTATGTCAAAGCCGGTCGGGGTTGGAATCCACAACACACCAACATGTCTTCTGTCTCTGGACACAGTTTCATGTTGATTAGGTCAAAGGGCTAAGATAGCGACCGTTCACAGTAAAACATGACACTTCCTGTTCTCAGGGGGCGTGGCCTAAGTGATGTCATCATTTGACCATAGGGTATTGTAGGGCACCCGATGCCGATCAATCACTGAAAGTTTGGTCCCTCTTTGTGTTTTTATATAGGAAATATAAGAGTTTCGTGTTTCATGGCGAGTAGGTGAACTTTGACCCCTGCTAACCCCCCTTCAACATGCTCCAAAACTCACCAATTTGATAACTTTAAATCAAACATGCCTTATGATCAGACTGACCGAGTTTGAAGTCGATCAATCGAAATCCCTAGGAGGAGTTCGATCAAATACGAAGGCTGTAAACGTCAAAATCGAGGTAAAAAATGGACGTTCAATACAAAATGGCCGACTTTCTGTGATAGTTGGCTTATAACATTAAATGTAAGTTCTGAGTCTTTTGGTGAGCTCTACAAGTGTACCAAATTTCATGTCTCTACGATGAAGTACGTTCATACCATTGTGTCAACAGAAAATTGCTAGTTGCCGCCGTTCAGCAATTTTTTTTGCGATTCTTGCGACAACCTTAAAATTCAAAATTTTTAAATTTTCTAGTTGCGACCGCCAAGTTTGGTGAGTTTTTGAATATGATAAAGCCCCCAAAAAGGCACACGAAGAGGGGGGCAGAATAATAATAAAACAGTACAGATACAATAGGCCTTCGCAGCGCTTTGCTGCTCGGGCCTAATAATAATAAGAAACAGTACAGATACAATAGGCCTTCGCAGCGCTTTGCTGCTCGGGCCTAATTAGCTGTCATGTTTAAACATTGTTAAACTGTTATCCAAAATAAAGAAACATTCAACAATTACAAAAAATAAACAAATAACTATATTCCATAAAGTGTTTTCTCATGATTTTTTTTCAAATGAATTTCCAATTAAAGATCGCGATCAAATTCAAAGTTACATTCAGATTCAAATCAAGGGTATAGACCTTAGGTAAAAGGTACAAATCAAATTAAAGTTACCGGTACAGATCAAATTAAAGTGCACTTTCACATTATATCTAAGTTTAATTGACGCAGTCAATTAAACTTAATTGACTTCCATATCGTTTCAATAAACAATTGTTTTTTTTTTCCTTTTTTTCCCCTTGCGCAACTCCCCAATAAAAACAAATGACCAAGCCCAGAGTTCTATAGGCCGTTAGCAAAAATCAATCAAAAAAATAACTAAAACTGTCCTAAAAGGACAAATCTACAAAAATCAAAAGGCCTAATATTTTAACAATATATAATCTATTCGGCCACAAAATTAACAAAAAGAAAATGACCTTTTAAATCAATAAATAAACTTTTCAGTCATTAATGCACAGATTAAGTGGGCGTGTCGCCACCGCATTTCTATTTCCAAAGACAACAAAGTACGTAAATTAAACGACTCACCGTCGAGCGGTCGACAGGAAACACCCAATTTAATCCTTCGGCCCTTTTTGTAAGCCTCGATCCAGCCGTATTCTTCTATAAGTTTAGAAGACGCCGAGACGAGCAGCTGGCCACAGGGACAGCAGCAACAGCGATTGAGATCCGAGTCACCTGTGACCCGTAACTTAAAAGGGTGCTGTCAGTTTGACCCGCCAAAATAAAATACGGGTTCCTTATTTTGTGCAGGTTACATGTCCATATATTGAAATTGAGAAAATATTTAAGTTGTAGAAGGACACAAATGTGTGCTATTTTATTAGTCCTTTTAAATTATTAGTCTTTTCCTTATAAGGATGGAAAGAATTTTATATATAAAGTTTGACTGGATATATTTACTGCAGGATTTTTTTAATCACTGACATCCCTTTGATTTAATAAGAAAGGAGAGCTCGCGAAGTGAAAGAGGAGAACTAAAATGTTGTGAAGGAGTTAGCTTAAGTTGTCCTTTAGCTAGGGAAGATAAGAGAGCAATGATAATGAGAAATCTAACCTGTGCTGCAGTTTGACGTCACCAAGACATTTTCACAGCAATGTTTATTTGCAGTACAGCTAGGTTCTTTCTGTTCTAAACTCCTTATTAGGTTTTGAAATTATTTAGAGTAAATACCCATCATAACCAAGATTTTGTTACTTCATATTGGGGGTTTTGGTCAGGAGATTAATAATAAAAGCTGATATTACCATAAAAAACACCCGATTTTCACATTCGGGGAAGGTTTTTTGCATGTTTTTGTCTTGTTCTTCTCAGATCCTGGTAGAGCTTGGAGTTGTTACTGGAGCACACTCTGCAGGAATGTCAACAGATTTATCCGCTTCTCTCCCTGTGATCTTATGTATAAAGCTCCACATCAGCTTTCTCTTATTCATGACTTGTTGCTTCTTCTTTCTGTTTGTTTGCCTGCATTCAACTGATGTTTTAGACGATTTGTTTTTTTCTTTCTGCCTTTCATTTCTCTGCTCTTCTGAAAAGAAAGACAGTTGCACCATTTTGTTTCATCAGTCCTATTTTTGGGATTAAAACTCTTGCCACGCATTTGATCTGGTGACCTTCAGAGAGCCTGTCTATTCTTAAATTCTGTGATGCACCGGACCTCTAGTCGGTCAGTTTTGTTTGACTTGTGATTGGCAGGTTGAATATTGAAAATTCTTTTCTAGGAAATGTATTAAAACTGAAATCTCCTACCAGTTTGATCTGGTTGCATAACATCAAGCAGCATATTCATGGGTGAACTTTTTGAGTTCAGTAAAAAATAAGATTAAGATTGACACTATATGCTTGATGCAAAAATGATAATTATACCACAATCACTTTATGTACTTTGGATTCAGAATTTCCCCTGCTATCAAAATAAAATAGCAGCACTTGTTTTCTTTTCTTTTTTTGGAAATAAAGCAAAGTTTCATAATGCCAATGAATCAACCAAATTCAGACTTGGCAAATCAATCAATTGTAGAAGTTTGTTGTTTTTTTGTTTTTTTTAAATTAAGAAGACACTGTATTTGTTTAACATGATGACTGATTTTTAGGTTTAGCATGGAATAAAAAAAATATTGACATTAACTAAGTAACTAGCACAGAGACAGAAAGGAGTGATTGATGACAGACAACGTTAAATGTTTTTGGAGGGCATCTAGATTTGAAATATGCTAGTTAGCACAAATTTTCAAACTTTGCTTATGAGTTCTCTTCTTTACAGTTGCAGCTCCTCTACTTAACTTACAGAATTCCTAATAAATATTCACTCTTATTCCATGAAACTAATCTTTGTTCAAGATAAGACCATTTCAGCCCTAAAGTGCTGCTCTTTTATTTTCTGTGCTGTGAGCACAGTCTTCACTTTGACTCTTTGATACTGTATGTGCTTCTTCTAAACTGAATGGGGTCAGTATTTCCGAGTGAGCACCAGCTAAATGTGACTAATCCAGTTAAGTATGATTTATTCTTCACTTATAACAAGGAGATTTGGTCTAGAAAAAGACAATGGTACTTGCCTTTTATTCTTACATTTTACAATTAAATTGATTTTAAACATAATAAAGGATTAAATATAGGTCATGTTATGTGTTTGTAAAATTCACATTCTTAAGCACAGTGCTTATCTATCAACTAGAGACTGTTGTTCCCATTCTCTTAAACTCATGCATAGAAATGGGAAGTTGAGATCCACCGCAGCCACTCCTGTAGGTCCTTTGAGGAAAAACACCAGCATAAATAATTCCCCCCATTCTTGAACAGTTTTGTGGTTTGTGTTTAAAAGTTTCATTCAGTCTTTTGTACGGAAGAAATATAACTTTAATGACCTCATTTCACATGCGAGAGCTCAGAATGTGCTTTTATCCAGGCACAGGCATTTATGTGTTATTTTAGTGAAGATTGCAAGATTCTTATATTAAAATAAAGCTGAGCTGCTAACCTTTCTTCTTGACTTAAATGAATTTAATCATCCAGCTGCCTGCTCCATGATTAAGTCTGTTCAGATTTGCCAAGTCTGTGCAATAAAATTTCCATGCTTTTCTTTATGTTGGCAAGCAGAGTTTGAGCTGACATAACATCTTTTCTGATAATGAACCTGTACTTCTGCCACTTTGTCTCTTAAATCAAAATGCTGCTGTCTGTACTGTGTGGTTAGGTTACATCTGTGTCAGATGCATCCTGCTCTGGACAGCATTTTAGGTTTAGGGCTGTTGACTGGGCCGAGAAATAAAATGTAGAGGAAGAGGTGTGGAGCTTTCTGTTTGTTCAGAATTACTTGTTTTTTTTCTCAGACAATAGTGCTTCTTAGTGTTGAAGTGTTAAAGCACTAGAGCTGTACAATATATTGTGACTCAATCATCATCGCATGTGCATGCACAATATTAATATAACAAAGGACTGTTTATACAATTGTTTTATATTCCAAGTGTTATGATAACATAATGATAATAACTTACTTAAAATTAGCTTATTACCTTTGAAACGTGGCTCAGCAGAATCATTTTAAGAAGTAAACAAATGAAACAGACATGAACAAAATTGCTGGTACCTTTAGAAAAGATTGAAAGTAATTAAACCATAAGGACATGTTAAACTAAGGTGTTTTTAAGCTTGTAGTCAGTCAGTGTGCCTATTTAAAGGGTGACTTGTCACTAGGCTGTGTGGTGACATAGTGTGGACCACACTGAACATGGACCACAGGAAGTGAAGAAGAAAGGTGTTCCAGGAGATTAGAAAGAAAATTATATGCAGGCATGTAAAGGTACAAGCTGTAAGATCATCCCCAAGCAGCATGATGCTCCCTTGATTACAATTGCACATATTATTCAGAAGTTTAAGGCCACAGAAGGAAAAAAATGATAACAAATTTAAGAGGACAATACAAATGGCAACCATAGAGGCCAGAACAAACTCCAAAGAAATTAAAGATGCACTCCAAGGTCAAGGTGCATCCACCATTGCTTGAGCCAAAGTGGGAGATAACAAAGGAGGACACCGATATTGAAAGCACAGCATAAAAAGCAAGACTGGAATTTGCCACAATGCATAGTGACAAGCCACAAGGCTTAATATATAAATATTTTCTGATCACTCATGCTATGGTTTATATCTCAAAATAATACTCACACCATATAATAAGATAGTAGGCAGTTTCCACCAGACTCAAACAATTAAAGACCCCCTCTACTTCAACCTAAATGGGATACTTTCATGGCTCTAAGATGAGATTCTCCTGTGCTTTCAGGTTGATACTATGCTGTAGTTCCAAATGTTTCATGTTGCCGAAACTGAAGCTTTCAATGATTTCCAATAGCAGGACGTTTAATGTGGAGAGATATTTAATACCGTTCAGTTCAGATTTCATGCCCGAACATGATGCTCATGCTGCAACAGGCAAACACAGACATCTCAAGTCTGATCTGGCACAGGCGCAATATTGTATCGATCGTAAGTAACTGTGCCACTGGTGATGATGTGTATGTGTGTGTGTGTTGCCTCTTTGCTTTTGATTTATAGCTCCTGTGTTTTCACGGGCAGCAATTTATCGGAGGAAAAATGATCGAGGCATTCTGCAGCAACCCCACTTCATTACTCAAACATCCTATCGCAAGCCTCCTGCACGATGGATTCAGCCTGTTAACAGGAAGGGCTTATTGCCATGGTTAGCTGTTAAGAGTGTGAACGAGTGTGCAGTCATTGAGAATCTAGTTAATCCGGCATTACACTGTCTGTTAATAGTTACTCAGTGCCAGGCTGAGGTGCTTTACATTTGTTTGTGTACAGCAGAAGCTGGCTGGTCTGTTGGTTTTGTGTTACTGGGACTTCAGTGAGTTTAATATGACCTAGTTAGATTGTTTGTTTTTTTTCCTGCTCCCACCTCACCTCTTAAACTCAGTGAATCTTCTTGTTTTCCTCTCTCTGATTCTCTCACAATTCATGCAGGATCTCCAAATAAGTCTTTTCCTTTAGGTGTACTTCACCCACGCATTCTCTCTTATTGCTTCCTTTTTCGCTAAATGACTGCTCTGGTTCACTTCAAGTTAGAATCAACTGTTCTTTTTGTGAATTATGGTCAGATTTTTATGTTTCCTTTCATTCTGCTTGTCAGATCTTGAGCACAATTATTTAATAGCAATTATTCAAACCAAATCTGATAATTTTGTGTCCTTCAGTTTCCTTTCTTCTGTATCTTAATAAATGTATGAAAATGTCTCATTTCCATCATCATTAAATATTTTGAATTGTTTGCTCCCTCTTATGCAACTTCTCAGAATTTGAATCCATAGACATAAACAGCATTCATTGAATTTCAGTGCAAAATGCCCCAGTCCTGACACAAATACAATCTATCCAAAGCTAGAATTGACAGTAAAACAATGAAATAAAAAAAGTTTGTTTATTTTTTGAATAATGTTTTTGACAGATTGAGTAATCTATAAAATATAATTGTTAGTCTGACAGTGCTGTCTGTCAAACAGCGTCCATGATTTGACAATATCTATTGAGCTACTTTCAAACAATACTTTATTGAAAAGGCAGAGAAGAAACACAATTTCCCTTGACAAGGACAGTGGCTAAATGTGCTAAAAATACATCAATGGATGTCTGCTCTTTGGAGCAATAAACTCAGAAACACAATTTGATTGAAGAAACTAGAGGTAATGTTAATTACTCAAAACAGAGTAAGGGAACAAACCCCACATTCCTTATTCAAGTCCATTGTCTTAGATTCAGAAACTAAATTTCTATGCCTCCAACTTTTTCCAAAGTATCAGCTTTTCTGTTGCGCAAAGCCAAATTTCAAATACCGGTAATAATTTCTACATATTTTGGAGACACTGTACACATGTAATATTTTAATTATAATCATCCTTCAGGTTTGCTGTTAATACACACTAAGCAAAAAAAAACCAACAACATGTCATTAATTATAACAGCATATTTATATTATGCATGACTTTTAATCTATATTTCATTCCACAATGTTTACTGTTGATCAGAATTTTTTTCCTTCTACACAGTCAAGCGCTTCTGAAAAGAAAAGTTCAACATTTAAAAACCTTTAGTCCATAAGTTGGCCTTTTATGGTTCATGAAATGTTAATTAAATGGCTCAAAAAAGCCTATCCGAGTTGTGAATAATTGCTCAAGTCCTCACCTACAGATGAAGAGTCTTGACCTTTTTATCTATTTTGTGAGACATTCTATTATGTTTGGCTGTAAATATTACAAAAAGAAGAATTGATTCCTGTGAAGTCGTTTGTTTTTAATGTTTCTGAGAACCAAAGATTCAAATCCAATATTTTTAGATTTTTTTCCTCAGTAGGTCTAATAATATCTGAATGATCTAAAATTAAAAATGGATTCTTATTGATTTGTTTATCCCATTTAGTTTAAGAATTATATTTAGCAGAAAGATGTTCAAATTGAACCTATATTCTTTAATTCACAGAATACTCTTCAAGGTTGAATTGTGAGACTTTTCGTCAATCAACTATGTTTTTTTATTATTTGTAGACCCACCATTTTCTTGTTATGTGATTTTAGTCAGCAACAGCAGATAGTGACATACCCTCAAGAGAAGACGGCATGACTGAAAACAAGGCAGACTAACTCTTTAAGTTCAAGATAAAGAAGTTTGCTGCTAGCAGTATTTGTAGTTTGATTTATTTTCACTTTTAACCAGCATTTATGTCAGGACTACCTCTCTTATTCAAAGCTGCTTTCTGTTTGATGTGTCTTCACCTGGATGTTTGGCAGCTGTTCCTCTGAGAGACGGTGGATAAAGATGTATCTCTGCCGTCATCTGTGTTCCGCTGAGGGATTTGTCAGCTAAGCCAGCCAGTTAAGCTCACTTTTACTCACTCTCAGCTGCGCTTCAGCAGTCTGACAGCCAGTAATGTTGCTTTGTATCTTTCTGAGAGTTTTCCACAGTAACCAAGACTTGGGCAGATCACAAGAGCATGTCCCCAGCTTCAGAAAAAGCAGGGAATTTCCTTTTATCTTATTGACTCACTGTGCAGGATTTAAGTGAAGGCCCCAAAAACAGATAAAAAGGTTAAAATCTATCTGTACTGTAATTGTCAGTATTCCAGTATTGGATAGTAAGGATTGTTTATCAGGTTGCGTTAGTATTCTGTTTGTGATTGTTAGCATATAGCAGAAAGCTATTCAGGCAATTTAATTTTCTGTTCCTCCATAATTCATTAATGTCCATAGAATCTGTTTCAGTAATTTATTTATAGGTATTCTATTCTGCGTTGTGATGAAATTGTGGGTTTATAAAGAGGCTTATGTTTTAAAAAACATTTCTGTTGACATAAATATTACTTCTGCTGCTTTAGTCATTTGTAGCAAACTACTTAACTAATTCGATAGTAACTCAGTCTTGTTTAAAAGGATTTACTAAGGTTGAAACATATATAGGGTGGCATTTTTATTTCTATTTGCATAATCCATAGCAAAAAGGCACTCTTCTCATGGTACCCAACAGGTTTTATGTCAGATTTAGGTGATAGAACTGAGATGGCCGTAGATGATTTGTTTTGAGCAATTTCTTTATAGATTTGAAAACTGGTTTTGGAGCAATACCTTTTAAGATTTTTCACTGATTTGTCCTGTAGTCGTTGGATTGCCAGTGAGTGAACCAGGTCATGCCCATGCATGGTAACTTTGGACCAGGGCAGCTATAGCTACAATGTAGTGCCTTCTTGTCAACTGTGTTAATGACTGAATAAAGTGTGAAGAGATTTAGGATGCTATACAAGTACAGGCCATTTACAATCTCCCTGCTCAATGTGTGTGGTGACACAAAGACGAGGTTCTCCAGTGGCAAAATAGCTAAATAAAATTGGCAACTGCATCATTTCATAGCTATATCCCAAGATATCAGGAAGACATTGAGTCCTACTTATAAGTGCTTAGAAACTCTAATTACTGCAAGTGATGAATAAAAAGTACTACGGCTACATTCTTTCCTAAGGTAAACAGAGCTGGCAGCAATTCCGGGAAATGCAGAATTGTGTCATTTTGAAACTTAAGAGATGTTCAACATTTGACTGACAAGAAGAGTAACTTTGCATTATTTGTAAAAACCTGGGCAAAACTTTTGTATGGATATTTTATGATGATATGGGTAAACTGCAACTTGAAGGAAACTCACTGGCTTTCTGTCTTCTATATGTCTCAATGGTCATAGTCTTGAGTTGTATCACACATGGCCATTCAGAAGTTGTAGGTTAGAGTTGTAAGTACATGCCTCACAATGGGTAAGGTCTAGATCAAGATTTGAAAAAAAAAAAAAAGGTTTGCAAATATTAAGAATTTGTTTTCTTTCACTTCATTGGCACCTACTGGCTTTGACATGGCCATAATTGTACTTCAGTGTTTTTTTTAGGATTTCTGAAAGTTTTGTTTGAAAGAAAAAAAAATCATTTTAATCCAAACAAATAGGAAATGGGGCAGTTCTAATTTAGTCAGGGTCATAGGTAGAACTTTTTGAAGTTTTATTTAATTTATACACTCTCTCACTATACAGTATGTGTGTGTGATGGAATACATGTCTCATTATGCTTGTTGAGTCAGTAAGTAGTTTTCATTGGCACTTTTAATCATTGCTACATTTTTCAAACTAATAGATCACTCAGATTCATGTTACACTGCAGCCACATATTTATAATAAAGACAGGATGTGACACCAGCAGGTTAAAAAAAAGCAAGTAAGGTCCTTGTAGTGAGTGAGTCTAAGCTATTACAGACTCACTCACAGTCTTGTTTGGGATTTTCCACATTCAGTCTAGCTCTGTTTGACAGAAAAAAATAATTTTGAACACTGATGTTTTTTCTTGCTGAAATCTGCAAAAGACAACTGAGTTTGTCTATCAACATTGCACTGAAGTAAAAATCGGCTTGTTGATAATCCAAAACGTGTAAAATGACAGAATATTTATTTACAGTGTAAACAAACAAAAGGCTGTCACACAGTTGTTTTAAAGGTCAGAAATAATTGTTAAAGAGATGTTTAGGGTTATAACAGAACCCCCAGTAATGACAACAGACCACTGTTGTCCTGTTGTCCTAACTCTTTTGTGGTCAAATAAACTGGAGGACCACAAGATTATTAGATGTCTGTATATGTATGCATTGACCTCCTGGAACAGCGTCTAGACAGCATCACACAGAAAAGAAAATCAGGTACCGGTTCTTTGGCTCAGTGGTGTTTGTATGCGTGATTGAATGAGTCACAGCAGTGAGCCGTGTCTGGCATTTGACCATCTGCTAAGCTGTGTTGATGAAGAACACCATCCATACGACGCAGCCCCAGCCAGTCTGGCTTCCAGGAAATACACCCAAATAAATACCACAGAAATGTCACTGGGTGAACAGATGAGTATCCTGATTAAAAGTACACAATCTCATGCACAAAAACTAACATGCACATGGCCAAACAGATAGATGTGCATTTTGCCAGAGCAGGCATGTATTTATTTACATAACCCCCTCTATTTTTTTTTTTTTTTTTTACTCCTGTCTGGTTTTTTATTGTCTCAGTGTGATAAATTACTCAAACCATCCTATACCAGGCCTTTTATTATGGCTCTAATTACCCAATTACAAAGCTGTTCTGCCTCATGTGTTTCATACTCTCTACAGTAAGTTGATATTCAGATTCACTGTAATGAAAAGCACAATAAGAAAACCTAATCAGAATCAAGTCACAGACAGTAATAGCAATATAAACAAGGACTTTGTTGTTTAATCAATGTGCTTAGTTTGCACATAAAATATGTAAACATATCAAGACAAAAAAATAGCTTGTAAGAATCCATATGAATTTTCTAGTGGGGCTTTACAGAGCGATTAAGAACAGTCAGTGAGTTAAGGAATAGGCAGCCTATTAAGAATCTGGATAGAGTTGCAGATTGGTTTACTGAAGGCTCTAGCCAAATCCTCCAAGAGAATACAATAAGAATAACAAAAAAGTTTGTTATTGCTATTTCTTTTCAAACTGAAAACGTAAGCACAAATATTACAATTTTTGAGAACAAAAAACATGAAATCCTGCTTTCAGACTGGAAATGTGTGCTCTGTTTGATTGTGGTATCCTTTAGGGGACAGTTGGGGCCTACACAGTTACATTTTATATTTTAGTGACATATGCATCACGTTTAAAATTTTTAAACTGGGACTTAGTTTCAATTGGATTTGAAGACTATTTAGGAGAGTAAACTGAAAAAAATCCCTTGAATAAAGCTAAAATAATTTTGTTTTTGGGAGATTGAAAACACATGCAAAGATTCAAATAAATGAGATTAATGTTTGAAATCAATACAAAAAACTGTTTCCTTAGGGCATTAAGGAAGACTGCTGAAAGCACACATTAAGTATATTCTTAGTCAAGGATCAAGAATCACTAGAGTACTAAGTAAACCCAAGCAGATGTTAGATTTTACACAGTGTTATAGTCTATACTGCACATTGGTATCACCTTTATAAGTTATTGAACTGAGGTTTTGGAAAAAATTACATGTATGTACTTACTGTATATCCAAGTTGATTAAGAGTTAAGCCATGGTTTTGGGGGTAGGGATTGAAACGATTATTGCTCAGTTGTGGTTTATACAGTTGAAGTTTGGCCCTTATTTGGGATAATTAAAGATGAGGCCAGTGCATTTCTGGATGCATTATTTAATGAGCGTCCCTGTGGGGAGATGTCTGTTTATATGGTTTTAAGGTTTTGGCAAACAACTAAGGTTTTTTTTTTTTTTCTTTTTCTTGATTAGTTGTGGAGCCAATGTTGGGCTTTGCACAAGACCATCATATTACATTGTGCTCAAAAACAAAATAAAATATTCATCCGGTCTCACGCATCTCACAGAAGGGTGGAGAGCATGCAAATTAGTTTCACATTGCTTGGGAGTTTCAAAAGGGAGGTTTGAGTTGTGCACAAAGACCTTTAAGCTTATAAAATTGTGGCTGGTGTCACGTAAAGCATCAGAAAGTTGTTGGGATTTTCTTTTTCTTTTGGATGTTTTTAAGTTAAAATAAAAACAGCCTTTTATTCACAGTTTCTTTGATTATTATTTCTGCATTCTTTCAACATTTTCTTCCCTCTTTCATCTGTTTTATTTTTTCCAGCCATAGTCTGTCACGAATTAGTATCTGTGGATCCCAATACGTACACATTTCTCCCTCCTGCAGGTTATTATTTATTGTTTTTTTTGTTGTGTTTTTTTACCTTTCCATCTTTTTTCCTACTTCTCTCTTCTTGTGTTTACATGCTCTGCAGGATGTTATTTATCTCTTCACAACTGGTTTCTGTAATTTTCCCCCACCAGCAGAACTTTTTTTCACCCAAACCTCAGTTATGTTTACACTTTATTTTTGACTTTCTGAACTTCCTGTTCCTGGCTGAACAAAAAGCAATAGAAATTGTCTTTCTGATTTATTCAAATAACCATTCCACCAAATTAAGTAACTTCTTAACATGTTTGTTTCTTACAAAGAGAAACAAGTTATACATTTATAAAAAAGCATCAGACTATTCTAATCACATGTCTCCTTGTCACTAAATATGTTTTTATGTTTTTAAAATGCTTCCTTGATTTGTTGGGTTTTTTTGTACGTCCACTCTTAACTACTTCACTTTTTGTTGTTTTTTTTGTTTTTTTTAGAATATTCTACGTTTCTCATGACTCACAAGATTTGAAGATCTTCAGCTACATTGCCAGAGATGGTCAGAGCAATGTTTTCCGCTGTAATGTGTTCAAGTCCAAGAAGAAGGTGAGACACACCCTTTCATAAGTTTGCCAAAAACATGAGTTTAACCAGTTTACCATTTTCAGTTGTCGTTGATGAAAATATAGATTAAATTTGCTAAATCAATGAGGTTTTATCAATACAGATAGAAATCTGTATTTTATGTATCAAATTAGATGTTACTAGTGTTGTGAAATCTTTCTAAATGGAGTCTACACAATGTTTTTCAACTGGGCATGGTTGAGACAGTTATCAAACCACTGATAGACCTACTTTTCAAAATGTATGTTGCAAAATACTAGTGTGACCACTCAGACTATTTTCTTAAGTTATCTGGAAAGGATCTTGGATAAAGCAGTCCAATTTTTTTCTGATCTAAAATTGTCCAGATGTAGCCAAACAAAAACTGTGAAAATGCTCGTCACCATGCTGCTCATTTTGAAGCCACTATCAGCAATGTTTTGTTCTGAAAATGCCTATAGTTTGGTATCAATGTATCACTGTAATTACAGTAATTAAGAAAGTAAAAAAAATAATAATAAAATAAAGAAATCGCTCTTAAAAAACAACCATAGAAGGGTACAGCCTGTAGTCGATGGTCAATAAATTTGTCCAATCGCCCAGCCTTATTTTCAGATTTGGTAACACTTTATTTGACGGGTTGTGAATAAGACTGTCATGACACTGTCATAAACATGACATAACACCTCTCATGAACATGAGTAAGTCAAGTTGTCATAACAAAGACATTTTGAATTATGTCAACTTTGTATTAAAAGTCATGATTTACCAAATGACACTTTATGACAACAGTCATAAATATTCATGAAGACTTACTCATGTTCATGGCAGGTGTTATGTCATGTTTATGACGGTGTCATGACAGTTTTAATCACAACCCGTCAAATAAAGTGTTACCTCAGATTTATTTAATTAGTCTAAAGTAAAAATATAGATTAGATAATATACTGTAATCATTGGCTATCATTGGTTGATATTTTTCTGTTTTGTGAAAGAATTTAGTTTTCTTTTTTCAGTCATCTCTTTCATTTCAAGCTTTTTTGCTGTATGCCAGAAATAATTAGATAGTAGAGTGTTGTTTTCAGTATTTTCATGGTGTGTAAGTGCAATAGAGTTGAAAGCAATTCCTCACTCTCTGTCAAATTGTGACATCCCATACAAAGACGTGCTTAGTTGAACCAGCTGTAATTCCTGTTTTCCATGTGAAGCTGTCATTGCTGAGGTCTGAGAAAAATATTTTTGAGTCCTTTGGGTTAAATTACAGCAAAAAAAAAAAAAATACTAAGAACAAACAACACATAGTTAGACAATGCTCTCCCAGTTTTCCACTTCTGCAGCCAATTTCGGTGGACTTGTAAGTTAAATCCAGGGGTTAGCTGAGTGAAGCACACACTGCCTCATTATCTCTTCCATACAGACTGACATTGACCCATAAGCATCCGGGCACAGACACACACCCCCCCGCACATGCACGCCCATACACACGCACACACACGCACACATGCACGCATGCAGTTTCACATTCTGAGCAGAAGAATGGAAAGTGCCACATACCAAATGTCTGCTGGGTAGCCAGGATTTTGAAGCCATATGTTAAAGAAACTGTCAGTGTGAATTTGTGTCAAAGATTACAGACAAATTCAATTTAAATGGTGAAGATTTACAGCAAATTTATTCATTTTTGTTTGAAAATTTGTTTGATTGTATTAACAATACAATGTGTGATAGACTGGCTACACATCCAGGGTGTGTCCCACATCTCACATTGACCACAATATGTGGCCACCAGACCGCCATGTGACCCTGACAGCTGGTATAGATGATGGATTGATAAATTGGTTGTGGTGAAAAATGTAGGGGATGCACATCTGGATACTCTTTTCCAAAGCGTCTTTTTGTATACCAGAACGACATCTCCCAAGTGCAGACTGGACTGTTGTAAATCACTGCTCCTAGGGATCTCTAGAAAGAGTCTTTAGAGTCTTCGAATTGTCCAAAACCTTGCAGCTATCTTAATGAGACTGCAAAAATGTGCACCGGCTTCCCATCTGAAATCAGGATTCATTTCAAAATCTCTCTCCTCAATTATCAATGCTTGTATGGAAATGTTTCTCTTTACCTCAAAGAACTTCTCAACCCACAACACACTGCCTCTGCTCCACTCATCCCAAATTTCTTCATGTGTCAAGATCCCAACTGAGCTCAACATGGTTGACAGAGCTTTCTGTGCCGCTGTTGCTCATCTGTCGAATGCCACAGCTTTAAGAAAGAACCAAAAATCTGTATTTTTAGTAAAGCATTTCAATCTTTTATAGAATGTTTCTATTTTATCTTCTTTTAATCATTATTTTTACAATTCTGTCCATAAGCCATAGGAGATATTGATTTTGTATAGAGCTGTACAAATAATATTATTATTTGATGCAGCCGTGGAGTAACGTCTCCCTCACCATCTCTGGTGTGTATTCTGAATCTTGTTCAACGTGTTCATGGTGAGCCTGTTCTTGGGAGACTTCATTCTGTTACTGGTGTCTATGTGCACCAAATACTAATACTTTTCCAGATGTGTATCCTCTAAATTTATCACCTCGGTCTGTCACTTTTTGTTGCAGATATATTAATAATATTATAATAATTAATATTATAAATCTATGCATTTTATTGTGTAAAATTGCATTGTTTTACCTGCCTTTTTTGGTAGAAATGTTTTCTTCCGCGGTTCATTGTTTTTTCTTTTATCTGCAATGGCCCTAATAATCTATTGTAGGTTCTATTCAAGTACAGATTTGTGTAAATAGTTTTAAGAAGTTTGATAAAATCACAATTAACTGAAATTAGCAACAGTTTTTGCACTGGTCCAATTTATTTCAGCACAACAGAATTGACTTATAATCATAGTTGTACATACATTCATGCATTTACTTTCAATCCAGTAAGAGTCGAATGTTGCATGAGTGTGTTCTGAGTGGATAATTGTCTATTACAGTTACGAAGCAGTTAAGTAGACGATTTAGAAAAATGTATTTTCTTCTGCCAGATAGAAAGGTATCTGATTTAAATCACAATAGCACTTTTATTGGGCCTGTGTGAAATTCTTCCTCTCCTTCTCCCCAGTGTTCTCTCATTCACCCCCCATCGCTTCTCATTAACACTTTAATAGAATCTAATGAATGGGCTGGCCTCTATTATTCAGAATTGAAGTGCTAGTTATAGAGCGGTAAAGTATTCATCCAAATACTCAATTCTTCTATTGCTGAAAGGTCACTGCATGCATGTGGTTGTGCACTGTAGTGCTTTTTCTCCTGCAGAGGGAGTTTGAACTCAGAACAGAGTCAGAGGTGGAGTTCCAAACAAGGGGTCAGGGCAGAGTTTCTCAGGCTGGGTGATGGGACTTCGTACCAGCAGTGTATGGAAGTGAACTTTTCAGGATGGTATTTGATATTTTATAAGGTTAAGATTGTCTGTGTTCCCTGTTGGCATTCTGGCATTTATGGCAATTCTGAACTTCACATTTCAAAAATGAAAGGGTCAGGTCAGTTCTGGATTTGATTTTCCAAAAGAACTCTCCACTACCCATGCATTCCTGTAGATTAGTTTCCCTTTCTCAGATAGTTTTCTGGGCTATCAATTTTGCAACCGTAGTAGGCATAGAATTTCTTTTTTAAAATATTTTGTTTCATGTCTATCATTATTATTATTATTATTATTATTATTATTATTATTACTATTATTAATATCAATTTATATTTATTGATTTTTTTAAAATGTCCTGTTCAGCAGTATGGTACTGAGAAAGTATGCATTACAGTTTCAGCGATGTTGCTTCACTTGATATAAAACTTTGTGAGAAATTGTTTTGAGTTTATATCAAATGTACTGGAGAAAGGAAAGGTGGAAATAAAGGCAGAAGGCTGGGAAAAAAGTTTAAAGGGAAAGAGGGAGATGGGAGAAGAACAAAAGAAGCATAGAGAGAACACATAACATAGCTTTGACTAGTTACAGTCATTAAAATATCCAAGTTCAGCTTATGCAACAAGTATTTTGATAAGCAGCTGCCTTTTGTTTACCAGAGCATAAGTAGGGAATGAAACCTGCTGCTAAAACCACAAGATGGCATTAATTTACCCAATTTGCCAATTTTTACAAACCGGGCAATATAATTAATAATACATAATACTAAAACCCCATTGTGAATTGGGGCTTCATCCATTTAGAGCTAAAAAGACACTTGTGCGTTATATAGGACTTAGTGTGATATTTTATGAAAAAAGGAGATTACACATAAAGATAATTGAAATATATTGAGATTATAGAAAAGCAATTTTGTTGGCAAACTTAATGGGATAAAAAAATTATTTACATAAAGAATCAATAAAAAACCAGCACAAAGACAGAGTTGGTTATTGACAAAGTCTCCGAATTCCCCATATCCCAACCCAATTGAGCATCAATGCATTGTCCTTGAATAAACCTGCTCCATACAGACTCTTCCTAGCAACCCTGAGGGCACAGAGGATCATCTCCTTTTGTTATCGAGCCAAGGCACCCTTGGAGCTTCTGTTTTTATGCCCCTGCAGGACGAAGCTGCCAAGGCAGGACAAGATTAATCTGCACTGCAGTCTAAGCATTTTCTGAGAGAATTAGGAGTTGAACGTCTCTTCACTGCTTACCTGAAAATCCTAGAGTTCACTCATGTTCGAGGATTTAACATTTTTCCAGGGATATAAGAGCTTTACCAACTGACAAGTAGAGGAAAATGGAAGAAGAATGAATGAGTGCCAAATTAACCTATGCAAGCTAAAAAAAAAAAAAGACGGTTTAAAAAAAACCTTCATTATTCTTACACCAATATTGTCGTGAGAAATAAGAACAGATGTGAAACCAATCATCTTGTCAAATGCAAACTCGAATAATTGGTACTTTTTAGGGTAAAACAACATTGGAACTATGTTTTCACTGTGAAAAGAGCCAATTTAACGAAGCAGTTTAATCATAAACCAGCCAAGAGCAACCTCAATTTGAGCTGCCTCTGGTTTATCACAAATCTTGATTCTAGTCATCAGTATCGCTCTAAAATCAGGCCAGTAAAGCAGAGCAAACAGAGGCACAGTATGGAGCACAGCTTGTTTGAATGTGTGTGTTGCACATAAAACAGATGACAGAAAACTCCCAAATGCAGACACACTAGTGACATGTGACACATTTCTTTGGGTTTAGATCCAGTGTTTTGTTTTACTGCAACTCCATGTGTATTTGTAGAGATAAATAATGAACATCAAATATGCACAGTACAGCGGTGGTCTTTGTGTCTTAAATCTAACCACTCATAAAATGTGTAATTCTGACATCTTTATGATGTCTTATGTTTTTGCTTGTTTTCAGATTGTCAAACTATTTTTTATATTGACTAAAAATAATCAAAGTTTTAAAAAATCTGTTCTAAAGTGATTTCATCCATACAATATATACTGTATATATATAACACATAGCACATTCAAACTCCATTTGTAAATGTGGTCCACTACTGCTGCATAAAACATAAATTAAATACAGTACATTTTCTTCAAGTGCTGACAAAAATTCAAGGAACTTTCAAATGGAATGAAAAAATCTTTGTCAAAGTCCTATAATTTCAGCACAAATGTATTTACATTTTGATTAAAATCCCAAAATATTACAACCCGAAGATTTCTCGGTGGGCGAATTAAATTTTTTAAAAAAAGTCCTGTAGCATTACCCCCATCTCTCCTGAAACTTTCAAAGGACAATCGTGTATAAACTATGGATGGATCAAGTTATTGATCCTCAAAATTCAAAACCAGGAAACCACTCCACTGAAATGATGTTGCCCACCTCCATGTTAAACATTCTCATCATTATACCAGACAGAAAGACCAGAGCTTTTGTTGAAGGACTGTTGACTTTGTGCTTTGCTTTCAGTTGCAAATTAGAACCTAGTGTATTTTACTCCTGAAACATTTACACCTGTCCTCTTACTGAACAAGAGAGAAGAGTCCAGGATTTTTTAAAAGTGCATGACTGTAGTGGTAGCCTTGCACTAATGTTTAATTGATTTTATTGAAATTCTGTGAGACAATAGGTTATCTTGTTTCTGGCTGTGAAAAAAATAGTTAAAAATTAAACTATGTCATGACAACATGGTATGATTCAGATAACTTTTGAAAAAATCAATTTTCTCTGCCTCCCCCCTGTGGTTCTACTGTCATCTGCAGAAATGCACCATTCGGTCACAAACAGCCAATCAGAGCCACGGGGAGGATCATAGCACTGTCAATCATGCTCATGTACGGCACTTACACATGAAGTTTCAGAAGCAGGCATTTTCTCTGCTCAAAGTTTAGAAAATTGTTTGGGATATTGTTTTATTACCCAACTCATCTTCCCCCTCCACAACTTCTTCCAGGACCCATCTGCTGTTTTTCTAAGTCTTCATAATCTTGTTTGTTCATAGATATTCCCTAAGAAACCTCTGAATCCTTCACAGAACAGTTGAAGTTATTCTATAATTAGGTGGCTTTTTATGGCAATTGTTTCCACAAGATTTTATGTAATCATATCAGTATAAAGAGCACTGAATACAAATACACACCACACGTTTAAAATTTTTAATAATTAAGAGTTTCAAAAAATATACTCTCATACCATAACGTAGACAAGAGGTCTGTCACATGAAACAACAATAAAATATGCTGCAATTTGTCGACACAATAGGGCAAAATGTGAAAAAGCTCAAGGAATTTGTATGTCTTTGTCACATTCTTTTCACAGTGTATGACTTTATTAAAGACACTCTCAGTCTATGGTGCACATGTAGTCCAAACTTGATGGTCCCCATTCCTATTGAACCTCACATGGTGTCTTTTTGCAGCAGATTCTGTGCCATGCAAATTCAGTCCAACTTTTCTTCCATGATATTCACCAAATGATTTCTGGACATACCCGCAGACCCTTATCTTCACATTGTCTTGAAACGTTCATGACAGAATTGTCATGATGAAAAGGAATCACTGTGGGTGTTTTCCACAGATGTTTCCACATGGTTCTGGCAGCAGAGCCAGAACCATGTCACCACTTTCAGGAATGGCTACAGACCGAATGAAAGTATGATGAGACATCTCAGAACTGAAGCGCCCACAAAGTATGAGTAAAGCTCGGGGTGGTACATTTCGGAGCTGCAGTGAGAGATGCTTCTGTAGTTGGATATAAAAAGTTGACAGTTTAGGACTGTTGCGGGGTGTTCCTTGTTGTATGTGACTGATATACAAGTTTAGTTTAACTATAGTAGTAGGAACAATGGCCCTCTTGCTGACCTTTCCTAAGCTAAAGCAAATAAAGGCTTTCAATGAGATATGGAACACTGCCATAGCTGGGTCTCTGTAAATTACAGGCTAAGCCCCTCAGTTATCATATTGCATCAAGCTAGGCCAAAAAATCTGACAAACCAGAAAGTGAGCAGGTTTTTTCCAGATCTAATCAAAGTATAGGGTCTTGTTCTGATACAGCCCAGTTAAAATAATAGAATTTAGTGGCCTCTCAGCACTTTTTATTGATTAACAATTTCTCAGTTAAATGATCCTTCTTTTTTACCCTCTCTGTGTCTCTCATTCTAATTTGTTGTTACCTTCCATAACTGCAGTCCTTTTTCTGTAAGGACTGGATTTAAGTTGTTGCAGAGACGGTGAATGCATGCTCTGATTTAGCTTTTTAGAGCTCCTATTTTCTTAATAATATATCAAGAGTTGTAATATTGAGAAAGGCTGGGAAGTAAGCCAGTAAATGTATCAATATGCTGCCACATTTATTAGTCTGCATGTCTCCATACACAACAACCACATTAAGGCTTTCCTTCTACTCAAGTTGATTCATATTTTTATATGTATCCTTAACCTTTCTGAAAATAAATTAAAGATCTTAATCCCTATTTTGACATCCAATTTTTGATTTTAAATTGAATTATTAATGTATATTCTGTATTTCATCAAGGTTGTTATTACAAAACAGCTAATAATAAATTGGTGTTTAACTGTTAACTGATTAGATCCTTAATAAAATTATTTTTAAACACTGTAATTAATTCCACATTGAATAGAGGAGGTGAATGAATAAGCTCATCATTGGTGCAGAAAAATATGGCAATTCAATAAGAGGTGAATCCTTTTCCCTTCTCCCTTTGTTTTCCCTGCCTTTGTCCTGGATTGCATTGTGTTCCCTTTTGTCCCCTTCTCTTTGTTTATTCCAAGACTAAACCTTGGTGGGTCTTTCAGGATAAATAATGCAACACACCTCCGACGAGGCCCTGTCCTATAGTTTGAGAGAATTCATCGCTGTGAGAATCGAGCTCGCTGCCAGCTTGATGTATAGAGTAGAGGGAGATAAAATAACAGTGATAGAGGGAAGGTATATTTATTCAGTCTCGCTGACAGAGGAAAAGTAATAGGTAGAGAGAAAAAGACATAGTGACAGATGTCCAGCATAAAAACTATTACACATCTTTGCAGCGGAGCAAAGAGACTTTGCATGTGAGTGACAAATCACTTAGTGGTTCTGTCAGCTGCCAAAACTAGATATCACTGAGAGAACCAACTCACAAAAGAAATGTTTAGAAAAGGGACAACTGTCTTTATGAAAAATGAACTGACTAAAAGATGTGTGATTTGTGAGCCAGTGTCCTTTCAACATTGACAACACTGGGAACATTCTAGCAAGGTTTTATTGGACACATCAGGGGTATTTCAAGGTTTTGGTATATTGGTATATTAATTACACCATGAAGTGCTTTAATTGGCCAGCAAGATGTGAAAAAGTATTAATAACACAGTCAGCTCAGGATTTTTATTTATACCTTTGGCAGAGCAGCCTAAGCAGTTTGTAGATGTTATAATAAAGTTTTGTCACAGTAATTCAGAGCTACATTGTTTAACAAATGTTCTGAGATGTTGATCCTTTGCCCCATGATAAAGTGACCCATTAAAATATATTTAACCAGAGGTGGAAAGTAAAACTTTTATCACTGACTGCAATCTCTTTTTTTGATTCCACTGTGTGCTGTCAACATAGCGCATAGTAATTTAGGGACAAATTTAAAGGTCAAATCTACTCTTTCTTCCAGAGACACAGATACGCGTGTGCATACTTTTATCACAATTAAGCTTCACTGCTTTAATTCATCATTCCCTTTTCCCAAAGGAGCACATAAACCATCTGGAGCTCACACAATGCTTCTGGCACAGCTAAAGTGCTGTAAAGGATTATGCTTTGGTTTCAAAGGTTTGAACTCTAGTTTTAGCATCTTCATCTTGGGAAAATATTTTAAACCAGTTCTAGATCTAGACCTGGCTGTCAGTGTGTTGAAATATATATGTATTATTTCGTGGTGTCCACACTTCAAAAATATAATTCAAATCATTTGTACTTTTAGCCTTTTTCATTATATATATATATATATATATATATATATATATATATATATATATATATATATATATATATATATATATATGTGTATATATATATATATATATGTATATATATATATATATATACATGTATATGTATATATATATATATATATGTACAGTACAGACCAAAAGTTTGGACACACCTTCTCATTGAATTCAATTAGAAAGTGTGTCCAAACTTTTGGTCTGTACTGTACATGTATATATATATATATATATATATATATATATATATATATATATATATATATATATAGGAGAGAGAGAGAGATCCATCCATCCATCCATCCATCTATCTATCTAAAGGCACTTATATATATATAGTAAGTCTTTTCCAAGCTTATTTTCTCTCTAAAACAGTCCTCAGTTCTTGTTGCTGTCAGTGCAGTGTCACTTACAGCTAATGTGTATATTACCTGTTTGAAAATGAATTTCGAAAAATAAATCAGAAATATGTTTTGGGAAAAGAAAATGTTTTCAGAGCTGATTAATCTTTGATCATCTTGGTCTAAACACCTTCTGGACAAATGGATATTCTGCAATTCTACCTAAACTTGTCTATATTTTGCAAGAGAGGACATGGAGATCAAGTGCTATGATTTTATGCTGAATGTGTCCTCGGCCTGAAGCTGTATTCCAAAACCTTGATGTTGGAAAAGCCAGCTTAAATTTCCACATCTGATACAGAGCCTGGGGTTGCACAGCCACGTGTGTCCTTTACACTGCATTTGGCAGCATTTAAGCTTGCTTTAAAGTTAACAGCAAACTTATGTATTTTCCTATACATTTAGTTTGACTTTTAGTTTGTGTTGAATCTGAGGATAAATGGAGTTTGTTGACTGGGCTCAGTGCCTAAAAATAAAAATTGTTTCTTTTTCTTTACTGCTGTACAAGAACAAACCAGTAAAGGGAGAAACCTGATAGCAAATTGATATCATCACTTTTTTTTCTACATGGCATATGAATTTAAAGCAGGGCACCAGCTAGAAAAGTGAGAGATAAGCAAACACAGCCAAATCAGTGCATCTGTGGGAAAAGAAACAACTCCATCAAAACCCACTGTGACATTTTAGAGATTAGAAGGTAAACACAAACAACCTCTCTGTGTGGAGTATTATCAAGTGATACTATCTGACCTAATGATACAGATTCCACATCGGATTCCTGAACACAAGGTGATTCAGGCAGAATCAGGTGTCTGATCCTGATGGAAATGAGGCTCACTCTGCTCACTGTGTCTAGACTTGTGAAATTCAGATATTCTGCAACATAAATAGTGAAATATTTTATCTTTCTGTATATTAAATGTTACTTTGATATTAATGAAAGTTTTTTTTACACTTTTGTCTTTGCACACATAGAAACCTATGCCACTGGCTTAGGTATGTTTTAGACAAAGATCTTAGGTTGCTTTAATTGGCTTTGTCCCCATCCTATTTAGCCCATCACACAGGACAGGGAGTTCTTTTTGGAGACAATACTGAACAACAGTGCTTTATACAGTACTGCTGGAACAATATGACTTGTAACTATACATCACTTGAAAGCCTGACATTTTGAAAAACGTTTATGAGATATGGCACCAGAAATTGGCCAGGATGGATGACAAATCTCCATGTTTGGCTGCTTCTCTTCATCCTGTTTTATGGCTGGGCTGTACAATAAAAGTATGTTCTTTACGCTGCTTAAAAAGTTTAAGTATTTATAAGAAGGACCATGTGAGTAACTGGCTGTATTTAAAGGCACGGTCTCATGCAGTTGATCAAAAAAGCATTGTAGTCTCCATTTAAAGAATTTCTGCAACACTAGTATGGAACCAAATGTATGCAAATGCAGACAGCATATAAATGAATAATATGCTTCCTTTACTAACAGCCTTATCATTAAGAGTGTTAATCAAACCACAGTTGGTAGATCCATTGGTGCTACCAGTTGTGGTTTGATCTTGGCTTACCAAGACCAAACCACAGAGAAAAGCAATAAATGTGTCTCTGTTTATTGCTTAGTTTGAGTTCCTACATGCATTGAAGCACAGTTTTTAAAATTAAGCAGGTTTATTTTTCTATTGTGAAAATCCCAACTTAATTTTTTGTTTTTTCTTCTTTCTCATTCCCCAACCAGAGTCAGGCCATGCGCATCGTCCGAACAGTTGGCCAGGCGTTTGAGGTTTGTCATAAACTGAGTCTACAGCATACACAGCAAAATGCAGATGGAAAGGCGGACTGCAACGGTGAAAAAAATGGTGACGATTCCTCTGGTACAAACACACACACACACACACCCATTCAAAGGTCAATTTGCATCAGTTGCACAGCAAAGATACTGCTTGTGTTTTTTAATGCTGCTTTGACTTTTTTATTTTCTGCTTTGAGGTATAAAGAAGCAGTATTACTGCCTGTTCAGTTGTTTTTCATAAAAAATAAAGGAGGTACAAAAGAGCTGCAGAGTTCAGGGTTAGTGCTGCTTTAATCAAAGTTGTTGAAAGGCATACATGTAATTGCAGAAGCACCTTGAAGTAAAGTCATGGTAAGAGACATCTCATGTTTCTCAAGTCTGTCATACAAAGACTAGTGTGTTGTCATTTTTTCCAAACCTAGTAAACGTTTGTTGTAAAAATTAAAGCTTGACATTTTACACCATAACATGAGTAAATTACATCTAATCTAGTTTTAACAGCATTCTAAGAAAGAAATGGTAAATGTCATTGTTGCACCTTAACCTTGAGGAGGAAACAAGCTGGCTGAGGTCATCAGCTCATTTGGGATATGAGCCGGTCAGAAACTCTGGCACCAGCTAGTCTGTTTATCCATACCATTCATCACTTCCGATAAGAACTTCTGACCCTGAGCACCCTGCCTCGGTATAAAGTGGCTCTGTTTCTATCATGTCTTCTCCTCTTCATCAAAGGTCTGACAATGCAAGAGATGCTGCCCTAAAAACATAGACATTTTTAGGAGGAAAGGAGTTTCTTCTCTCATTGTAGTATAAAAACTCAGGTTAACCTTTCTTTTTTGTAGGTGACTGGTATTAATTGTTTCTCACAAGAGCACTACTTAAACTGACTTACAGTTTGCAGAAAATACTACAGTATATAGCATGAAACTATCAAGATTGTATGTCTATAGTCTGTATAATGTCTATGTGTGACACAGCCACAGCGTAAGCAGAAACTTCTCAGTCAGACCACTTGACTCATAAAAAACAAACACAATCAAAATTGAATGCTCATTATCACATTTTTGTACTTTCGTTTTTTTGCACAAAGTCAATCAAGGGTTTGCTGTCCAATTTTTAATTTTGGTTTAAAAAACAAAAAACAGAAGAACTAGTGTTTTGGGTTTTTTTTTTGTTTGTTTCAAACGAAAAAACGAACTGCCTGAATATATATGGACCCATTTGCTTGCAACAGTACGTATGTAGTTAATTCTCTACACAATTCAAATTTTCTTTCTAAACTCCACACCCACTTTTTGATTTATCTCCAGAGTAAAAGTAACTCATCTAAAATCAGACTTACTTTTATGCTGCAGTTGCATCAAATAATCCTGGATACAGAGGTGCTGTGTATTTCTCGGAGTAATATTTCAGAGGGTCTGCTTTCTGAAGATTAGCTTTCTGAAGATGTTGAAACAAGCCTACCTGCACTAGTCAGTGATCAGAGACAGCTCAGTCTGGATAAACAGAAATTGGTTCTGAAGGAAGAGTTGAACTAACAGCTTGTCTGAGGGGGGAACAGTTCAATAATGTATGTATGCCTCAACAATTCAAATTTCAAAATCTTTCACAGTTTTCAATGCAGTTTCCTAAGTCTACACCACAAAAAGTTTTTCAGTAGACATTTAATTACGTAGAAGTCTGTGGGTACCTTAGAGACCATGTTAGTCTGCTCTACCTCGTTGTCTAATGATTTCAAAGACCCACACTTCCTCACTTTCTTTTTAAGGCTCTAGTTCTAGTCGGTTTTCTTGTCTGGTCTCGACTTGCAAAAAACAATGTTCATAAAACTTTAAGTATATTAACCAACAATTATTGTACTCTAAGCAGTCCTTTGTAATGTGAATATTACACAAACTGATATTGTAATGACGATGATGAGGATAATGATAATGTCATATCCATGATATTATGCAGCCATGATATGATTGTGTTATGTTTGATTGAACTGAACTGACTGATTTTAAATAAATTTAGACTAAATTTGTATAGCAAAAATGGATTGGATTCAATGCAGTTATCTTTAAAGTTGATGACATGAAATTAGTAGTAAATTTCTGCTGGAAAAGTAAACTGAATTTAGTTAATTGAATTATCATGACTGATTTTAGCACTTTGCTATTTGCTTAGAGGTAGGAATCAGTAACTTGTCATTTTACAGTGTATTCTTAATCTCCACAGCTAAGCAGGTTTGCCATTCCAGCCTGTGGTCATATCACATATTTTTAAATCTTAGTCGCTGAAAAGAAGTTGTCTTTTGTTTGGCCAGATATATCTCAGTGCTTTACTAGCTTCTTGATTTCTTCAGAACACTAACTCATTTGTTATATAATGCTACTTTTTACTCAGTTAAAATTATTTACCAACTGGTTACATAGTTTTCATATGCTGTTTGACAAATGATTGTGTACCCCCACGTTGCTATCAGCCTAGAGAAAACAGTAATCTGGATCCAAATGCTTTGATTTGTAAGTTTTTGGTTCTTATACAATGCCACTTGTCTTTTTGAGAATTTTACTGAAGTATAAAGTACAAAAGTGACCTGCACCTTTCCTTATTCTGTTTTTCCTGATGTTCTTGCTTTGAAATCAACTATTAAACTGATTTTACAAAACAGGTCATTATTTGCTCACAGAAACCCTCAGATGCTGACATAGAAGTATCTAATCACGACATGCAGAGGAGGGTAACACTGGGGTCAATGTTACAAATAACTTTACTCAGAGCAAAGCTACTGTACAATAATACTGGTGGGCTGAGTTCTCCTTATCTGCTGCTGACTTCCTGGGCATGATGGGCTTCCCTGGAGCCCTGCGGCATGTGGCTCTGAATGAGTTCTGAGAGAACGGACATGGAGATTTAGCTGAAGAAAAAGTCCACAAACTCTTTAACCGCAGCCGTTCCAGTTATTATAAAGCAGAGTCCCAATGTGTTATCTTCAGAACCCCAAACCCGCCAGCGGGAAGCTCATATTTCACATGCTGATGAGCCCAGAGATCACCCACTCGTTTTGATTGTACATCCACACAGATGTAAGACGACCCCACATGCATACAGAGAGAGTCCTTTTACATGTGCTCTCTCTCACACTGGCTGACTGGGTGCATGAAATGGCACAAGAGCCACCGCGCACAGCCAATGAGCTTATCTGGAGAACTAATTATCTCAGCAATAAAAGGAGAGGGGATAGAAAAGTGGAAGATGGCGTATTAGAGAGTTTTAAAAAGGGGAGGGAGCAGAAGAGGAAGAAGAAATGCATTTTAAAAGGAACTGGGCATGAGTAAAAAGAGAAGAAATGTAAAAGTTGATTAAAGAGACGAGGGGATGGAAAACTGGTTTGAGCAGCAGGGAGCAGTGGAGAAAGTAGATTAAATTTCATTGTCAGAGGAAGCATTCGAGAACAATAGCACAGACAGAATACAGACTAACAATAAAATCTTATTGAACTTTTAAAAGAAAAGAACACAAAATTGGAAATGCTAAACTGACATTAATACTGATAAATTTTCATCAGTATTAATGAAAATTTATATCCTATTTTTGTAATACTTGACATTGTAATTTTTGCTTTGAGAATAAGACATTTAATTAAAGTCTTAAAACTCAATTATGAGAATGAAGAAAGACAATATTAAGCTCTAAGACAAGAATGTGATATTACACCCCACTTAAGTAGTTCCAAGCCAAAAGTAATTTTGTAGTGTTAAATTGTTTCTTTATTACTGTACACTCCTTTCTTTTTTTCACTAACGCAGTCCCATTTCTTAACTTGTGTTGGTACTAGATTCAATTCTTAGCTGGTTGTTTTAAAGAACAAGTTTGGTTTTCTCCAACTAGAGAAAGCCAGCTTAGTGGCATGTCCTTACAGCACTATAAATAATATGAATGTGTGACTTTCCATCTACTCCTAATTTAATCCTAAAATAAATTGTTCCTAAATACTGTAGAGAATCAAGGTGTTTATAAGTCTATGTCATATCTATAGTCCCAACTACGCTGCAGAAAGAGAACTACACTGCTCTAGATACATATTAAAAAATATATTTGCATTCATGTAAATTACCTTTCCTTTCGCACATTACCGTCTTCAGCTTTCAATTGAATTGTGATAGAAAAAGTTGCAGGACAATGTGGGGCAGTTGTAGGGAAAGTGCACAAAATTGCCTACATTATTGTTAAATTCCATGCAATTCATTTACAGATAACAAATGTTGCTTCTAACAACTGTAAAAGACAAACAAATCTAATTCATATACATAAATATACAGTATATTGTCAGTTCAATACAATAATATGGACAGATTCTAAGTCAAATACATATATTCCGATTTGGTCAAAGTTAAAAGACAAAGGAGTCAAATTCAGTTCATTGGTTGAAGTTTTTACTTTGCATCAATTCCTCCTCCTGAACATTTATGTTGGGCCAGTGGACAGTCAAAAACAATTCTGTATTAGTTTATAAAGTATCAACACTCATATTTGTATTAACTTTTTGTCAGTGAGCTTTAAACAAAATAACTATTTCTCCAAATAATACCTAAAATAAGCTTTTCTGTCAATGTAATAAATGTGTTGGTGAACTAGAGGGAAAATTGAGCTGGGAAATTCAGACAACAGCAGGCAATCATGTCAGTAGCAGATAGCACAGAGACACGCAGCAGAGCGCAACACTGATAGCAGAGTTGATGAAAAAAGAGTGGGGGCTGGGGTGAAGTAATGGAGAAAAAGAAGAGAGTAGCTAGGAGCAGGTTATCAAGAATGAAATGATTTTGAGGAAAGTCTGTAGCTCCTTGTCAAATTGTTGGAAATTAGGTTTAAGTAGAGGGGGGGGGGCTGAAGTGGTCATTTAAAAAAGGAAGTAGAGGATCAGTGGGAAAGGAGGAGGGTGAAAATAGTAGATGTTATTGCATCTGGGAGGAAGACATAAAAGTGGATGGGAGAGCTAAACACAAACTCCACTACATGATCAAGTTTAAGCTATTTAAAAAAATAACTTTAACTTTATTTGCCTGGATTATTGAAAAGAAGGAAACTAAGTGAATCAGAAATTTCTGAAAACAATGTTTTTGCTGATAAAGCCACTTCCCACTTCAAATCACCCACCTTTTTACTTTGCTGAAACTGTGTGAGTTAAAAAGAAAAATGTCAGTGTGCCATGACCGAGCCACCTAGAAAGGTGTTAGCTGAAGTTAGGATCAGGAACATCAAGCTGGGTTGATATCTATACTCTTGGGATGATATCCATTATTGAAATTAAAATAATTTTTAGAAATCATTTATTTCATTACATTTTGATATTTTGTTACTAGAGTTAAATCATTAGTTTTCAGTAACTAATGACACTATAAAATTAGTATCATGGTCTTTGAGGTTTTTTGTGTTTGTGTTTTATTGACTCATTTACAATATTTCCACTTCAACCATTGATGGTGAGGGTTGCTTTTATTTTAGGAGTCAGTAGCATAAATGTTTTGAAATAATGGACCTAAAGCTCAGTTTGAGAGAGAACTGCAAATCAAACAGCAAATAGACTAACAAATATATTAAAGGTTTAAGAAATTATTGTTTTTTATGGTTTTGTAAGATGGAACTTTAAAAGCACAAGGTGCTCATTTTAATTTTGGGAACATTACACCACACTCTCCAATGTATTGATTCAAAGAAGACTGTTGTACCACTGTGGTAAAGTTGCCTAAAACAGAATAACCTTTACAAGTACAAAGTACAATCCAGCCTCAGTCTTTGCAACTAGTCAAGGATCAAAAAATGTGAGTAGTATTCTCAGTTGAAAGGAGACATAAAGAATCTGGATTGTTGTCACTTAATACATTGCTTTGAAGATTTACATTGATGTGGTGGGATAAGTGTACACAGCAGTTTCTAAGATACTCCAAGTCTGGAAAACTTTTGTTAGACTCTTCACTTTCAGTATGTGTTTGTTCCAGTATCAATAATGTTTCTTACTAGCATTTATGTGTGTCTACCCATGTGTGCGTGTGTTTACATGCTCATGCCTCCATGTGTGTCTGTAGGCGTGCGTGCTTATCCACCTGTATGTGTGTGTACTTTCCTCGGCCCAGCTCGGGAGCTAACAGGTGCAGAGAAGACTCCAGCGAGCGTCGCGGAGGAAACGGACATTGATGCCGAAGACGTGGTCCAGGTGCCGACGGCCGAGGACTTGAACCTCAACAGAGGAGTGACAGATCTCGATGCCACTGCCAAGACACCTGACTTAACCCAGTCAGAAAATAAGGTAAATCACACCTGCAGATGTTCAATTGGGGATAATGTGCCTCAGGGCAGATGCAATTGCCACAAAGTCACACAGTGTGTTTACATAGGGAATCAGTTTTTTGATAAAAGGAAACTTAAAGTTGTAAAAGTTGTTTTAAATTGATGATTTTAAGCCTGTTTATATGCCGCCTATTTGTTTTTGTGCCCTCAAGTCTGTTCACATTGTTCTGTAGTATTTGATGTTTAAAATTTTGACTTCTTTGAGTAACCTTCCATATTAAGAAATGGTAGCTCACGTATCCTTAGACACCTAGTTTAGGAGTCCTTGAAATGCTTATTCAGTACATAAGCAACAGTCTCTTTACAACAACAGCAACACACCTGCCCAGGAATCTGCAACTAACGCAAGTTCAGAGCTGAACTCTGACAGAACATCAATATTCAGTCAGGTCAGGTATGCCTGGGTCTAAAGTGTACCAGTTCAAAGCCACTTTTTCATATTATTTGTTACATTTTTATAAGACATGCAGAATCATTTTCTTTTTCACTCTTCCTTGTTTATCTAAAGACATTTGCTTAAAAAATAGATAATTTTCTATAAATTTATTATACCGATATTTTATGCATGTCCAGATTACAAGTAGATGCTGTTAAAGTTTTTCAAATGCCACACGTGATACTGAAAATGGCATAGTTTCAGAAGTTGAAACCTTGACAAAAAACAATATTTTTGCCAAGGCTTCAACCTTTATCTTCTGATATGTTATAAAGTTGAGGAAATTGAAAGAAGACTTATTCTTGTGGGCAAAAAGCTCAAGTTCTGCCTCATCTGGCCATAAAGGTCTTCTTCAGAACTTGTTTGCCCTGCCCGCATTGGCAGCTGCAAATTTTCATAGAGATGGAAGTTCTGAATTTTTGGCAGACGGACTCTGGCAAGTTTTGTAAGGGGACAACTGAACTCTGTTCCTTAAACTAACAAATGAATTTTCCTTCAATTGTGGCATAATCTAAAGAGAAATAAACATGCTTTTAGGTAAAAGTAAAAGGTTTTTTTGCAAGGAATAGAATAGAATTCAACTTTATTGTCATTGCACTGTCACAAGTACAAGCAACGAGATGTACAGTAGTTTGCATCTATCCAGAAGTGCTCTACAAGATATAAATATTTATTTACAGATGTACAAGACTATGTATGTATGAACTATAAGGGGTTATAGCAAAGAGATATAGATATTGTGTATAAATATAAATATGGGCGCTATATGCACAGATTATACAGAATATACAGAATGTACAAGAATGTTAGGGAATGGATTATATATGTATATAATATAATACAAGATAAATAATGGCAGATAAAATTTACAGATTGTATGTGTGTGTGAAGAAAACAGTCCGTGATGTGTGTGTGTGTGTGAGGATAGTCCATGTGTTATTGTTGTATGAGAGGATAGGGGAGTACAGTCCTTATAGTTTATGTTTTATGTCAGGAGGCGTTCAAAAGCATGACAGCTGTGGGAAAGAAGCTGTTCCGGTGCCTGGTGGTTCTGGTCCATAGGCTTCTGTAATGCCTCCCAGAGGGCAGGAGGGAAAAGAGTGTGTGTGCTGGGCGAGTGAAGTCCTTTGTGATTTTCCCGGCCCTTTTCAAACACCGCTTCCTATAGATGTCCTTGATGGCAGGGAGCGGTGCCCCGGCGATATACTGGGCAGTTTTCACCACCCTCTGCAGTGCCTTCCGGTCGGAGACAGAGCAGTCCCCGTACCAAGCTGTAATACAGTTGGTGAGGATGCTCTCAATGGTGCAGCGGTAGAAGTTCGTGAGGATCTCTGAGGACAGGTGGTTCTTCCTCAGGGTCCTCATGAAGATGAGGCGCTGATGCGCCTTCTTAATGAGTTTGGAGCAGCTGGTCGTCCAAGTCAGGTCCTCGGAGATGTGGACTCCCAGGAACTTAAAGGTGTCCACACGCTCCACCACTGTCCCCTTAATGTGGATGGGTGGATGTAGGTCAGCGTTCCTCCTGAAGTCCACGATAAGCTCCTTGGTCTTCTCGGTGTTCAGCTGCAGGTTGTTTTTGTCGCACCACTCAGCCAGACAGTCTACCTCCTCCCTGTAAGGGGCCTCATCATTATCTCTGATGAGGCCGATCACCGTGGTGTCGTCTGCGAACTTGATGATGGCGTTAGAGCCATGGACAGGTCTGCAGTCGTAGGTGAAGAGGGAGTAGAGGAAGGGACTCATCACACAGCCTTGTGGCACTCCGGTGTTTATGATGATGGTGGATGAGAAGTGGTTGTCCAGCCGGACATGTTGAGGTCGACTGGTCAGGAAGTCGAGCAACCAGTTACACATGAGTGAACTGATGCCAAGGTCTGTGAGTTTGGTAATGAGTTGTGATGGGATGACAATGTTGAATGCTGAACTAAAATCTAAGAACAGCAGTCTGGCGTAAGTGTTCTTACTGTCCAGGTGAGAAAGGACAGAGTGCAGCGCTATAGAGACTGCATCCTCTGTGCTCCTGTTCTGCCTGTATGCAAATTGATGGGGGTCTAGTGTGGGGGAGAGACAGGATCTGAGGTGTGCTAGGACCAGCCGCTCCAAGCACTTGGTAATGATGGGGGTAAGGGCTACCGGGTGGCAATCATTGAGTCTGGTTGGGTTGGGATTCTTGGGGATTGGAACGATGGAGGTAGACTTGAAGCAGGCCGGTACCACAGCGCGGGCCAGGGACAGGTTGAAGATGTCCGTCAGCACTCCTGCCAGCTCCCCAGAGCACGTTCTGAGGACACGTCCAGGTATGCCATCAGGACCCGCAGCCTTGTGGGATTTAATCCTGCTCAGAGCCGCTCCTACGTCATTGGGGAGGAAAGTCAGTGGCTGTTGGCCTGGGGTGGTAGCTGCTTTGGTTGCAGTTGTGGTATTCCCTCTCTCAAAACGAGCAAAGAAGTTGTTAAGTTCGTTGAGGAAGGAGACATCAGTAGAAGCGGGGGTGGTATTGGGGTTCTGGTAGGCTGTGAGAATCTGAAGGCCTTGCCATATGTCGGGGGTTGGAGTTAGAAAAATGATCCTCCACCTTCCTTTTGTAGTGGTGTTTGGCCTTCTTGATTCCCTTCTTCAGCTCAGCCCTGGCTGCACTGTAAGTCTGTGCATCCCCTGACCTGAAGGCAATGTTGCGGGCCTTCAGCAGGAGACGAACGTCTCGGTTCATCCAGGGTTTCTGGTTGGGGTACATGGTAATGCATTTGTAGGTGGTGACACGTTCTATGGTGGTGGAAATATGGTTCAGTACAGATGATCCAAGTCTGTATGGTGGAAAATAGTCCAGTAACAACAATAAAAGCAGCCTCGGGGTATTTGGTTTGGTGTTTGCTAATAGCCGCATAGAGTTCTTACATGGCTAGCTTGGCATTAGCATCCGGGGGGGGGGTGTACACAGCAGTGAGGATGATCAAAGTGAATTCCCTTGGGAGGTAATAAGGTCTGCATTTGACCATTAAAAACTCCACATTCTGTGAGCAGTGACTCTCGGTAGTAGCAGAGTCTGTGCACCAAGCTTTGTTAATATAAATGCACAAACCTCCGCCTCTGGTCTTGCCGGAGTCATCTGCTGTCCTGTCAGCTCGGTGTGTGTGGCGTCCAATTAGCTGGATAGCATTGTCCGGGCAGCTGTTGTTTAGCCATGTTTCGGTGAAAAACATGACATTTGAGTCCATAATCCGTCTGTCACTCGTGAAGGATAGTCGTAACTCGTCCATTTTATTAGCCAGAGAACGGACATTGGCGAGGAAAATGCTGGGTAAAGGGAGCCGGTTTGGTGTTAGCTTTAGCCTAGCTCGCACCCCTCCACCCTTACCCCGCCTTTGTTTATGTTCTCTTCGCGGCCTGCGTACACTTCTACCCGGCCGGGAGAAGTGAGCAGCCTCCGGTGTTCTGGAGATCTCTGGGATGAGTCGGAGATCGGCGATCATAGTGTCAAAATTGTAGCTCCAAAGGTCCAGAAGTTCATGTCTGCTGTAGCGCAGCAACGCTGTGCAATTCTGAAAAAAAAGTCCAGTAATGAATAGATAAAAAGGAAACAGTATTACCAAAAAATACAAAATTATTGACCGAATGCTAACTTATTTGCTTATCATACTAGGCTCTAAGGAGAACTGGTTTTACAATTGATATATAAGATTATCATTAGATACATTTTACAATAGCCCTAACCACAACCAAATTTTTTGGCAATGCTTGAAAGCCAAGAAAATATTCACCACAAATAAACTCAGCAAGTTCTGCAATAAAAAGTGGTTAAAAAGTCCAGCCAGAATTATGCCACAAACCTGTTAATGTCTACACAAAGTATGGGCTTGAGAGAGAACCTTCTATGGGATGTTTAACCAAATATTAGTGCGGGTGTATGTCACAGCTGCAGGCATCAGTTTTAATGAGGCTTTCCAGCCTTACATCACCAAATGCATTGCAAAGATTAGGATGCAGTGGTGTAAAGCATCACTGCACTTGAGAGCATTGAAGGCATGTTTTCCAGAGTGATGAATCATGTCTCACTGCCTGACAATTCTTGATTTAGCTGTTGGCAGGATAACAGGATTTCATGACAGCATTTTGTCAAGTTAAAAGTTTGGTGCAGAGGGGATGTAGCTCAGGAATCTGGCTAAGTCCTGCAGTTTCAGAAAGAGCAAACTTGTAAATGTATTGTTCTTAACTCCATGGAAACAGTCAGGGGATGAACACTCCTTGTTGCATTATGAATGCACATGAGAGCAAGGTCCAAAAAAAAATACGAATGACCGATTTTTGGTGTAGAAAAACCTGACATGCCTAAACAGAGTCCTGAATTCAGCTTGATAGAACATGTTTGGAATAAATTAGAATAGAGAATGTGAGCCAAGCCTTTTTGTGCATCCTTGCAAATCCACTTTTGGAAGAAATAATCAACATTTACTATAATATCGGTCCTAAACATTGGGAGATGCGTTCCCAGAAGAATTGAAGCTATAAATCACCAAAGGGTCGACCAGCATCATAGCAAACCCCATGCACTAACATTTGGATGTAACCCAAGTTCATATGTGAATAAAAATGAAAGAATACTTATGACAATATTGTACATATCTGAAAACCCAGTAGAAAACAACATTTACTCCAACAGGAGAAACCCATAAGTGAGTTTCAAAGAAGACACAGCCCCTTACTTCTCAGCAGCACAGCAACCCACTTTAAGTATTTTGGATGAGCAGTTTTTATGAAATAGGAAAGGAACTTAATCTGCAGATTCCTACATTGATTGGTGATAAGACGATACGTGCCTGTAATAAACCACAGTTTAATCCAGTTAAAGCCATGTCTGTGTTTGTGTGTGGCACGTCTGCAGAAATAGCTCAGTGTGTTGGCATCTAAGCCAAGAAAAGTAATCCACTGTGTGTGTTTGTGTTTGTGTGGCCACGTGGTGTAAGAGATTTGATACAGCTCCGTCAGACTGTCTGCTCTCAGACCTTTGGGAGCTCTTCACAAGCATTTATTTAAAACTAGGAAAATGTGTTGTGCACTGTCGGGTGGTTTATAAACACAACTGTGTGGTTCAGTTGGCAAAGCAGCATAGTAACTTTTGTTTACTTGGTTTGTTTGCTACTGTAGTTTAGTAGTAGGGATTTGTGTTTTTGATCAAGGCGGGAGTGGGAGAACAGCAATGTGTGATGGATATATTATGCTACTCTATGCATTGAGAATTTTGCATCAATTCACTTTAGAGAGGACTGCCTGTGCTTCATTTGTTTTCCTGACTTTAGCTGGAAAAAATATACATTTGGAAAATTGGTGTTTGTGTCGTTGCAGGTTTTTATAGCTCTTGATTAAAAATTTTTATTTGAACTATAAATCATCAAAATGTATTGACAAAAATACAAATAAGAAAAAGTGGTTTTGCAGGCTGAGCATGTTAATTTCATGACCTAATTCAGGGGTGTCAACACCAGTCCTCAAGGGCCGCTGTCCTGCAACGTTTAGATGAGCCTCCGCTGCACCACACCTGAATAGAATAATTAAGTCATTAGCAAGGCTCTGGAGAACTGATCTACACAAGGAGGAGATGATTAAGTCATTCATTCCAGTGATTTGTACCTGTGGCACATCTAAAAACTGCAGGACACCGGCCCTTGAGGACTGGAGTTTGACACCTGTGACCTAATTGATCTATGTGCAGATGATCACCTTTCAGCTATACAAGATAGCCAGGACTAAAATGGAATGGTTTAAATAAAAATATTAGAATTAACAAGTCAAGGCTCATACCTAAACCCAGTTGAGAATCGCTGGCAACACTTGAAAATTGGGGTTTTCAGAACTTTTCACGCACAGTGACTGTGTTTAAGGTAATTTGCAAAGAAGTGGCAAAACTGTCAGCCTCCAGATGTGCTGAGCTGGTTGAGACTTACCCCAGATTTGCTGCTGTAATTGTAGTGAAAGCTTTTTCTATAAAGCATTGACTGATATTGGTAACTGACGTTGTGATATTTATTGTTCTCATTGTTTTTATGTTTCTGCTGTACAATACTTTGGTTGGCCATGCGATGTTCTTAAAGTGCTATATACTTAAAGTATGATAATGTAATGATTCAGGGGAGCTGTTAAGTTTTAAGTCAGGTTATTTTTATTCCAATTCATGCTTTGTACTACTTGGCACGGCAAGTAGTCCATTAATATTCTGTGAGGAATATTAATAAATAACAGAAGAAAATGTAAAGCAATATGAATACTTTTATGTACTACTGTACATGCTTTGTTCTAAAGGGAAGAGTTTCCGAAGAAAAAAATCAGAACCTATTTTGAATCCCAACTCACTCTCAACACGAGTCTCTTCAGCTGTTTGTCAACCTCTGACAATAACTCTACTGTTATGAGACTTTTTCCTTATAGCTCTTGATTAAAAGCAATGTGCCGTTAAATCTCTAAAATGAGCCCTCTGCACTGACCTCCACTCTCAGGTCACCACTGGAGTCGTGTCTGTATGTGATGCTTTGTCTTGTTGCTGTACATTCACCATATGTAGGGTTTCAGATTTTTTTTTCTTTAATACATTGTCACCTTGACAGATTAAATAGAAATAAGCCAGGGCAAGTGGAGAAATGTATCTGTGAATAAGATGTGTGTGCTTGCACGTATGCTGTGCCTTTGCATTAGCAGCCATTTGTATGCATTTTCAGCTGTGAGGAGAGGGATTCGATTCACTGCAGGGGCTCTGTTGAAGCTCATGAAAGGGAAAGCAGCCTGCGAGTGTTAAAGTTCATTCTCTTCCTGTCAGCTCCCATTAGACTGACAAATCCCTCAGCGGCCCACGTTCAAATAGTCCCAAGGGACTTAGAGAGCGCACATCAATCCTACCTTTCACGTCCTGTCCATAGATTGAGTCAAGGTGTTTTTATTTTTCCGATGTGATCACCTTTGGGATCAGGAACAGTATTACTTCAAGACAAATTGAAATGCCAAAAGTCAAAGATTAGAGATAAGTATAGTTTACACATTACAACAGCCTCCACCTTTTATTCTGGCAAGAGGCACATGCTTATTGATTACTTTAATAAGTGAGACACTCACTAAGTGTGCAGACACAAAAAGCACCACATTACACAAAATGTTAACCTATTTTTGAAGCAGAGTTTATTTTTTAATCCCTGACATGTTACCAACAAAATAAAACAACATAATCGTTTCTGGTCAAATCCCACATTGCCACTAATCTCTATGACTGTGCCGTATCTCTCCACCTGACAATTTAAAACCCAGCTACTGAATGTCCACATTGTAGGGGGATTAAGGTAAGAGTCAAGTAGGTCAAATATTAATGTTATTCTCACTTCAAAAACATACCTGGAGTATTTCTTTGATTTTTCCATGTATGCTTGAGAAATCTGCTAATCTCCTGTGGCAGCCATTCAGCTGTGCAAAATGCTTAGTAAGTTTCAGAGCTTCCGCCTCACAGGCCACCCCTCCACCTGCGTCTCCCCCATTTAACTCCTTCAGAGTAGCTGGAAGCAATTAGCATTCTCCTGGTGGAGCTGTGCATCTGTTGAGCTCAGTACATGAGCTACTTCTCAGTGCAACACTGGTAAAAACATTGTTAAAGGGTTAATAGATGAGCAATGATTTTGTGAAGGCCCAGTGTTGGGAAGAGCAGGACTTTTTTTTTTACAGAGGCCCAATTTCAAGGCATAGATTAGGAAGTCAAATTTCTTGTAAGTCACATTTGACATAACAACTGAAGGTAACATTGTTACTTGATTGTACTATAAAAGGATTTTATGTGGCTGGAAAATGCATAAAACTCCCCCTTTAAATTGAAAATCACTCACAATTGATATGCATTTGGTCTATCAAGAGAGTGTCCTGTTTTAAGGTGAACACTGTTACCTCTGCCATGGTGTCTTACAAATAAGGGCCAAGTGGTCACTCAGGATCTTAGGATACCTTTAGGGCAGGAGTCTCAAACTCCAGTCCTCAAGGGCCGCTGTCCTGCAGTTTTTAGATGTGCCACAGGTACAAAACACTGGAATGAAATGGTTTAATTACCTCCTCCTTGTGTAGATCAGTTCTCCAGAGCCTTGCTAATGACCTAATTATTCTATTCAGGTGTGGTGCAGCAGAGGCACATCTAAAAGTTGCAGGACTACTGCCCTCGAGGACTGGAGTTTGAGACCCCTGCTTTAGGGAATAGCAATGGATCTTGAGTGAAAGCGGTTGTTTGCCTTCAGTGTGACTGAGAAAACAGAAGGCAAGTGTTCTTGCATTTAAAGTGAGATTGTACAACAAAAGCCTTTGCAAGGTTTTGCCTCTGGCCCATTTTAAGCTTCTGTCAGGCAGGTGTAAGCTCTCTGATCTATGAGTGTAGTGCTACAGGCTGGCAGCCCCCGACTCACAGCACCCTTTCCTCGTCTTTTCCTCCCATCCCATCATTAGTGTGCCTTGATGGATTTAGACTTACCATCAGCAAGATTAATGAACAAGCTTTCCCCTGCAAAGGCTCGTAAACCTCTGTCAACATTTGATTTGACCGGTTTTAATACTTGTTGGGAAGTCAGAGGTTTTAGGTGATAGTACAGGTAGTACAGATTAATGTAACCATTTTAAATTAATGCAGTCATCTTGGTGCTGTGGTGTACATTGCTGAAAAATGCAACTTTGCTGGCTTTGGCATCTTTTTAAATACACAGAGGCCAGGTACTATGGCCTGGGGCACACCCAGGTTGCACTGTAAAGATTATGCTTAAGGGGAGGTTTGGAAATATCTCGATGTCCCTGTAAATGGCTGGAGGAGTTGGCTGAGAAAATAGAGATGTGAAATTCTCAGGTTGCATGGATTGAACAGGCACTTGAGATATGAATGAAAAAAAGCATTTCCCTTGTTTATTTACAAATATTCAGAACCTGCATTTTTGGCACTGAGGAGACAGATTGTGCTTGTTTTAGCTTTGAAATATATTTTATAAAAAAGCCATATCCAAAGTCTTATAACGGCATGTTATTAAAGCTATGGCATGTTATGTTTTCTGCGTCTATGTAAATTTGAACAGACACATTTATAACTCCATGCAAATGTACAGTTCAGTAAAAGATTTAGTAATCTACTACTGGTCTGATTAATGATTGGCCAGCACTGACAACTGAGAAGGAAACTACCCACTTCTGTTGGCATTAGTAAGGCTAACAACTTTTATGTCTTAGCTGGTCACCCACTGAATTAGATAAGTACTTTTTCTTTAAAGAAACATTCCTGTTGACATATAATAACATTGTGTCAACCGTACAATACGAGGTTATATGCAGCTTACAATTATCTGTAAGTAACATGCATTAAATCAGGGATGTCCAAGTCAAGACCTTGACATTTACTATCCTGCAATTTTTAGATAAATCCCTACTTCTACACACCTAACTCTAACTTTACTATGCCTCGGCAGAACTAAAAGATGCTTATATGCCATTTGATTCAGATGTGTTGGAGAAGGGATGCATCTAAAAGTTGCAGGATTGTCGGACTGGACTAAAGCCCCATGCATTATGCAGAATGTATCATAATCCAACATGATATCCAGAATAAATATTAAACACAACACATACATACATAATATTTTTTAAAGCTAATGACTTGATGTTATGGTGGGTTGCCTTTTACTAACAGACTTGCTGATTTTTAACTTATTATTGCAAGAAACGTCACATTACAGGTGGAAAAAGCTTATAAATTGTCATGGTCAAAATAAAAAATTTCAGTTCCAGAAATCCATCATTTTAACAATGATGTGCAAACCATTGTTTGCATTTCTGTTTGACGGACTGAAGTGTTTACTGATAGTCTCCCTCAGATTCTTTGCCCTTTTATTTCAGAGCAAAAGCTGCATTTACTCCTCATTCCTAAACTCAGAAAGATGTGTGTCCCCCACAAAAAGACTCTCCCTTCAGTCTTGTCAGACAAAGACTTATCTTTTCAATACTCAAGCAGCTAATAAAAAAGCAGCCCCTCAGCTCCTTAGACTACAAACTCAGTGGGGTTTTATGAAACTGTCTTTTGAGCCTTTTTATTGCAGGCACCAGCACCCTAGGCACCCCTTTTAATTTGTAAACCTTATTTCTAGGTGTGTGTATTTGAATGCGTGAGCATGTGTGTGTTTGCAGACTTGTAAAGGTGTTATAAAACCAAAGCCTGCCCACTCCCAAGGACTCACAAGGTCAGCTGACAAATACTAATTTATTGTACAAAGTTTTGCATTCCTCATCCTTGAGGGGTTTGTAGTCCATGAACAGTTTATACAGTACCTAGAAATTTGCTCATATCCCAGTTTCATTTCATTCCAGTAATGCTGACCTGTCTTGGCCTTTTCCCTTTATCGATGTTCTTAAGTAAAGTCTTAACAAAAGTGAAAGAATGTTGGCGTGTGAATTTTGAAGTGAAGACCATTAAGATACATGAAGTTTTTGTCCTTAACCCTTTATACTTCTGATTTGTAGCCAAAAGTGCAAACTGACACGTGTGTCTATTGGTTATTATACAAGTATAGAGACACTTCGGTTTATCACAAACATACCTCATATGCTCACTGAGATTTTAAATTTCATTCAGCCTGGTCTGAATTGTTATTATGGCCAAATTTTCCTTATATTTGGCCTTTTTTGTGTTATAGATTTTAGAACAATATTTTTATGCAAATGTACTAAATTGCATCCTTGATGTTTTTTCACTAGTCTTTAGACAGTTTAAATTTACCCAATAAGCCTCAGAGCACCTTATGCAAATTATAATTTAAATGTAAGTGCCATTTAAATCTAGTGAGGTGTGTATTAGGCAGAAAGATGTTTCCTGTGCAGCTTTAAGCCTTGAGACGCTGCATTTTCAGAAAATGACCACCTGATGCTGGTCTTCAGATTGAAATTGGAAATGAAATGAAAAACCTTTTCTGAAAACTATCACTGCCCTCTGAGCTGCTTTTTTTCATCAGCAGGAGATCATTCGTGGCGGTCACCTGGAGAGAGGAAAGTTAGGCTTTGACAAACCAGCAAACCTATAAGGAGAATTGATATATTTGTATTTAGATTCAGCTGTAAAGCCTCTCTGAAATTCTATTTTGACTATATGTAAAATGAAGTGAAGCCTATGCTTTCTGATGGACCAGTCCCTAAAGTTATCTTTTATAGTTCTTATCAAATACAATTTCCAAATGACTATCAAGTCACTTAAATGAGTGTCTGCAAACATTAGATAAGCATCTCCAAACACATTCAGTTTTAGATGTTGCCATATGTGGAATGTATTTAACGTGGTGTTGTTAGGGTCAAGAGCCAATGTAATTTTCTGATCCAAGGTAACACTTTCATCACAGAGATTATAGCGCCATCACAAACCACAGTGGTAGAAAGAACCCTGACAATGTTATTTGAGCTTGATGCACATCTTAAAGGCACAAAACATTTAAAATTCTAATTTGTGGTGAATTTTAAGTAAAGAGAAGGGAAAAAAGCAACTTCATGCATTTCACAATGTCAGCTAGAATGTTGAACCTAAACTCCTAATTTGATTGAACAATTTATCTATTTAGGTTGTGAGGTATTTCTGATATTTTAGTTTTTCAGGTGTTCATATTATAATGCACTCTAACAATGATTTAAAGGACTTTTGGAAGAGAAACAGGCCTGCAGAATCTTACATCCTTCACCATAGGTAACACCTCCATTATTGGTCTGACTCCAGATTTGGGAAAAAAATTATATTTAATATTAACTATTTGCTGACTAATGAAAACCAACATAGATCTACCTTTATTAGACTTATTGTCTTGACTTTAATAAGGTATGGTATTTAACAGCACATTAGCAGATGTAATATGACTGTTTAATAGAATAAAAAAGTATGCAGTACTTTAAATACAGAGCTCGATATACAAACAAGAAGAAAAAATGAAGTGGAAACACAAAGTTAAATCAACCCTCAATAAGGAACATTTTAAATCTTTTATTTGTATTTCTATTCTATGTTTTATTTTATTATTTAGCTGTATCAAAAAATAGTGACTCTGAATTAAATGAATGTACTCTTTAATCCACACAAAAACTAATTTACAAGGTTTGCTTGTCTTGCTGTTTTTGAAAGAATGAGAAATCTGGAACACTTATTTATTCTTGGAAACAAGAAATCTTAGAAAATGTGTCAAATACACATTTTAACTCGAGAAAGATCTTCAGTTTTGCGTTCCAATGCATTAACTTTAATGGTTAATGGTGTGTTATGAAGTTACTGAAGGCCATATAGAATGAAACTGCATGCTGTTTCTTAAGAGCCCTTGATAAAGTTGTAAATCTGTACCCAAGGCTGTCTTTGGTGAGAAAACCCAGAACCTGACAAGTTTCTCTTCTAGCCTGTGTGTTTCTGAGTGTGCGTGGGAAGAAGCAGGCTGTTTGACTGTCAGGGAGCAGCTAGTGTAATCGCGGCTGTGGGAGGAGGAATAACAACTACCTTTAGGCCTCATCATCTATCTTTATTTACCTTTCCTTCTAACTCCTTTCTTATATAAGCAATCTAATAAAATGAATAAAGATTCATGTGACCTGCAAATAGTGAGTCTCAGAATATGTACTGCATGTCTGGGAATTGTATGCCAATAGCAGAATGGAAGACTTATTATGAAGAATTTTGGTGGTGTTCAGACTTTATTTGAATTCAATGCTCAGTTTGAAATTTGACTTGCATCTCTTCCCTGATTAGCTTTTACCTGGTAAACAACATTAGGAAATGCTCCAGAGGAATTTCATCGTTGATTCTCATTTCATAGAGCAAATATAAAACACAGAGGGAGATGCTGTTCTGTACACACAACTTCTCACTTCCTGCTTTTGGGTGTGCATCACTGCTTGTCTTCTTTTTACTTGTTGTTTTTTTTTTTCCTCCCATGATCAAAGAAAACGTTTAAATCATTGCTTCCAATAAGCATTTTTTATGCACCACTAGCTTGATGCAGTTTCTGGAATAATTGCTATGTACTTTAGAAGTTATAGCAGTTGGCTGAAGAAAGTTTGATAATTACATGTAAGGCAAAATATTTCAACTAGGCTTAATCAGTTTGGGGAAAAAGTTGGAGATTTTCTATGTTATAGTAGAATCCAGATTCACAATGATTGGTTATAAAATAACTTGGTAGTTTGTTCAGAGAAGTAGACAATTTGACTGGTTAAATGTAGTAGATATCTGTATTGTGAATGAAACCAGAAGTGTATCGTCACACTTGGAGTTCCCCATTAGTTTTCTGTTGTTTACATTGTGATTGTTTGCTAACAAGAAGGGGAACAACTGGAATGAAAATATTTTATTTAATTTCCTCTAAGTCCATACCAGTCCTGTCTGATTTGGAACAACTTTTTGAGAGCTTAAGGCTGCACTGTTTTTTTTTTCTACTTAAATATGGTTTGAACAACATAAAAACATAGTAATGTTAAAAGTTTTTTCAGGGAGTCCCCAAACCACTTTACACTACACTCATTTCATTACCCACTCGCACACACACCCACATACTGAATCCTAAAGGTAAAGATACAGTATGTAGAGTAAACAAGTTGTTAGTGGGATTATGATAGTTTGCTTTATCAAAAATATTTTGCAGCCTTTACTGCATTGTAAAAAATGGACCTGTGATTGTTTTGTCTGAAGTTCCCAAGACCTCAGATGATCCATTGTGTTAAGTCCAAGTTTGAACTTTCTCCTCTGGATTGGATGATTAATTTTGGTTTTAGTAATTGCATCTCTTTCATAAAGCATATGGAAATAGTTGTCAAATTGGCTTGCTCTTTTACAGGTAGATGGCTAAATTTCTAGTTCATTTTGTTGCTTAAATAAAAGCAACAAATTGTTCTGTTGCTGCTTTTATAGAAGCATAATAAAGTGAAGGAGTGTGAAGGTGTTTATTTTCCATCTGTTTTGCATCATCCTGTACTACTTTCACTGACTGCGTGTTTATGTCTGTGTTTCTTCCTCTTACTCCTTAAAATGGCATTTGTTTCTGTGTCCATAATGCTTAAAAGCCAAACATGTCATATTTTAGTTCTGTTATTGAGCTGACTCATGTGACTCACATTTCCACTTACTAAATCTCAGTTTATCTTATACCACTGTCAACTTCAAAATCACAGCTGTAATCCTGTTGAGCATCCTTTATTTCACAGTCAAGATGTGGCTCAGGATTCTCACGGTAACTCAGAGGAAAGAAAAATGGTTTTAAAGACTTACTTTAAAACAAATGTTTTATTTGATGCAAGGAAAGATCCATAGCCGTCATTCGCACATATACACTGATCTGTAAGAATATTTAAATCTCTGACAGGGGATTTTGACAACATAATCCAGCTACACTGCTGTGTTCTTTTGGGAAACCTCAAGATCTGATGTAACGAATAAGTTCACAAGAACTCGATTAAAAAAAGATTTGCAAAGACTTAGAAGAAACTTTTTTACATTTTAAAAGTTAAATGAAAAAAATCCTAATTATTATTTCAGATCATACCTACTTGTATGGAAAAAGGTGATTGCTGTGGACTATGGTGTTTTGCCCATCCAGCTCCTGGGTAATGAAATGATTCTATCGGTCTAGTGCAAACCTGCACAGCTTGGTTATTTGAGAATGTTTTGCTAGATTGGCCATTCTGGCCTTGCTCTACAGATACATACAAAAGGATCCCACTGAGCAGCTGCAACAAACAAATCAATATGTATTGTGCCACCCCTAGGCACTTTACACATAGGTCAGAAATGATATGGACCACACTCACCAGTGGAATAAGAGTTTCAGCTGAAAAGAGGTCTGCTCACCTGCAAACAGCACACAGGCTTGGCTGTGTTAGTTTCTGCAAGACTTTTTAGTTTTTAGGCTGCATTATTACAAGCAATTTGACCTTACATTTTTCAATACATAATTTTAAAGAGTAGTACTCATAACAAAATAACATCAGGCTTTAGAGCCTTGGTTTGAGTGGCTCACAAATATAAATAAAAAATACTGCAATGATCTGACTTCATCTGCTAAAGTTACAGTTATCATGGGGTTGATGGTTTGCAGCTCTTATAGCAGAGGTGCAGAAGCTTCCCACACATAAGGGGAAATTCTGAGTAACTTAAAGAAATATTTTTGTTCAAAAGTGATTCCCATAAGAGTGACTTTGCGGAAATATGATTTGGATTGCAGACAGTGAAAAACCTAGTTGGTTGGGACTGTAACATTAAAGTAGCCTCATGATTTTCATTCCAGGCAATACCTCAATGGTCACAGGACTGTTTAAATCTGATGTGAAGAGTTTGAACTAAGAAGATATCCAGCCAATCAGGAGCCACCCTTGAGTTCTATACCTGTATTGGTAGCAGTCACAGAAAGCTATGCAGTACTCAACTTGTAGTGTTATTGTTATAATGGATTGGTGTCCACTCACAGAAGAAAGACTATATCCTGTTGTGCTGTTCTCTTCATCATGTCTCCAAGCAACCTGTCAGGATGGATAATTAGCCTCTACTAACCTGTAAGAGCCATCTCTGACAGGCCATCAGTCATTTACCCATCTCCTGCAGAGTCTGTCTGGCTCCTTGTGTGCAGGCGTGTGTTTTATGTGTGTGTGTCAGATGACTGACACTGTGTTGCCAGAAGGTGCTTAAGGAGCGACAGATGCTAATGTGGCTTCTCGCAGGTTCCTTAAGGCAGGCCAAGGTTTAATATAATCAGGTGTCGAGTTGTTATGCTGACTCTAGCCAGAGTCACAATTCCAGTCACTTTGACGCACCTGTTGTTTCCTTATTAGGGATTGGGACTTTGAGATTCATTCAGCAACATGCACTAAAGTCTGCAGGATTGGCTGCTTATAAAAAATAATAATAATAATAAAAAAAACACAGAAATAGCAAAACAAACATTCTACAATGACCAGACATTGTAGTGAATCACAAGGAAAGCAGTGTGGTAATTTTGCCCTTGGTTCCATAGTCTGAGCTATGTTCGTAAAAGTCAGTACGACTTTTTGCAAAAACGTACAGAATTCCTATGACTAGAATTCTATCTAGAATGTTTTATCCTCACCCTAAGACGACTTACTATGATAGCATCATCATACAGCAAAAAAAAAACATAGATACTGACATAGATACCATTTTCAGTTCCAGTAATCCAAAAGTGAATTTGTAATGTAATATTCGTAAAATGATACTTATATGAACACAGAAAATGTTCTCACAGTTGCTATCTTGTGATGTAAAAGTAGACTGTGATATTTCAAAACGAAAATCAAATAAATTTAAAAAAGGTACAATACCCCATTGCAAGAGTAAAAATGAAGAGTGAATTTGACCTGAAGCATTGCAGTGAGTCCCCAAACTGAGGTTACCTAATAAGGAATGTGGGCAAGAGATGTAATCACAATCTGGAAAGTTTTGTGAGAAAATGTAAATAAATTACCAGTTCAAGATATTGGATGCTGTTACGTTTTGACCAGAAAAGAAATTAAATGAAATGTGGTTTAATGGAATCTTAGTGCAAGAATGTGCACACAAATACTTTCAATTGTTTTTCAACTGAATTGTACAAAATACATGACATTAAATATGGAAAAATTTATTAAATAACTTAATGTAGTCTTTTTATGCTTGAAGTCCCTTGAATTTTATTTTGGTTGTGTAGAATTTTTAAACTAATTGTGTCCATAGAAAGATAAAGCGCCTGTCCTTATTCGGTAGGGAATTAAAGCACCAGTGATTTAAATCATATTTATTTAGTAATATTCCCTGTTCTGAGGCTTGTATACTGTAGATACCCTCTAAGATAACAATTTGCTCTTGCTATGGTGTGATTAAAGTAAAAGATTTGTGAAACTAAAAATGATTTTGACAAGTTGAGTGATGGAAAAAGCACAATGTTGGACTTTTAATGAAATATTTACGACAGTTAAGAAAATACCTTTCAGTGGACAAGAACTGAGTCCCAATGCTCATTATTACTGGAGTGAAGTATTTCTGTGATCCTCATCTCAATTCTCTGTGTTCCACTGATCCACACTGAAGCAGCTAATCAGCATCTCAACATTTTCAAGTCAGTTTTTTGTTTTGCATGGTATTTTAGTGCTCCTATTGCATGTCCTTTTTATTGATTCATTAATCACTTGTTTTGTTATTTTACCTATAGGCATTCTCGTGTGCAGCTTTTTGTAAGCATGTTTTTGTTATGATGCTTATTTAGCCACTCATTATTTAAGAAATTACTGTCAGTATGTAGCAGTGTTGTATAGTAACGAAGTAAAAATACTTCACTACTTTACTTAAGTACATTTTGGAGTACTTCATACTTTCCTGGAGTATGAAAATGTTTGATGACTTTCACTTTTACTTCACTATATTTCCGAACTCAATTGCGTACTTTTACTCCGATACATTTTCAATGTGTGGTTTAGTTACTCGTTACAAAAAAGCGAGAGAGAGAAACGAAGTGTTTTGACCCCACCTACTGATTAGCAAGCAGGCTACCGAACAAAGTCGTAGCCTGCTTGCCTGGCTTGTTCATCACCTCCAATAGGATACACCTGTTTCGCTTCTCCCATTGTTGGGGAAATCAGAAATCGGAACACCTTGCATCGGGTGGGAGGGGGGTCGAACAGAGAAGAGTGCTGCCCGCACTGACGCGGCTCAGGGATTACGTGACACGCAGCGCCGTGCCCTATAATCCACTGTAAGCTATGTAATGTGTTTTGAGGCAATTGACCAAAATCCCGGACAATTTTTAAATTCCCCCCGGACATCTTTTTAGGTCTGAAAAGTAGGACATGTCCGGGAAAAAGAGGACGTCTGGTCACCCTAGTTCAATGGGGGACAGAAGCCATAGCGATAGCAATTTAGACTAAATTTAACGAATATAGGAAAGGCATGCAAGTTCAAAACCACAAACCATTAACATGTGCTACTCTTTAAAACTGGAACAATTTATTAGCAGGTTTCATTTTGCCTGCACTTGGTTGGGTACATTATTTTAAGTTTATTTGACAAGTTTACCAAGATATAAGAAATGTCATTCAAACTTGCCTTGTTTTACTTTTTACTTGTACTTTTCATTACATTACTTGAGTACATCCATTTTTACAGTAATTTCCATACTTAAGTACAAGAAGTTTCAGATACTTTAAGACTTTTACTCAAGTAACATTTCAGTCAGTGACTTCGACTTTTACCAAAGTCGTATTTTGGAGAGGTACTTGTACTTTTACTTGACTCTGAGATTCCAGTACTTTATACAACACTGGTATGTAGCATTTTTATATTTTTACTTGTTAAAAGTAAAAATGTTATTTTTTGTTTATTAGATCTCTTACCTCCAACCTCTAAAGCTTTCACCGTGGAAAAACACTCAATGTCATGGGAAACAAGAAAGAATCAGTTTAACAATTTAAATAGAATCTTTAGACAACTTTTCTTTCTTTAGACAATTTTTCTACCTCAACACTTATTACACATATTTTCTTTCAGTGTCTTGTTAAAATAACACACTAAACACAAAGATTACATGGACAGAAAATCAGATTTTTGCAGCACCTTAAATCCCTGGATGCCATTAGCTAAATATGGTGCACACAGCAGATTATTAGGACATACCACACAATATGTGTACATTATCAGGTATGAGAAGTCTGTGGAAAATGTGGAAAATGCAGCCATTAAAAACATGCTTTTTCATATTAGACCCTGATGTTTTTTTCTTGTTTTTTTTAATGGTAGAAATTATGTGTGTTTGGTTTTTTCCTGCTCTCAGGTTTTGGAGGAGCCTTCTCTTCTGATGTCCAGTCCCAGGATGCTGCTCCCAGCGTCGGGCACGCTGCCTCCCGGGGCTCCATTGTCTGTCCACCACCAGATCCAGCTGCTCCAGCAGCAGCTTCAGCAGCAGCAGCAGCAGACTCACGTCGCTGTAGCACAGGTACGATTATTTATGTACATTCCTCTAAAAATCTAGATGTGGTCACTATGATCAGGTTTGCAAGAGTGGTCATGACAACCTTGCTTCTATAAGCACATGTTTGTAAAGCTAGATTTTAAAATGAACAGAAAGAGACAGAAGTTTCAGATATGACTTCATTTCACCATAAGTCTCAGTCTGCACTTGAGCTGTACAAACATGAAAGAAGCCTTATTAGCAATTTGAACACACTTGAGTTTCTGCATATTGAACCTTTGATATTGAGTAAAGTTCAGGAAATGTATAATTATTTAAATGTTTTTTTTTATAATTACAACTGTGGTTTGCTGCTAAGATACTTTTACAACATGATACTGTAAGTAATTGAAATGGAAAGAAGGCTGAAATGTACTGAGGGGTTCACAGATTTTACAGCTTGAGCATCTACAGTTGAAACAAGGGTGAATAACCTGATTTTTGATTCATGAGTCGAATCAATTCCCACAACACTCCCACAGTGATAGTGTGTATTCTGAATCTAAAGAACCTCAAGGCTAAGAAACTTCTGCTTCACACCTAAACGGGTTCAGGCGCTCTTAAGCGGCGTTCTCAGACTGAAGTTGTTGAGCTTTTTACCTGAATAGCTGTGAACAAACTGCTGCCACAGCTGATGGCTCACAAGTCTGGTGTGAGCAGGGCGATACATAAATGTCATTAATTATAAGTGAGAAGAAGCCAGAGGTTGCTGTCCACTGGCAGCGGTACCCGTGTAAATTTTTTTAATGAGTCGGAGTTTTGGCACATGAAGCGAAGTGCTTCACTTCCCTATAAATAGGTTAAATGTGTGCATGATTTTGAGGGGTTGAGGCCGACCTCGGATCTCATGTCATTTAGCAAATGGCTGAGTCTGTAATGTGATCTGCTGCTTAGAACATCTTTGCTGTCCACTTTACCCAATTAAACAAAATTTTCAAAAGGAATAATGTTTATAGGTTTCCACCTATAAACTTTGATCTCTAATACATGGATATCCAGCTTTAAAGGTGTAAAGTTGACATCTATGATATGACCCAAAACTTGGATATTAACAGTGACAGTGATATGTATGCAATCACCCTACTTTTTTAATGATTTTCTGGTTGCCATCAAGGTTCAATTTCAAATGTATGGCGTTCCGATGTCCACTGTAGTGCACACATGATATTTCAAAAATAAAAACTTTTTTCCAAATTTTTTTTTTTTTCAGTATTCTAATTACCTTACAAAGGTTGTGGAATTTTAAAAAAATGGTGATTGGTCAGTATTTTATTTCCTGGTAATCAGGAGGATATGAAGAATGAATGGAGCTCTTAGCTCACTTCTCAGTTCATTTTATTCCACCTAAACTGTTAAGTGAATGGTCCGCTTTAATAGTGTGTTGAGAAGATTAAGGGCTATTTGTGTAAAAATATGTTAGTTGGTTGGACATAATAAAAAGAAGTCAATTTATTGTAGTGTAAGCTATTCTTTGGACTTTGACATTTTCATCTCCAACGACTTCTGTCCTCGTCTCACTTTATAGATTAACACATTTTATTATACAATCTAAACAATCTCTTTATTTTTTAACTAAAATACAGCACTGTGTTTCAAACATAGCAACGGTCTTTTTATGACAGGTATATTTTTAACCAAAATTCCAATCTGTTGCTCAATTACTATTTCCTAAAAAACAAGACCAAGCATGAAATCTTGAAGGTTAGTCCCATTATTACAAGGATTCATGCAAAATTTTCAAAACTTCCCATGAGTCTGTCAAATATTTTTAACTTTGTGTACTATATATTTTTGGATTGAGGTGGGTTGCACCTGTTTTGAGGATCACTTGGTTAGACTCTACAGTTTTTTCATCTCCCTTTGAACTGCACTCATTTTAGCTCTGTATGTTTTTAAACTTGGCATTTTTCCTTAAGAGCCAGTTCAGACACAAATCCAAGCTGCAGAGCCTCCTAGACATCCAAATTTTTAGTTATAAAGCTTGAGCAGCAGATGTTTTCAGACAGGTGAATTTAGTTTGGATGCACACAACACCGAAGTGTTTGCCTCCACATTTGGAGGCGATCAAAGCCAAATCCACAGCTATTTGTCTGGGCTCTCGAACATCCATGGTCCACATAGTCTCTGGTAGACAAACTGTCCCTAACTTTTCAGAGTGAAATTGCCTTTGACTTCTTTGCAACAGCAATAATAAAGAAGCAGAGATCAGTCTGGCACAGGTCAACATTTGAAAACAATTCCCTGTAAATGTATTCACACTTTGTCTGCATTATAGATGAGAAGTCAAAGAAAGAAGGAACACATATACTGCACATAAAGCACGAGTTTATGTGCTTTGGGGATTTTCTTGTTTATTTGTTTTCTGAAGAACTGAAACATATGAAATTCAAACTGCTCCCCCTGAAAACATGTTTCCCTGAAGTTTGTGTTAGTTTTATGTCAGGAAGATGTGGTTGGATCTGCTGGGTTTTCTGCTTGTCACAAAAAACACTGTAGAATGATGTTCCTTTAATTTATAATTTATAGATCTTAAACACCAAGTCTCCTCTGATTTTATAGAGTTGGAGGCTCTAGTGAGTTATATAACCACAACAAAACATCTTCAAAGAATTGTAATAAATAATACAAAAACTGATTTTATGTCAAACAATATTTCTTCACATGTCATCTGTTTAAGAGAAAGTGCACAAACACCTTTTTTTCTAATGCAATGAGACACTATCATGAGACTTCCAATATGCTTGTAAAACAATTTTATTTCTAAATTTACTTAGGCTTGTTTTGTAAAATTGATTTTCTAAAACAGCTTTTCTAAATGAATCCTTTATTCATTTAGGTACTTTGATTTGATTTATCTTGGGCAATAATGTCGATGTAATTTTCTGTAAAAAAAAAACAAACTGTTTTCTTGTGGCTCTGGAAATATGACAAGAAACTGTATTGTACAAGAGGAAAACCATGAATCAGCTGTCATTTCTTTGGACAGAAAGGTGTGTCAGTTAAACAGAGAAACGATACAAATCCAGCTGTCAGCTAAAAAGATTCAAAAGGCTCCCTCATAGCTTGGCGCTTTGGATCCCCAGTGGATGGTGTCCAGTGAGTCATACATGTATCCCTGCTCCAACACAATCGTTGACTTATTTCTAAAGTCTGTGACCAAATTCTAGAGAGGCATGAATAAATAACTTATTTGTGCATTTGTCTTTTGACTAAACTTTTTACCACATTTTGTTTTAGGATTTTTACCTTTTAAAAAAGGTTTAAATGAATTAACATTTTCACAATTTACATCAATAAGCCTATTTATGCACTATGCAAATCATTGCATCTATAGCCTCCTTCACATTTGTCTCCGGTTTTTGCCTTACAAATCTTGGCTTATTAATCTCACCAGCTGCAAAGTGCTGTATGAAAATAAAAAAGAAGAGTGTTTTCTGCTCTCTCATTATGAAAGGAATTATCATAAGAGATGTAGAGGGGACTATTTTCACTGTGGACACCCTCAGTTGCTGAAACTGCCTCTGATTTTATGGCTCTGAGAGGAAAACTAGAATCATTTTTGTTGTTGAGACCTGATGAGGAGGCTGGGCAGAGGCCACAGTAAATGGAAGTAAATTAGTGAGATGGCCAGCCCTAACCACAGCTCACTTGGAGATGAGTGGAAATTGAGATATTTAATGAAGTAGTGAAATTGAGGGGGTGTGATGGTTACCTGTTTGATGGTGAAAGCTGGCAGTGCAGCTGCTGCTCTGTCGCTGCATGATGGAGCTCATGTCTTAGTTCACATGTTCAGAAATTCACTCTGTCTCATTTTCTTGCTTTTATATATTCTTTTTACTTGTCCTTCAACCTCATGCAAAATCTTATCTAACTCTTTCAAGAGCTCATAATACTGTCTAAGATATGTATGATAAGACTTTCACTCACAGTTTGGACTAGGTGTCAAATGCCCCAGTAATAGCATATTGTACTTGACTTGACTCTTGATCATTCCCCCCCTGTGGGCTCTATTCTGGATGTGCCAGCTCCTTGCAAATGAAATTGTTTACATATACATCTCTGGTCTGCATCTGTACCAAATAACTTCCAAATCACATATTTCTTTCTGAGTGCTTAACTTATTGCACCCCCTATCTTCACAGCAAATCGTATTACATAGTTGGACATACATTACGTTGACAGTATTCACTTCCTCTGATCTTCTTCATGTTTACTGTATGACAACAAAGTGACTGTGTGAGAGGAACAGGAAAAGGAGAGAAGCAGAAATCAACGTTGTTTAAACTCCGCTGGATACAAATTGTTTCAAGTACATGGCAACATTAACAGGGCATTCAGTCAATGACACTTCAACAAGAAGCTTTAAATCAACATAAAAAAGTTGGTTAAGTCATCTTATTTAACTAACTTATCTCAGCCAGGACACTTGACCTCACTCTAGATGATCAATGCCAAGTAGATATAAAATTATGTCCAAGTTAGTTGGATGCACAGTTGGAGACTCTCTGGGAGAGTCAGTGGTACCGCGGCTGGGCGTAGCAACCTGCAGGTAAACCCGAAGTTGACTGGGCAGAGGTTGCTTCAAATGGAACATCTGCAATGCACTAGGACACAGCAAGGATTTCCAGGTCCTCAGTTTCGGCTTCAGGAAAGTTTAGAACTGCCGTATTCACTAACAGCTACTCTTGAAAGTTCTCCTGGTAGCTCTTCAAAAGTTGCAGAAGTCCTTTCGTCATTCAACAGAATTAGAGATGTGGTCCAATCAGTATGTTTGAATAAGCAGACTCAACAGATGAGGGAAGACCCTTTATTCCCCATCTTCACTTTCAAACATGATGGCTTGAACTATTTTCTAAAGAAATTTTGAATATTAGAATTCAGTCTATGGAAGCACAATGCTAGGAGCGAAAATCTCCAAAAAGCCTTACAGCTGCAATTACATTAAAAGGTATTTCTACAAAGTGTTAACTCAGACAGGGCTGAACACTTCCGCAATTTGTGTACTGTACTTGCCTTGTCAGGCAAGAGAAACTATGAGAAAGATAAGATAGGCATTTGTTTATTCTTCCATCTGGTCAAATCTATAAAATGGAAATGATTGCTTTTGTAAGTCACTGTAATGTCGTGCTATATTCAACTAGAAGATTAAAGGTCCGATCAATTTTCTGCTCCATTTCATTAACTGTTTCTCCAACACACCTTCCTTGTGTAGATATTCCACATATCTCAGTTGCTCTATAAGCACATTTCTAATGGTTTCCATGTCATGAGACCAAAATGACAATTTTCCCATCAAGCTTTTCCTCCAAATTGACAGAAATACAGGAGAAGTGGCTGTTGGAGGGTTTTCAAACGTTTTGAGATCAAAGAGAGCTGGCATGGGCAAGCAAAGCAGTGCTGGTAATCCTGTACAAGGAGTGCATCCTCAGCCTGTTGAGTCATAGTACACAACCAGTCCTAATCCCTTGTACTCTGTCGCTGTGTTTCTGTTTTGTCTGATAAGGAACTGTTGTTAGTTAAAAATCCTTCTCGTCTGGTAGCCACAGTTTATAAAATTTTCTTTTATTTAATTTATTTGTTTTAATCTGTGTTTTGCAGAATGCCCTCACTATAAATGATTTCCTATGCTTTGCTCATTCAAGACTCTTGCTCATCAGAAGTCTCAGAAAAGGGCTTGCACTTTGGTTTATGTGATTTAAAGCGTTAGATAATGAAAACTGGTTTTAAAGGTGACCTATCATACTTCACTGAATAGACTATAATAGGTCTATGGGCTATACAAAACTCATTACATCATACAAATCATTACATTTTTTGCACAAAATCTTTCTTGGATAATGAGATCTTAGTCTGTTCAGTTCTTCCTATTTTGAGCACCTTTCACAATTAGTTGTTTTAGGACCTCTTGTCACTTTAAATCCAAAAAAAGCTACTACTGGCCATGGCCCCACACTCAATATTTACACTCACACATAAAAATGGCTGCAAACATATGCACAATTATACAACCATACATCTTTGAAAACCATTGCTCTATAGCCATGTGCACAATCAACAAGAATGCATAAAGTGGTTTCTGGATGGTAAGTCAACAACAAAATACTTGTCTTTTCCAGCAGCCATTGTACTGTACATTGTACCACATACTGTGGAAAAAAACAGCTGACCAAACTTTATGGGGTTCAGCTTGGGGTGGTAGGTAACCCAAGCTGGTTCCAGACACCAAAAAATATTAACTTATTGCCAAAAATCAACTGGGTCAATAATCAACTGGGTGGTTTTATTTATGCAATGAGCTATTCTTAGAAGCAGTAGAAACCCCAATTGAAGTACAAAAATGTGCAAAATGTGAATTTTACATAATTTTGCATAACATTTTTACTTTATTATCTCATTGAATTATCTCAACAATAAACTAAAACATTATTATACCTATATTCTGACCAAATGTGAATAGAATAAATCCTTGAATCTTAATTAAAGGAAGTAGTGGTCAAATTATATATATATATATATATACTTCTCTATCAAGCCTCTTCTCTCACTGTCAACTATATATATACAGTATATATATATATAGTATATATATATATATATATATTGTATATATATACAACTATATATATATATATATATATATATATATATATATATATATAGTTGACAGTGAGAGAAGAGGCTTGATAGAGAATTTCCTAGCCTTTTTAAAACAAAAAAATATGTATTATAAATACAAAAACTGTCCTTGGTACTGGTCTTCTGGGAAATAGTCTTTGAACAGTGAAACTGATGAAAGCGCTCCCTAATTAGAGCTTTAACGAGTTGTTTCAGGTGCTCCAAGCTTCTTTAATTTTAGGACACTGATAAGAGAACAGACTCTTACGGGTTGCAGAAAGTTCATTATTGGAAACAATCGTGGTGAAACAAAAGTCATTCACCTTTGTAATTGGGACTTTGTCTGTAGTTTTTGTTGTTAGTTAAAGACATCATTTTCTCTGCTTCAGCTTGAAAGGAATTTCTTTCCAAATGAGCAGGAAATTGCCTACACATGAGTTTTAATGTAGGCCATGCAGGAGTTTTGATTGAACTTACACTCTTTATTTTGTTTTGTTTTGTTGCTCATTGTGCTGTTTTGTTCATTCATTATCCATGTTATCATTATTGAACACATTATATTATGTTTTAGTTGCCACATAACATAAGGCATTTCCTCCATTTGGGTTCCACAAATAAGTTGTGTTGGCCTCAAACACCGTCTGATATTTAGTATATTTTATGGTGGATTCTTTTGTTTGTAAAATGACTAGGTCCTGTTGCTGCAAAATATCTCCAAACCATGACACTCTAGAAAGTAGAAGGTTTTCAAAGCTTTTACTTTGTGCTGTGCTGACTTGATAATATTTTTACAACCACTGACTTGGTTAATTGTCTGCTGATTCAGCTAATGTTGGCCTATAAAGACAAACATTATTACTGACGATTAGTACAATTTTCAATTATTGCCATAGTATGTTATCCAAACACACTGGGGATAAAAGGGTAATTCTGTAAGAAAATGTTACTCATGCTTCATGTTTGTACTTAATGTTATTTCCTGGAGCAATAATGAAAATAAAATGCACATAAAAAGGAAACTGTGATGCATTAAGACACAGTGGGTCGACTAAATTTAATTACAACCTGAAGTGACAATAATTAGAAGTTTCTTGTGCTTTATCTTTTTTTGATATCTGATTTTGGTTGGCTTCTTCACTCATAAGACATTGTGCTATCTTCACATTAAAACATAGGCCAGACTCTTAAAATAAATATATATTTTTTATCGATTGTAGCATTGTTTACTCACGTTTCTACCAAGAGTCAATCAATGTCTCAATTGCAGCCACTTCAGGCATTAACCACAGGGATGACTACAGCAGATTCTGTATGAAAAACAGCAGAGACTGATGTTCTTAGCAAAACTTCTCTCTTCATCATCTAAGATGGTGTACTGTCTGTGCTAAATTACATCAGCTTTGTTATCACTGGGGTGTCGTTCTTTATAAATTAATTCTACAAAGGTCACAACACAATCTGAACTCATTGTTTTTTGTTGCAAACTATAGAATTAATAAAAGCAGATGATTTTCTCCCTCAGCTGTGAATTTTGAGTCAGTCCCATACATCTCCAACAGAATGGCTCCTTGTTAAACAAGGAGTAGAGTGGCATGGATTTATAAGAGAAGAAACACTCAGACAAGTTCCCCTATCGGACAGAAATGTGGTACAGCAGACAAGAAATGGAAAAAGGAAAGTGAGAGAAAATATCACTAAAGGAACCCAAAATCAAAAGATTTGAGGCAAATATTTTGTTTGGTAAAAAATGAACAAGAAATACCATTACTCACAAGAGCTGCATATGTTTTGCACCTTCCTCTATATTGTCTTCATAGATGGTTTAAAACTATTAAGATGTATTACTAAAGTGCTTAAGTTAAAAAAAAAAAGTTATTTCTATGTTTACTTAAACGTCTTTGTGACGTCCGTCAGTTATTGTGTTTTGTCCTGAGGCGGAGCAGAAGGGGCGGGACCAGGATTCGCCAGGCCCAGCGCGTCCTCGGGATATAAGCAGTCTGCTTCAGCGCGTGGGGAAGAGAGGACAGGAGCTGAATCTGGCTTGGGGCTGAGCCGGCTTCTCCACCCAGCTTGATTCTACAGAGGGCTTATCCGTGGAGCAATGACACCGACCACACGGGGGGAGGGGCACCCGCTTGTCGATGCTGGTCCTGTTTATTTGCTTGGATTGTACAATAAAGACTGTACTCTTTTATTGAGGGCCGTGCCTCTCTGGCTTTTTGTCGCGGCTCACGAGCCGGGTCGTAACAGTCTTAAAGAGGGTTTGAACACATTTGTGTGTGTATTGTGATGCCAACAGCTTCAAGGACTGGGTTTTTCATGGTTGAGCAGCTGGGTCCCCAAATCGTAGCTCACCAAGTTTAATGAAAAGCATTGGATGGATCAGTGTAAAGCACATCACCACTTGATTCTAAAGCAGAACAGTGTTCTCTGGAGTGAACAATCATGTTACTCTTTCTGTTAATCATTCAGATGAAACAGTCAGGGTTTGACAGTTGCCAGGAAAACAGTTCCTGCCTGACTGAATTGTGCCAAGTGCTAGAGGAGAAAACATAGTGTGGAGGTTGGTCCTCAGGGGCTCAATCCCAGTGAAAGAAACCCTCTGTGCTGGGCCATACAGACTTACTCAATGAATTAGAATATTATTGAAAAGCTAATTTATACCATTAGCTCAATTAACAGTGAAACACAATGTCTAGATTAATTTCACACAGATAGCGTAATTGTTAAAATATTTTTGGAAATTTCATTTTATGGTTGAGGAACAACCCCTACCAGTACCAACATGACTCCATATAAGTGCATAAAGAAATATCCATAAGGATGAGCTTGATGTGGAATAACATGAATAGTCTGCACAGAGCCCTCAACCACAACTCAATGGAGAACCTGTGATAAATTGGAGCCAAAACTGTGAGCCAGGCTTTCTCATCCATCATCACTGCCTGAAGTCATAAATTCTCCCCTGAAAGAATGGTCAAATTTCACATAAACACATTCGTAAACCTTGTGGACAGCTTTTCCAGAAGTGTTGAAGCAATAGGTGAGTTAACTGGGAAAATAAAGCCTGTGTAACAATGGAATATCATCAAAGTATCTGTGTGTGTAAAGACGGAAGTCTCCATAATATAGAATGTTTATACATTAGTCTCTATATTAAATTGGTTGCTCTATTCCCTTTTTGTTAATAATCACATGGCAGTTAAACATTGATATTGTGGAGAATTATCCTTTCTCCATTAGGTTCTTGATATTTGAGGTTTCAAGAAGAGTCAGTGAGTTGAATTCATGAATTCCATTTATTAAGACTAAAATACAGCTGGTCCATTTGCTCATGCTATTCTTATGGGTTAACAGAGCCAAATAGCATTTGTAATTCTCTTTGTTAGCCTCTATCTAAGCTACGCCCCGAAGAGAGCGTTCCCTAATGTGTCATTTCCTTTAACCTTAGTTTTGAGGGTGTGTTTTTAGAGATGTGGCAAAAAATTACTTTCAGAAGTTAAAACAAGTATCAGAAATTAAGAAAAGAGATTAAAGGGACTTCACTGATTATGCCCATTTATTTACCCATCTTATGATGGCTATTTCTGACAGGATAATGCACCGTGCTCCAAAGCATTACAACTTATTCATTGTGCTGCAATGTCCTCCAAAGTCACCAAAACTCAATTCAATGATCACTTTTGAGATGTGGTGGGACAGATATGCAGTAACCCCTTGATGTTTTTATGTAGATACGGAGCAAGATTTCTTAGAAATACCTCCGATGGATTATTAAATTTATGCCACATCAAATTTAGGTAAGTCTGATCTTAAAAATGCCCAACCTGGTAGCAGGTGTACTTAAAATGTGGCAGGTTATTCAGTAAACAGCCAGCGCACCAACTGATTGAATGAATAAAAATTATTGTCATGATCATTTTACAGCTATTTCAGTGTCTCTCAGAACAAGCCTAATTCTTAAGCCCATCCTCCACTTTTCAGAGCACAGCAGTGCTTCAGAATATTGGGCTGTCCTTGGTGTATTGTTCCATTTTCAAATACTTTGTTGTGTAGTCGATATTTATTTATTTTTTTGCTGTTTTCTTATTTGATATTTGTTACCCTTGACGTCAGGAGCAAAGAGCCTTTGTGCTGCCATGGTAACCAGCTACGTGTTACCACTTTGTGCTGAAATGAGGAAAAAAACCAGAGAATCATTATGCTTTTCAATGACGTGTATCTCTACACGAGAAGCCTTGATTTGCCGCACCTGTCTTCTCTTCACATAAGTATTGGTGGGTTTCTCTTCAGCCACGCTTAGCTTTGATTTAGTCATTTTTACACTCAAAGCAGCATATAAAATGTCTTACAAGAATCTGTTAGAAAATCTGGAAACAAGGTAATATTAAAAGTAATGAGCCCTTCCTGACTTTTACAGCCTAAATTAGATGTTTTTTCTTCATGGATTTCTGGAAATATTTCCCCTCTTTTTGCCTCAGTTCTTCTTTGCATCCTAGTCTACTAGTGTTTGAAGCTTTGCTGGTCTGTGACTAAGCTCCAATTTTAAGCCAAATCAAATCATTGAGAAGTACGCCGCCTCTTTTGTCAGAAAATCATTAATAAGTGGTCTACCTTAATGCTGAGCCTCTTTTAAACTTCTCTCAGATTAGAGACTTTTGAGATTTTCTCCTTTGAACTTTTTGAAAGCAGTTACATGGCTGCAAAGGTGTCTAGTTAGAATGTGAGGTGGTGCAGCAAACATTTGTGAAAACAAGGTAGTTGCTGCTCACACAGAAACTAAATATGAGTATGCATTTGTAATTTTGTGTGCAACAACTGAAGGGTGTCTGCCTCGATTTTTAAATAAATGATTCATTGTGTAAAACTAGTTTTAGCCTTTCATACCTAAATTGAAATGGAGTCTGCTTTAATCTGGCAAACCACAGCAGACTGTGGCATTAAGGTTACATGAGGATCAGAGCTGTCACTCGAGCACCATGAGTGCTCTTTGAACATTTTATAGTGGCACAATAATTTCAGCACAAAGATCTTACATTTTTGGACAGTCTATTAAATTTTTTATTTGAATACTGAAGTTAGTTTAAAACTAATCAAAAAGAGTTAAAAAATGTACCCAACAGTCAAGATTAGTTGTGTGCACATCACATTGTATCAAGTAGTGGATTGGCTGCTATGATTATGTGTCACCTGTTTTTTTTTTGCAACCGGCATCTTGTATCTCTGATTTTCACATTACGAGAATCTTCTTAAAATCCTCTGCAGTCATTCAACTTTTGAGACCTTTGAGGATTTGAGAGGAAATTCAATACTCACTGTATATTTTTAGAGATAAAAACAGGATGTTAAGGAGAACATAATTAAGCTGTTTACTTCTCCTAATCAATTACTACAATATCATTTTTGACTTCACTTTACATCATTAGTAAGTCTGTATCTACACTAGCAATAGCAAGTATGTAATTGATATGAGATACTGCATAGAGATGAGCCTTTTAAAAGATCCAGTTTCAAATTAATACTCTAATAAAATATTTAGTTCACATGCCCAAAACTGTCCAAATAAAAAATACAAACATTTTGAGAAGGTTGTGATTTACACTGCTGTTGTATTATTTAAAGTCAGTACTTGATCAGTAATTCAGGCGCAGCCAGTAAAATGTGTAAAAGCACTAAAATAAATTAACATTCTATTACACTGGCATAGTCTCCAAAATCCAAAAAAACTAACCGTTAATTTGAACACATTAATGAGGTGCAGAAAACAGTCATATTATTTGTGATTTTTTTTTTCTTTTTCCACAAAGCCACAGCACACTTATTAGCACCCCTGCTTTTACAGTTTGTATGCCCTTTACCCATTTATTCTGCTCATGTACCATTTTATAAGTTTTTCATGGAGCAAAAGGGATCACTTCATTCTGCTCTCCTCAAACTACAAGTTTTATGTCTGTGGGCTGAAAAATAGAATAGAATAGAATAGAATAGAATAGAATAGAAGTACTTTATTCATTCCAGCAGGGAAATTACTTCGCAGTTACAGCATAGAGACAAGACACAATAACAACTACCACTGAGTAGTAGTTGTAGATAAAATAAAGACTTCAAGACTATTTAAGATAGACAGAGACACCCCTGCTCTGGTAGTACTATGTATATTTTTTAGGGTAGCGCAGATAAATGTGTTTTACCTGGCATGATCCCACAACAAAAGCTTAGCATGTTCTTTTTGGTTTTTTAGTCATTTTAGCCCTCTTCTAAGTGCAAATGTTTCTCAAATGTAGAACTCCTTCCACTCCTGGTATTGTGCTCTTGCTCTTGATCTTGAGCAATGATTCTTCCTCAGTAGTCCCCACTGGATTATCACTGATTGATCTCTTCGATTCTGGCTGTGAAAGAACTCAGATGGTTTTGTGACATTAGCTCCAAACTGCTTTGATTAAATTCAGTGCAGTTTAAATACTACAGAGGATCAATCATTCTCTCCTGTTGATCAGACTCAGCCACGTTTTGAAAGCTAAATCCTCAGCAGATTTCTAGGCTTGGCGTGGCACAGGACTTCACATTTAGTAGTTTATGTTATGGCTATGTCAAAGGATTTCTGTAACAACGCTTGTCTGATCAACCCATTATCTCTCTCTGTTTCATATCTACTACCTGTACCCCAATTTCACCCCCTTTCATCCATCAATGAAGGTCCATCTTCTGAAGGACCAGCTAAGCGCCGAGGCCACAGCTCGGCTGGAGGCCCAGGCTCGAGTCCATCAACTGCTGCTCCAGAACAAAGACCTGCTGCAGCACATCTCCCTGCTGGTTAAACAAATCCAGGAGCTAGAATCAAAGATGGTTGGACCAAATTCCAGTAAGTTAAAATCTCATTATTTACATTATTTACAGTGGGTTAGAGTTGATGGGTTAGATGTTGATAAGTCAGGCATGGTCATCAAATGTATGTTAAGCAGGATATAAACCCATTTTGGCATGTAAGCTACCCACCTCCCTACATCCGGCTACTTCTTCCCAGTCTGACCTCTTCCTCAATCTGTCCCGAGGTCACATGTCTTCCCTACGACGAATCCTCCTGAATCTCTAACTTTCCCTTACGCACAGAGATATAAACTTCTTTTAGTAGCCCCTTGGGCTGGTAGAGTTATTGTCTCTGCCACCACATGCAGACAATGCGGTCACATTAATCTGGGCTGCGTGTGGATGTCAGCAGAAACCTCAAGCAGATCCTAGTGGGTGGATTCAGCTGACAAATTTTACATTATATTGTCATTAGTCCTTCAAGATACTAGAGTAAATACAGATTTTCCATTAATCCTATTTTTCAAAAGACAGCCAGTAGCTGCAACATCAACAAGAAAGAAAACACACTGGTAAACCTTTAGATAAAATATCAATGTTATAATATTGAAAAACTTTATAATTGTCAAATTGCTGTACGTTTATTGACAGCAGTCAATGAAAACAAAAAGATATCCAAATTTATTGCGATTAACATAAGTATCTGCACAATCGTGGGCACAGAAATTAGATTCTCTTTTCTTTCAGTTCACTCAAAAATTGCAATCAGTTGGTTTGTCTCTTTTAACCCTACTGTATTGTAACACATTTGAATGATGCTTTCACAAGATGAATCTTTTATCTAAGGTTATTCTTCTCAGTCAAAACTGAAGATTCATGAAACATGCAAGAGAGAAATGCTCCAAAAGACTCCAAACAAATAACAACAAAACCTTTGGGCATTGTCCATATTCAACAGCCCAGTTGCAGAGTGCATAAAGGGCTTAGAGTAGGGATTAGTTTTGGACCAAGTCACAATATAAAGTTGGCCTGCAGACACAGTTGTAGAAATTCTAATAAAAATCAAGCTCATTAAATGTAGGATTAAAAAAAACACGAGTGAATACGTATTTAGTCACCTTTCTGTTTGTGCTCAGAAAGATGGCAGTCCTCAAACTCTCTTCCTCTGTGAAGCTGCTGCTATTCATGGTAAGAGAGTTGAGTATGTTTTTCTATTGAACTCTTAGCTTTCAGATATTTTTTTTCCAGACTCAACACACATCCTACTGATGTTCAGCTGTCGCAGACCCCCCTCTGTCCTCTCCAATGCCTTTCTTTGCAGCTTTGTGCATTTTAAAGCCTCTTCTTTGACTATTCAGACAGACAATCTTCTCAGCAACACCACAGCCCAGTCTGCCCTCCAAATGTCACTCTGCAGGAAACAATCTTTAATCTTTTCAGCAAATATTTCAAACGTGAAGCTTTGCTTATTACTCCCAAGGCAAGTTGGACTTTTTAATATGCTTCTCTGTCCACACTTGAAAACTTTCCGCGGACATGCTTAAAGGTTATTGTTTTTTCTGATACATAAAATGGAAGAGATAGGTGCTGGAAACTAATATTTCACATTTACTACTCAAGAGCTCTCAAAGTCCAATCCTGTATGTGGAAAGTTTTTAGATCGTCTAATGTAAGTTAACCATTTAAATTAGAGAGACACATCTTGCAGTGATAGTGCAACCCATTTACTGTTGCTGTATTAACAGTGACAAGCTTAAATTGCACTAATCTAAGTCAACATTATTAGTCATTTTATTGAAATCGAAGAGCAGCTTGACCAAGATGAGAGGTTTATTCAAACAATGTACAAACAGGTAACATTATTTAGCTTTAAATGGCTCTATCTTCAATAGAAATCAGAACTTAAAGCATTTAAAAGATTTAGACCATAATTTAAAGAGTTGTTTTTCAGTTTTGTGGTATATGCTTCAATTACTTCCATGGTTACGTGTATTAAATCCAGTACCTAGACATGCAAACTGTTTCTGCAAACCTTTGTAAAAGAACTGGACACTCAGGGGCTCAGTAATGTCAATCTTAATGCTGTGATATTAGGCCAGCTCAACATTAAGTCCATTTATGTCAAATACTGTACATGGAATTGTAATACAGTGGAAGTGACTGGGAATGGCAGCAACCCTGTGTTTTTCAAAGCAAAAGGCCTTGAAAAACAGAGCAGCTCCAGTAGAAGCCTAGCCACAGAGAGGACAAAGGTCACAAACTCAACAATAACTAGAGATCTCCAAACTGTACATAATCTTCTGATTTGCTTAAGAGTACTGCATAGAGGTTTTGATGAAATTGGTTTCCATAATTGAGGTGCTGCTGCCAATGCTTAGTTCACAAAGTGTACTACAAAATGTTGGATAAAACGGCCCTAGAGTCTACATAAGTCTAGGATCATGTAGATACATGACTGTCAGTTTAATGGACAAGTCTGAGTTTGTGACTTTAACTGGAGAATAATACTTTCCTAATTGCATTCTCTCAAGTATAAAGTTTGGTGTGAGAGCCAGGTATTCCATTCAAACATCACTGCCTGACCTCACAAATATATTTCTGAAAGAATGGTAATAAAAACAAATCTCATTACAACACACTGCTAACCATTGTGGAAAGCCTTCTCATAGGTTTTCAAGCAGTTAAAGCTTAAAATGATTGGCCTGACATCATAATAAACCCATGGATAAAGAATGGGGTGCTTATCAACTCTGTGTATTATGTAGGCAGACAAGTGAATCATTTTGTGAGACACAAGACTATATATAATTTAGCAATCCAGTCTCAGTTTTGGTTAAGAAACAAGAGTTGGAAAACTTTGTAAACACTGTTCTAGTATATGTTTGAACTTTAAATTTGAACCTGAAAACATGGACAATTTCTAAACAGTGACACAAAATACTTCATTGAGTGCCACATGTTGATGATGAAATAGGCCACAATTGACCTTTCTTGCTGTAAAAGAGACTCCAGTGATTTATGTTGTTAGAATTTTTATCGCTCTGTTTCCAGCAATTCATTTTTATCTTTATGACATACAGTTGTCTTTTGAGAAGATGACTGATGGGAGAACAATGTAAATCAAGCAATCAATTCGTTACTTGATCCATCCTAATATCCATCTTTTCATCTTTTCCACTTGCCTCTTTTCTCCAGTGGGCTCTCAGGACAGTTTGTTGGAGATCACCTTCCGCTCCACGGTACCTCCAGTGATCTGCGATGCTACAACTCCCAAATCCGAGGTGTCAGACATCAACCTCTCTGCACTTGGCACTGGTGACGGAACCAGCAACGTCTTTTCCTCTACCAACGGGACTCTGGGAAGCCCCCTAGGTAGGGACCAATGTCTACTCAAACTGGAGTGTTTCCGTTTCCTCCCGGGACCACCGGGGTCTCCACCTCCCCGACTCCCTTCGCCTCCCCCATCACTCAAGTCTAACAAGCCAATGACTCAAGGTCGAGATGTGCCTAACACTCCAGTGAGCATCTTATCCAGAGAAGTGAAATCTTTGGACTGCCTGGAGTTCACCAGGTTTCGCGAGTCAGGTATTGCTTCAGAGTATGAGTCGAACTCAGACGACAGCGATGACAGGGAAGATGAGGGGGAGGACGATGAGGATGAGGATGAGGAGATGGAGATCTTTGGCTGGGGAACAGATGGGGAGACGTTAAGACTGCTCAATGCTCTCAACAAACAAGGAGCTCCTGACTGTCTGGGAGATGAAATAGCCATTTGAGGCTTTTTCTGTTTTGATGAAAACTCCTCTATTCCTGTCTTATTCACTTCAAATTTCTGTACAGCTAACATTTTGTGGACTAACCTCTGTCAGGTGCGCACAATTATTTATATGAGATTCATATAGTTATACCTCATGTACTTAAAATGATTAACAGTTTTCCAGTTACAGATTGTGTTTTTGATTTGTATTTTAGCTTCAGTGTTTCAGTTTGTTCAGCTTCTAAATTCACTTTCTTTTTTTTATTTTTTATTTTAAAAGTAGCATTCATACCACTGTGAAATTCATAAAATGAAATAGGTCATCCGACATTACATGTTATGCAAAACTATTAGTTAGGTTTATCTTGATGTGTCATATCTCTTATTGAAATAAATCAAATTAAATATTTCTTACTGTCTTGATGTCGCACAGTGTTTTGGTCTGCAGAATATGTCAGCTGAACATACCTTCTGTCAACAAGGAACAGAGTAAAAGAACAATTGAAACTGTTGATAGTAAAGAACAATACAGGTGGTTGCTTTTACAAATGTAAAATGTCAGAATGTCAATCTGAAGGTAGCACAAATATAAATCAAATTGTGTGAAGTATAATTAAAAAATGTCAAGTACAAGCACTACTACTGAAATTGGTCTGAAGCAAAGCATAGTCTTTTCTGCTCAACACACAAAATGGTAAATGGCAAATGTTCTGTACTTGTACAGCACTTTATTTTGACTTTACTCTACATTAAGGCATTTACCGATTCATGCACACATCCACATGCTGATTGTGGAAAGTTAATATAGTGAAGCCAGAGCTGCCCTAGAACAGCCTGACAGAAGTGAGGCTGTCATGCTCCAATGCTACCAGATCTTCCAACCACCAGCAGCAGATCTATCTTTTTCTCAGTTGGACATAGGATTCCAACAACAGAAGAACATGTACTATTATTGCACCAATTCTTAGTAGTTCAACAAGTAAGACTTTTCACAAACAAACACCTAATTTGTAATCAAAATGCCAACACCACTCTTTGTACGTTTTAGCATATTTACTACTTTCGCAAAACTCTTCACATTTCTGGCAATTCTGTTATTGAAATGCACATTTTAAATTCATCACTCTTGGAAATATAATAACTTGCTATTTATGGCATTAAAGCAATCCTTTGCTTTATTAATTTTGTGCCATTTTTAGTGGATACATGATGGCCTGTTCGTGTTTCCAAAGAAAGCCCAACTCATCGACCCACTGCCACTGTGCTCGACACTTTGTGGTGTTTGTGTCTAAATGTTCTACTGGGTTTTTTTCCTGACATGGTGCTGTGTCACTTTACTAAATTTCTCACTTTGTTGTATGTAATCTGTTCATATAACATTTTTCAAGAAATCTTGTGGCTGATTCAGACACAAATTTTGCTGCCACATTCATCTAGAGAGTACAGCTTTTCTTTTTCAAAGCTTTCAAATTTTGGCATTCTCGTCTAGCCTTGTCATAATTGTCATGTCATAAAACGTCAAAGTTGAACATGCTAACTGTGGCATGCAGATTCTGGGATGGAGCTCTTGGGTGCTTTGCAGTTTCACTGTGCTTTGCAGACTCTCTTCAAGAATCTGTCTTAAGTTCCCAGTTGCCCAACTATAGCAATCTTAAAACCACTGGATCTTTAGAAAATGGGATTATATTACTATTAGGTTGCTACTTTCTTTGGTTTACGCTGAAATGAGAAAAACTTATATTTAATGGAGACATGTGACCAATGAGACAGGCTTACATCATATGTTGTCTTGTCAAAAACATTCATCATCTTAAAACAGCCTAAGGATTTGAAAATGAGAAAAAAACAAACATTAGATGCTATTAAGATAAAGCAATGTTTGAAAGCTGTAAGCAGACATCCGGTCAGACTAACTTGAGTCCTGCGTAGGAGAAAACAGTCATGTCTTTTTTTTACTGGAGTCGGTACATTAACTCTAATGCGTAAATTTTCAACAAAAGAGTTAGACTGAGTCATGCTTCTACTGCAGCGGTTTGTCATCTCTGTACAGGCGAGGTTCTCTCAGAGTTTTCCTAAAATCTGAAATATCTAAAATGTAAGGTATAAATATCCTGGAAATGCACAAACATATTATGATATTATGACTAGAATCAAAAATAAGAGTCTCCTTAGACACAAATCTATTTACAGGAAACGCTGTTTAAGAAGAGTACAGCAAACTGAAATATTGAGAGAGCAAATGCCCTGAGAGCAAATAGTTTTGCAAACTCAAGCATATACTTCTATTCGCTAAAATCTAACATAGTCTTCCCTTTCTTTTCTGTGCCCCCCTTTTTAATTACACTCAAAGCTCATCAGACACACTGACATGCTTCCTGATTCAGGAGCTGAGCTTTGAATTTTATTTTATTTATTTATTTTAGCAGATAAAACTTTAAAATGAGAGTCCCTGTGTGTATTTATTTTCTTCTGTCTGTTTTTGAATAGGCAGTGATGCTATGTGAAATCAAACTATATCAGAACATGATATATTGGGTTTGATATTAACCTTCACAACATTTTTTCAGATTAGATCAGGGGGGAACCCAATTAGTCCTGAGAGTAGGTGAAGCAGGGTGTGAGACTGAAGAACTTGTATCTCTTGATGAAGTGGAAAGCAACTAATCTTGTCATGAAATTGCTACCTCTTGGCTCCAATTTATTGATGACTTTTGCTACCATCTCTACTTTGAGGAAGTGGAGTTGCTGTTACTCGGTTTATAATTGCTGGTTGCTTTTCAATAGAGATGTGTATCTGTGCGTACAAATCCAGTTTTCTGCACCGTCCCGCACGAACTTCTGTACTTGCCTTTTTGTCTGCCCCCTTTTTCTGTCTCCACAAATTCTACCCATTTCAATTGTCCGCTATTTCCTTTCTTTTGTAATTTATGTAAAGCTGGGATTAGTTAGATCTAAAGGAACACTGCTTGTTTGTTTCCTTCATTGAACACAAACACAAAACTCCACAATAGTAGCTCACAGATTCAAGCTAAGAGTTGTCTCACTTATTTATATCCAGCTCTGGGTAAAGCCTAAGGGCACAATGATATATTACAGTATTAATTTCGATTCATGCTGAAAGCTAACAAGTTTTCATTTTGCACTTTGGTTTATCTGAGCAATATTACAGTTTTTGGCAATAACTCATCTGAGACTTAAAACAGGGTCGGGCCAAATCTCTAAGCGCTTAGCGTCTCTTTCACAGAGCTTTAGCCTGATGTGATCAAACCAACCAGTGGGAACTCTATGTTCATAAGATACCATTGAATCGAACTCTATGTAACTGCTTGCCTTTTGAATTTGTTCTTATTTGGGAATGAAAGAGATTTTGTTGTATGTAAAATTATACTAAGTCGGTACACATACAATACAGCTCTTTCCCCACTTATTGGCACTCCTGATAAAACTGTGCAAAAACCATTACAATAAACATTTAATCCAATGACAGAATCTCACGTAAAGAAATAATTCCTGTTAAAAAATAGTTGATGTTTGAAAAGAATCACTTGTGTCCCTACCAATTCCTATAAAGTAAATGCTGAAACATCTTAAACTTTATACTTTTAAGTTATAGTTCTCATAAATTATAGCTACATGTATATAAGTTATACATGAGCTCTTGTTTTTCTGTAGTAAAACTTTGAAGAGAGAGACCTGGGAAAAAAGTTTCTCAAATAACTCCAGAGCTGAGTGAGAAATATAGCAAATAGATCGAAGTGGTTACAAAGTGTCCACAAAATCTCTTGGTAACCACAATCAAGTGGATGCTGTCTACCTGTCAACTGGTTGTCGGGGACACGGTGCAAGAAAGGCCTTTTTTCTTTGCTATTTTAATAAATGCCCATGTGTGAAGTTTGATGAATGCTACTGAGATTTTAACTGGATTGTGGTCACTGAGAATACAATTAGGTTTTCAGCAAAAATCAATCCAAGTGGATCTAGCATTAAACAAAAGATCAATTGGTTAAGTGTAGTGGAGGATCTGTCATGCTGTGGGCCTCTTTCTCTTCAAAATTGTTCAATAAATTTTATTTCTATATTTCATCAATTCAAAGTGCTTTATATCGTGAAGACATGAAATCATCAGAAATACCTCTTCCAATTGTGAAACCATTAACAGACATTACATTTTGTCAAGTGCTAAGAAAGCCTGACATCATAAACTTTTTGATACACCTGGTTGTTTTAAATAGAATATGGTGTCCTCTGCCAGAAGCAGAAAGCAGGTTTCCACTGGGTCTTTTGGGAGACCAAAAGTCTGCAACATATTTAAATATGAACATAGACATAGTTCATTGGACACAAACCTTCTCTTTCTCGTCTTCCACAGCCAAAGTACCTCAATAGGATTGTTTTCTTCACTGAATTAATTTGATCAATTAAAAGAGTGATTATTCTTTTTTTTACATTCAGCTACTGCAATTTGGAGGGATTTATTGTTTTTTGCTTTTTATACATTCCTAGCAGGTGTGCCAGTGAGTTTCAAGTGTGCTCTGACTCAAATGTAATTGAAACAAAAGGATACCAACAGAAGAGTAAGATATGCTACAAGTTAAAAGGATTTCATGTCATAGTTTTCTGATTTATCTCCTTTGTGAATCAAGTAAAATAATATTGTCTGAGCTGCTAGCTAATCTGCTTGGATACCCTTACATCTTTATAAAAGTCATGACAAGACATTAAATGGAGGCAGATGGAGAGTGATATGCAGTAAAGATTCCTGATTGAAATCAGATGGAGGACATAAAAGTTCAGGATCATCGCTTTACAGCCCACATCTCGTACATATAAATTAATTTCCCATAAATTACTCGGACTCACTAGGGACAGACAGTTCCAAGTATGAAAAGTGCAAAGAACGACCTTTATGCTTCAGTCACTTCTTCATCATCTCTTATTTTCTCTTCATCTTCCTCACCCATCTTGTTTTTTTCTTTGCCAATGTCTTCAATGGTTTCAATTTATTTAATTTAAATCATATTTAAGCTCCCAACGCATTTAGCACTATATGATGTTTATATTCAAATGGAGACGTAGATTCCAATACATTCAAGTCAAGGCTATTCTCACTGACTCTAATAAGGCATTTAGAGTTCTGAGAAAGGCAGTCTTTTTGAATGTTATTGAAGCATTTAGGTTACTTGAATTATTTCAATGAATATCTTAAATTTACACAATCCATATTTTGACTCTAGTATTTCATGAAATTTCAGGAAACATCCTGAAACTACTATCCTATTGTTGCAACTTTTTATTACCTAGCTGTAATAGAAAGTGCCACCAACATTTCTTTCTGCATTTCTGCACTCATGATATTTACATTTTCATATTCAAAGAGGCTATGTTCTGCTCTGACTCTATACCCTCAGGAGTAAAATTTATTTTTGTCTTTGCCTTTTTTCACTTCATCAAAGCATACGAGTATTTTTTTAACTCGTGGGTCATCATTACCGTATTCTCTTCTTATCTTCTGAACTCAACTTTTTCTCTGACCTCTCCAAAATGTCAGACTGGCTTTTATATTTTTAATGCAGTCTCTTGTGCTTCTTCATTTGAATCTTCATTTGTGATTCATGTTTTGTAACGGTGGAAAAAGGTATAGCCCTCAGCCTTTCACCTTGACAGATGGAGAGATAGTAATTATTTTGTATCATGCTTGTGGAAAACAGACTTATGAGAGCAACCTGTCAGAAAATATTAACCAATCTTTCATGGGATACATATGGTCCACTCAAGCTGAAACTGATTATAACAGAGAGGAGCTATTTGTGTTATTGGTTAATCTATTAGCTTTAATCATTACTTATATGTTATTCATTAAGCCTTTAATATGCATATTGTGTACATTCAATTGCATACAATAATTGTACACAATGTTGTGTACATTATAATGTTTCTTGTCAGAAAAGCAAGAAAGTTGTAAATGGTAGTTGACAAGCTTAGAAACTATGTTGGCGTTTATATCCTAAAAGTAAAAATGAAATAAACTGCAAAAGGTATTCTTTTTAGCATTATTACAATTCCTCAAATATCTCAAACTCTTCTTTCATTCAGCAATAACTGCATGTAGAAGTTGTTTGCCACTGAAAGCTACACTGCCAACTTGTCCAGCAGAGTAGAACTGGGGTTGGTGACTTGCATTGATTTCTCCGTCACAGACACATGTTGTTTGAAACTGAGGTTAAAGACTTGGACAGCAAAGGGGCACTGTAGATCAATATACAGTCCAGTCTGTCACCAGCTGATGCACACACTACAACTTCACAGCTAACCAACACCTGACACACACTCACAATTTCTGGAACTTATGATTATGGTTTAGTTTAACATGTCTGATTTATTCCTATCTTCAGGAAAACCAAAATTATTTCATTACCTTTAAATTGTCAGCACACTAATTCAATAGCTCAGAAAAACCATTAGATTGTGGTTAAATGCTTAAAGGAGACAGCAACTGGTGCTGGTGACATCTAGTGGTAAGGTTGTCTAAAAGAATTTTGTCTACCTACTCTTTCAAAGTATGGAAACATTATGTAGCTGTTGATTCAATATTCTAGTGATGCAGTTGAATTACTGCAAATATTAATCCAATCAAATCACTTTATTTAATCCTATCTATGCTATAGATAGGATATAGGATATATAGAACTATACTTCTATAAGTTTCAGTATACTGTAGAAACAACAACTCACTTTTTCACAATAAGACATTTAAAATGACTGACATTATTATTAATAGATCAGAGCATCTGTTGCTGGTTTGTTTACCATAGATTGCTTACATATCAGGTAATGTGTTTAGAGCAATTCGTAGCTGTTTGATTCAAGGTTTCAGCTTAGAGTCACAAGCAGAATTGTGGAGGTTCCTTGTGCACAAGAGTGTTAGCAAAGTCCTCTCCCCCAGCCAGTTCTTTAATTCTCAACAAAAAATAAATGTCAATGATCTGAACAAACATAAGAGCTGTTTACCAAATGTGTGCACCTATATTACCAAACATCTATTTTAAACCAATATTACAATATAGGTTTGCTGGGAAGAAAAAGCAAATATTAGCACTGAGAAATGGCTGGAGGAGCCTCCCCAAGAATTTATTCCAAGACTGTCCTCTGTTTGTAAAGGCGTCAACGAAGTTTGCTGTGTTAATGTGAAATATGGCTGTGAGATGCATGAGGAGTCAGTGGGTCACATGCAAACAAACAATCACATTAGACCATTAAAGCCTTGGAATTAATTCCTCTGTCTGTGCCAGAAGAGCAGAAGGCATAAAGTACTCAAAACAGCCAAGTAATTAATCCTCTGACCTCAGCATTAAAAATAAGAGCTATAACTTCATCAGAAACTACTTAGATTGATGTGATGAGTATGGCTAGAGTAGTCTTAACCTCGAGGCAGTTGTGTTTTCTGGATGTTTTGTGTCTTTTTGTTCTCTTTTGGTGCTCATTTAAGGGAATGTTCCCTCCACCTCCCATACTTTCAACATATTGCTCAGTCAGATGACGCTTGTTTCCTTACATTTGTCAAATATTCAGCAGTGCTACATGTCTCTGTGTAGATTTCTGCTTTGTGTACGCTCCATGTGCAGTGGCAATCTGCTATTGATGTTGCTGTGATGTAGAACTGACACCTGTTTTGTATGACAGAGTAGCTTGAGTCATAATCTGCCACATGTGGAGCTCCAGATGTGAATGGCCAGCATGCAAAGTTTATTAACTGAAGGTGTTTATCTATGCCACATCTATTTTAAGAGCCAGCTTTCCTTTCTTTGTTTTGGCCTGTTTCTTTTGCATGACTTTGAATGTGTTGATGCCAATGGAATAAAAATTTGTCAGATTATATATTTTAATTCGTCACATTTGATCTTCAAGTTTTTTGGCATCCCTGTCAAAGTAAATAGCCAGGGGAGTGTCACCTTTTCAAAAACTGTTAGGTTTCTTTTAAAAGAAAAATAAAAACGGCAAAATACAATACTGATAAATTTGTGATGAAAGATTTCACCAAATATGAGATTTTTGTTGACAACTTTTAAGTTACTTTTCACCAAAAAGGTAAAAGCATCACACGGTGATGAGAATTACTGAAACTGTCATTTATAAACTAAGCTTTACAAATGGTCTAAAGTTAATAACTGCACATAACAATTCAGCCCATTGTTAGGTGGCGAAAATAATTGAAACGCATAATGCACAGTGCTGCAGTCTTTTATTTCTATGGTTTATTGGTATTCATGCTTCGAAGGTTTTTACAAAGTCTTGAACATAAAAGTAGCTTTTGTAATAAAGAGTTAAAAGACTTGCCAATAGTTTTCTCCTTTATGGTACCATGTGTTCCACATGTGTGTAAGGCTCAGTCTGTATGATATAATTGTTATTTTTAAAGGAATTTTGCTGACTGTGAAGATCCAGCACAAATCTTCATTATATATACTATTAGAAGTCATTTCTGCCTTATTTTTTTTTTTTTTGTGAAAATACATTTTGGAAGTAATGCATACCGACCTGTCTGTGTGATGTTGAGATCAAATGAAAGTTGCAATTCAACAAATCTTGAGATTGTTCATTCATCCCTGCAGAAACCCCATGGCTGTTTTCATCTCTTGCAGCTGGTCATATGAGCAGGAAGCAAAATCTCTAAAACAGACAGAAATAGAAGCAGATAAGAGCAAACTCAAGCTATAAAACCTGGTTCAATGTTTACACGTTTTAATTAAAACCTTTTTTTTCTTTTTCTTTTCGTTTATTGCTATACTTGTCCTTCTGTCTACAAGCCCCTCCAAGGGGAGTTGTCTGGTCAGACAGAAGGTGGTTTAGCAAAAGTCTGAGTGAATTATTGATCTGGGGGCCTAGATATATAGCAGACTGGTAGCACTTAAACATGTCTGACTAGACTCACCCCTACTGTTGTATACAGTATTTATTTCGTATGTCTAAGATCTATGTTTACTATTATTTGTCTGTACTCTGAGGTATATTTATACCTTAATGGCTTTTTTTCTAAAATACGGCAGTCATTTCTCTACACATGTGGGATCAGGTTCCAGTAAATGTTCTTGTTACTAATTTTATTTTCAAGTGTGCAGCATATATCCTACCATTATAGCACTGTAAGTGAAAGGAAGCGGTAAAGAAAAATGAACATTTTCCCTCTGTCATTAGAGAGCGGTGGGTGTTGTGTTGTGGCTGCTTTGCTCAGTGGTCCGGTCAAACCACAGTAAGATGAGAAGTTAATCTAGATCAGTTTTTGCCATTTCTATTGTTGAAGCTAAGGAATGATTTCCACCTTACAGAGACTATTGGTGCTACCTGGAGTATGCTACGGTGTGGCAAGCTGTGCGGGTCTCACTGATGATCATTTTGCTCCATCTCTTTTGGATTCTTACTGTGTCTGCAGTCTAAGGATGCCCTGTTTAACTCACTCTTGGGGCTCCTTTTCCTGCAGCTTTCCCATGGAAAGTGCAGACCTTTTTTTCTGCTTAACTGATTTATATTAAAAAGCTGTGATTATGAACCCCTCTCTCCAGTTGTTATGTTAATATCCTCACAGTAAGAGACTGTACTTTAAGAAGATTATATTTGTCAAAATGACAGGTTTATGTGAATATAAAAAAGTCCAATCATTTAAGGGCCTGTATGTCTTTTTTCATGGCTTACTTTAATGTCTCCTAACTGTGTGGCTTCTAAAATTTGAAACATTTGTTCATAAATAGAGATATCAGTGTCCCTGTGATCAGTTGATACATTCTCATCATGGGCCCTAATTTTTGTTTATCTCCATCTTTATTTTTGTTTGCTTGTTTGTTTTTGTTTGTTTGGTTTTTTGGGGGGATCAAGTGATGTATTTCAGTACATATGCTAAAGTTTGAATTTAAAAAGGAATTTCTCTGACCTACTCTGGTTTAAAGTTACACATAGAGGCTCAATTGTGTACAGACATATTCTACAAAAAATGTTTATACAAAAGACTCTTAGTAAATTACAGAGAAACCTCACCCTTGTTTTTCCCATCAACAAGCTTCTTCTGCACATGTGGTTTGATTTTTGACCAATTTGCTTATTAGAAGTGGAGGAGTTCATTTAAACTGATTTGCTCCTTGGTCCTGGCTTTTAAGCATTTTTCACATTAGGTTTTGTGATCATAGCTTATGATAAGGCCATCTCAGTGTTTAACCTGGATCATCATTTCCCAAATATTTTTGAAGTGTTTGTGGTCACTCACCCATTGGTACATCTAGTTGTGGCCAGGTCAGAAATTTTTATCCAAACTATTTCCTGGAGGTGAAGGAAATTTATGATATTCAGGGACAACCCAGAAACCACCAAGACTCAAGCACACTATGAGCTTGTTTAAGTGATAAAAAGAAAGCCATGCTCCACAAAACTATCTCAAGCACAACTGAGATTAGCAGCTGCTCACATGAATAAGACAAACATCTTCTATAGAAAAATTCTATCACAAACATTGAGCTGTTTCACCACAATGATAAGTATGTTTGTAGGAGATGAGGTGAAAATGTCAAATTTAGGAACACCAAACCTACTGTCATGTATGGTGGTGTTAGCATCATGGTCTGTTTGGCTGTTTGTGGTTCTGATGTATTGTATCAAGTGGATGGAATATTAAGGAACAAGGAAAGTCTCCAAATCCTTCCATCAACTTGACCATCAATCAACAATCAAAAGTTCCAACTAAACAATGACCCCAAACACAAACTGATTTTAGAATTTGTGAACAATCCATAAATATAGAATGTACACCAGAAAACTAAATGAGATGAGATGAAAACCTCCCTCTTCAGAGTTCTGAAAAGGGCTTAAATAGATTCTGTCTGACAAGATTCAGGCAGAATCTTGTCAGAAGCTTGTTGAAGTCATGGTGCCATTTACTAGGAGGCATTTCAACAAACGATCAATGAAGGTGTGTTTATGTTTTAACTGTAGATAGAAGATAAAACCAACAAAAACAGAAATGTTATGCCAAGAGCAAACTGTTGGTCAGGGTTCAGTAAGGTCGATCAGAGATATTTTCCATTAATCTTGTTTTTTAGTGGCTAATCAGTCTGAGGCAGCCCCACACCCACTCACTTTAATCATTCATGTCATAATGAAACCGAGTGAAAAATTGATGAGCAGATCCTCTGTGCATCTTCAAGAGGGAAGAGCTTGAAATTTTATTTCCTCCCTCCCTTTCCCCCCCGCCAGACCCAAAGGTAAGATTGGCCTGACTTGTAGTTTAATATTTTCCTCACTCAGACACACAGGACACATATGCATCCTAATGAAGCCCAGTGAGAGCTGTAATTGAATATCGCAGCGATAATGACCCTGTCTGGCCTGAAGATTATGGTGTTTGTGTTCAAGTGAGCGTTTCAGGTCGCTTAGCCTCTCAGCGCAGTGTTCGCTGCTTATATTTTCATCTGGGTGCCATGTGCCGTCGTCTTTTCCACCAGACTGTCTGATTGGTTTCACTTTTTGTTTTCGGGAAGAGTCAGGTCAGACATTGATGCACTTAAGCCAGAAAACACATAAAAGTTTCATGATTTTCCAAAGCCAAATGATACCTTTCAGGCTTTTTAGGAAGTTAACAAAGCAGGAAAATGTAAAGCTGTTATTTAGTAAGGTGATTGGAAGGTTTTTACATGTGATCTGTTGAGAGAAGATGCATTTAAATAAAAAGCAACAAGTAAACATAAAATATTTACTTTTATTGTTAATCTCTTTGTTTTTCCAAAGAGATCGTTAGTCTCTTCTGTTTTTTCATTTGATTGCTATGGAGCTCTTCATTTGAGTAGCTATTGCAGTAACATTTTAATGTTATACATGACCAACACTGAAAAAGTCCCATTTCATTTTTACTTTTGGAGAAGGCTAACAATTTTCTGCAGTGTTGCAGATGATTGCGTTATTCTCACAATGGATTCAGTCTGGTTCCTACGAAAGACTCTGCTCTCCTTGGTAAACACTTTTCGTGTGGCCCTAAATATCTCACTTTGCTGCTCTCATTCTCGTCTTGACCTGCTTCTCTGTGTGCCAAAATTTTATGTTATAAAAGAACATGATGACATAAGGATGTAAGTGATTGCATGTTTATGCTCTACATCTTGCCGTCTCCACTAGTAATCTCACTATTGTCTTATTAATCAGCAGCCATTTGAAAAGAACGAATGCAAATGAATGCAAATTGTGGCAGACAGAGCTCCTAGTCCTAGTCGTAATTTAAAGAACAACTCATGCACAGAGTACAAAAATAACTACATCTTTTTAGAAAATAATCTCTTTTCATTCCACCTTCTTTTCCATTTGTAAGCATTATCCTTAACATCTGTGTTAATGCACATTTCAGTACTCCAGTACTATTGCTGTTGTTTTGTGCTTTCTAAGGGAGTGCAAAAGGTAAACAGAGATGTATTGGAAACACCAGGAAATTAGTTGTTGTTGTTTTGCACCCCTCAGCAGCACAGTCAGCAGTTTGAACTCCATCACAGGTTGTGACATGCAGCCCATTAAGGCCAATTCCCATCAGATCCGAGCAAGCAGACATGCATGTTTGCAGTTACAGCTACATTACAAATTTTGGCTGAGGAAACATCAAGAAACTTCCTGTAAAAGGATGTTTCTTTTCAAAAAGCAGGTTTTCAAAGACATGCAACTTTGCTATTTTTTCAGTTAGATTGAATGCCTTAATATATTTGTTAGCATCTTTGCATGTATTTGTATTGTTTTGTTGGGGGTTTTTTGTGCTCATTTGTGATCATTCTGCATAATTCCTCCTAGAAACACTAAGAGATTCTGTGGCTAAGGGGCCGATGTTGCAAATGTCTGCCCTGCTGATTTCACTTGTAGTTAGTTTGGATTTCTCTTTTTTTATCTTTTATTTGTCTCTTATTTTCTAAATAAATTGGTATTTACCACAGACAGCAGTAGGACCACAGGGAGGAGGCAGATGACCTTGATTTTTTTCCCAAATGATCTGTCTCATCTTATACTGTGACAACATAGTGACAGTCTGAAACAAATAGTTAATATTGTTTTTGTGTATATAAAAGTTACCTACTGCACCCTTAATGCTTTCTGTACCTAGACAAATGAAAATGTTCAAGAGACTGCAATGCACCAGCCAGCCAATTGGTAACAATCTCTTACTTATTGTTAAAAAAATAGCTCTTTCAAATTGTCAACAGACAATCTGCAGTTTGTGGCTTTCAAGAGTTGTTTTTAATAATATACAGTATTTGTAAGAATAGAGGAGAGGCAGGTCAGTCAACATGTCCGACAATTTGAAGTTTTCCTTCAGACAAAATTAAAGTATTTCAATAGTGTCACAAACACTGTGATGGAAATAAAGCTTTAATAAAATAAAGCTTTAAGTATTTGTCTATGTCTGCACTTCCTGTAGAGTAAGTAGATCCCTACGCGTAATAACATTCCCTGACAGACAGATTTAATCTCTTTAAAAGATAAAATAGAATAACTTTGCTGCAGGACATTGAATTTCCTATTCTGTGCTGATGTTTCACTCTCTCATATGGCAGCCTGAAGGAACTCAAGCATGTTTGAGTGATACAGCTTATTTTCTAGGAACCTTTACAAGCTTTTGTGTTTTCACTGACTTTATTTACACACAGTTCACTGATGATGAGAATTACTGAGTGTTCTTTATTCTGTAACAACAGGAACTCAAGAGGATTGTTGTTGGCTGCTGATCCTTTTAGCACTCAGGTGTGGTGCATTCACTGACTGGGGGCACCAATGAATTATATATTCTAATTAATGTTATTACCAGTGGATTTATATGTGCATCTCAAATTTCTATTGATTTCCATCTTTTTTAATCATCTATGCTCCTTTTCGGTGTGTGTTTGAAGTTTACACAGTATATGCTTGTCAGTTTTGTCTGTGTTGTGATCCTTGATTTTCCCTTCAGATGTCCACGGTCCCATTTGGCGTCCGAAAAGTGGCCACGGTTATTGCAATTTCACAATTTTACTCATGAATATAATTTTAATCTTCTTCTTCTTTTTTGATTAGATTTTCAGAGTTCATTCAAGAACTTACACAACAAAAAAACTTGATTAACAGATGGAAGTGGTGCACAGCACAAAATTAAGACTTTAAATGTCAGCGCATGGTGTTAATTACATTTTATTTTCTTTTATGTTTTTGTCAAAAAGAAAAAGGGCTTCCTTTTTCATCTGCACAAACCACAGTGAAGCTGCAGCACACAAGATTGTGCCATCTCTAATTACAAGGATGTGAATAATTTGTTTTTTGAAATTAATTTGCCTGGTAAGTGTTACTGATGGTAGTACGTCTGAGCACAATGAGTGGCAAATCAAACAAATCACCTGTTAAACAGCCTCAGTTTAGTAATTCCAATTATGTTGCTGAAATAGCAGCATATTTGTAAAGGAGAAGCAGTGCTGATATTCATGATGCCAACAATAAAGTGGGAGACAAATGTACTGTGTGTGCCCATTAATTGTATTTATATTTCCCAGAACATAGCAACATTAAACAGTGTGACGGGGGTCCAATCGTCACCTAATTTAGCAGAAGATCCTCAGTAAATGGTAATGGTCTGTTTTATTAAGAAGCAGACTTGCTCTGCAGAATGTTACACTATTAAAATTTGGTTAAGTCAGCTATTCTACATACTATATAACAATTGATGTATTTGCATGTAAAAACACACCAAACACAAAAAAAATGATGCATTGTGCCAAGGTGGAAGATTACTTTTGATTTCTTAAAATAGGAATTAAGTAGTTTTCCATTAATTAATCATTCCTGTGTTTGAATATTCCTCTTTGGAATTTTTATTTATTTATTTATTCAAGTTCATTTTTTCCCTTGAAAATCATCTCAGACTATCCTTGGTGATGTTCCTACATGAATAAATGTCAAAGATGGTTTCAATTTAGTAAGGCAAATATCTGCTTATCACTGCATCAAACTGATGATGTTTATCATACAGAAAAATCAGCAAATGACCATTCGACCAAAGATAATTAGCACAACTAAAAGATTAAAAAAACTGTTGCATTTCCTCATCTAACTTATGTATATTCACTTGTAACATTTCTATGACTTCTCTGTGGCTGTAGTTGGGGACTATTGACATTGGAATGCAGAACAATAAGTAGTCTTAAACAAACATCAGATTTGCATTCATTCTTAGTAAACCGTACCCTTCAGTGAAGGTTCAGGGACAGTCCAGCAGAGAATTGGACATAAATAGTGATAAGACACTATTTGTATGTAAATGAATCAGGCAAAAAAATTTCAAGTAGTCTCCAAACAGTTGAAGTTGAAGCAGGAGGTTGTTCAGAGAAAAGCTGAAGAATGTTAAAATTCAGAGTTATAAATTAATGAACATGTATTTAGATAGGAGCCTTTAAATATTAACGCATATATATATATATATATATATATATATATATAACATTTCTTTTTTTTTTCAAATACAAATATTTCTTGACTGCCCTACTAATAATAAATTGTCCTCCAAAAATGAATGTCTAGGATTTCCATTGTTTTGAATATGGGAAAAGTGTTTTCAAGATAAAAAAAATTCCTGTTGGAATAATTAAATTTGTATTCAGAGACTCAAAAGTAAGTTAGTAAATAGATAAATAAGTACATTGTTAAAAATAAATAACTGTAGGAATGGCCAACATGAAGTGAAGTGCAGCAAATACATAAATGCTGACATACATGGGTAAAAAATTAATCAGAAGTTAAATACAAATAAATGAATCCATCCAGCCATCAAGTCTCGAATTATTTAAGTCTTGAGTTAAAGTTGGAGCTTTATTTCTGGATGGAATCAGTGTATTTGGAGCTTTTTCCAGGAAAAAAGACTTGTTCCTGCTTATTGCATAACAAAATATTTAAATTAACCAAACCTCTACTGGAAAACTCCCAAGGTTCCAGTCAAGTTGCTGTAACATTTTTGTGTGATAAAACATTCAATATAACTAACTATTGATAACATTAACTGATGTGTTCAGGTTTATTATCGTCTTTCCAACATTCCACCTCCAAAAGATTTGGTTAAATACAATGAAATGGACAAAAAGTGCAATACATTGCCCTAAAGAAGCAAAAAATCTTAAAATGTTTTTCTGTTAGACGACTGGTCTCTTCTTCTGCTGATGTTTGCTCATCTGCCTGACATACTGATTGGAGCTGATATAAAGAGACTAAAAGATGAAGCTGCAAAGAGTAAACATGTGAACATGAAGCCTGTTTCATCTGCAATCAAAACAGCTGCAAGTCACCTTGAAAGAACTATTTTGTAATAAAAGTTTGCAGTCTTTGCTGTAGAAAAAAGAAAAAGCTTAAATGAGCTCAAATCTGTCAATTGCTTGACTTGCACTAGATCAGAAAATGTGTTGAATTACTTTTTTTGTCTTGCCATTTTTCTTTTAGAGTGTAATCTCCTACAAAGAGGGTTTCATCCGACCACTAGTCAGTTGTCTACCTTATGTCACTCATTACAGATGTGTTTCAGATTTTAATGGTGGACTCACTCTGTTCCTCTGTTCTACAGAATTTTATTTACAGTCCTTTCTTGGTAGCTGCATGTTAGTAGACATTCAGTTTTGTTCTCTTTCCCTTTTCATATCCCTTTCTATTTCCTTGAAGTTAATGGACTTTACATCACATTGATTTGTACTAAAGGGTTAGATATCCTCGAGCGTCTGGCTAATGGGCCCTTCTAGATATCTTGATTGGAACAGCAAATGGAAGATTTGAGTGCAAAGAGGTGTCAAGGTTGGCCTTTAATTTTGAATTCATTTCGGTGTTTTTCCTCCATTTATTTGTGTTTAGAGGAGTTTTTGATAAGCAACATTTTTGTTCCGAAGCAGAAACATTGGAGTAATGTGCACATTTATGGGCTAACCTGATCTGAAATCTAATGCTTCTCTGTCTCGTTAAATGCTTTCCGAGAAATATGTCTCTGCAAGAGGTAAGATATTTGGTGGACTGAGCTGAACTGAACTTCTTTCTGTTTTGCTGTTTCTGAGTCTGTATTCTGACTCATTCATGCATGATTGCTGCTACTGTCTGCTTGTTTTGTGTTCCACTGCAGTAGTCTAACATGTTGTTTATTAACCATCCTTTCTTCACTTGGTATAGTGGTGCTATTGCCTTTATTATTTAAATTCCACAAGCTAAATTCAGTTTCGCAAAACAAAATTGAATCTTACTTTGATGATGCAATATCAGTTTGCTTTAAGCACAGCTGAATCTTACAGTGAGAGAGTTTTCAGTCCTTCAATAAGCTCAAACAATAAAAAGTAGTCTGAATAAAAAAAAAATGGGTTCCTACTTTTTCTGAGAAGCCCTGAAAATAATGAAAAGGTAAGAAATAGGATCTTTTTTTTTTTAGGTCAGAAAACTGATCAATTTGCATATTTCTATTTTAATCCATGTCCTGCTTGCTGAGTGTGCACATCCATCCTGCCATGCAGCAATCTCTTGAATTTGTGGTTTTTGCAGATTCTGCACTCAAAACCTTTGAAAAAGAAATTGCTCAAGAACTATGTAAACTTTTTAGAAGAGAATAGCAATAATACATAAAAATGTGTAGGAGCCCTAAAATAATTTACTGAATCTAATTATTCTTGGTGCTGAGGAATATGGAAAAACATGTTCATTTCTGTTGGAACCTCATCTATATCATTTACTGTTTTAAAAGTTTGCAGCTTTGCTGTACTTCCTTTTTCTAAAACACTTTTTTTTGGTTCTGTTTAAGATTTTGTGGTAATTTTTATAACACTCTCTTTTGTTTGCTTTTTGTACAGTTGATCAGAGTTTGTTTGAGAACTCCATTGCCCAGAAGCAGAGCCCCCAGACCTCCAGAACAGGTCAGCACTCCATCCGATCCCTCTCAGCATCAGCTAATTCCAATTCTGGCTCCACCTTCATCGACTCTCCATCCTCTGGAGGACAGCAAAGGCTGAAAAATGCCATTAACCTGGGCAAGGCAGTTGGGGCAAAGGTCAGTGCATCATAAGCTGATTTGTAGCAAGGACCTCTGTGGGTTCTCAAAAATACCCAGATAACTTATCTTTCTTCAAAGCTGAGAATTTTCTTTTCCATAAGGTCAACGACCTGCTGAGAAGAAAGGAGCCGAGCCACCTTGGAGACATCGGCGTCACTGAGGTCAACAAGAATGTTGGCGCAGTTTGGAGCTGCATGGACAAACTTGGCCACAATTCTGCTAGCAGGTGTGTAAATATGCATTCACTCACAAAAATTGTCATCAGTTGTATCAATTCAATTTAGATTTATATATAGCCAGGGGTTCTAAAAGTTATGCAGGACTTGTTTATGTTTCATTGTGTCAACTCAGGACTGTAAAATATAGACCCACGCAACCCACACAGCACTGTATGATGAAATATTTAGCAGATGAGCAACTGTATGATTTCTTACGGCAGGTGAATTGCATCACAAACTTCCAGCACAGGTTCAATCCAACAATGAGTTAAAAGTAAGCACTGATACTAGCACTCAAACTACCATATTCAGACCAAAAACAGGAGGAATTGCGTAGGTGTGACTGTGCTTATTGCTGAAAATAAGAGAACAATATTTGGACACTTAGCTTAGCTTCTAAAATTGGTCAAATCAAAAATCAAATCAAATTTTATTTGTATAGCACATTTCAGCAGCAAGGCATTTCAAAGTGCTTTACATCATATCAAACACAGAAACACAATGCAACATAGAGTCAACAATCAAAACATGACATTAAGTCAAGTTCCATCATCATCTTTATCCTGTATCTTTTTCAGGCAAAAGGTTGGTAAACAGTGCTCCCTCTGCCACAAGGCGAAGAACACCCACCAGGCTAGAAATAAAATTTTCTAGAGATCTATTAGTTAATACATACATTTGATACTTCTGGGTGCTAAAAACAGCCAAAAAAGCTTAATTTTTTTGAATATACATATTTTTACAGCCTTATTTGTTCCCCATAACATTTATCAAAGGAGCATAGTGCTGAAAGAAGAGTTTCCTCAATTCAAAATACTTAAAGTTAGGTTTCAGGGTAGAATTTGCTGAAATTCCATGTCTGGTTTTAGATCCTCTATGTGGATTTGTGATGCAGCTGTTTGAGAAATATTACTGCAAATTTTACTGCAGTGCGAGATGGATCAACAAAGCTAATTGATTTGACCAAACAACATTACAGTTGTATGCTTTGCCAACTAATTTGATAACATGGAGAACAATGCAAAAAAAGAGAGAAAAAAATATCTCCTTTTAGCTTTTGAAATACCACATTTTAGCAGTGACTGAGCTTATTCTTGTAATTGTTCACAGGAGTGAGTTTTTCATGGATACCACAGAGACTTTTGTGCAGAGTGATCAATAATTATTAGTTCAATTTTACCTTTCAAGGATTGTCATTATGGCACAGTGCCAAAATCTAAAACCCTTTTTGAGAGAGGAAATCCGACCTCCGATATCAATACAGCTATTCTTCACATTGAGGTTTTTGGACAGCAGGACATTTCAGTTAAAGCTCATGGACTCCTGTGGAATGACACTTTTGGGGTATTGAAGGAATGATGGGTTGTCCTTGGACTGGCTAGAGGATTTATTTCTACATGCCTAATAATCAAGTCATTTTGGCTTGTGTAGTTGTGCACAATACTGCAGTGGACAGTCAGGTTTAATTTGGTGCTCTGTTGCATGATACACTGCTTTGAGTCAGAGGGAAACGGCATGTCTATTATATGGCTTATTTTCAGCAAGTAGTATAAGATAAATCACAATATTTGCAGATACTTCATTTGTGTAAAGAATGGCATTACTGGTTGACTTTTAATGTATCTGTTGTCTTGCTGTTTGAAAATGGGTTTTCTGCTGTTTTATTTGTATATTTTTCAAATGGTTTGTGGGTAGTGCCACTGCAACAATGAATTAAGGGGTTCCTTGATTATCACTGACAATTGTTTCTTACTGCCAAACATATCAACACCTGATTGTTTGGAAACTGGGATTAGCCAAAAGACACATGGTTTCATAAATCACACATGGAACTTGTCCTCCTACCATTTCTGACCCCAAATGTATTCCAGGTTTTTGATAAATGAGACTCAAAAAGTGTAAACAGAGCTCAAGTGTCTGCTTTGTTTGCTATCAGTTCCTGCTGTTTGAGTTTTCCAGTTCATATCGCCATTTCATCCTCGGGTACTTCAATTTTGTAGATATTATTTACTATATTCATGCAAGCACATTTGAAAATGAATCGTTATTACCCTCACTAGGTTAAACCCTCTCAACAGAGAAGAAGCAGAAAATAGTTCTTCTAAGTGTTCTGTTTAGATAAATAGAACACTTAAGACCACATTTTTAATTCCACTTTAATTAGTATATTTTTGTTTAAAAAGGGTTTTATAACAGATTATTTCTTTGTGTTTTATTTATTCAAATGTTCAATTTATTTCACAAGTCAAATTGTCCAAATGCAGCAGTTCCTTTTTTGTTGACAGATGAAATAACACAACCATGTCTTTTTAATGGTGATGAAAGGACCTGCTGCAAATGATGTATAGTAGCAGCATCTTCCTCTTTGTCGTCCTGAAATTGATTGTGGAATGGAGGACTTGTGTCCTTGAAGAAAGCAGAGGGTGTGTTACTCTCACTGTTCTGCTCCAGAACAGTTTGTAGGCGACGTCTCAAGACAGTGGAGAGGAGCCACTCCCTCAACCAACAGAACCAGATCCAGGACGGTCAGGATGAGCAGCCATGTGCTGCGACCAGCTGGTGGCTGATCGAGAAATGATTTACAGTGATAACACAAAAGTATAGAAAAGGGAGTTTTTTTTATGGAAAAGGAACAGAGAGAGTGCAAATGGTTGGAAAATTTGGTTAAAAATGTGTAGATGGAGAGCACTAATTGATTTCATGTTGTTGAGGTTTGCAGATGTCTGAACCTTCATCTCCTCTGAGATTTATTTTATTCTTCAGTGGTGCATAGCCTCTTTATTGTGTTAATTTAGTTTGCTGAATACTCTGGGCTTTGATTATCTGTGATACTAATCATCAGAATGTTGGTCTAAAGGTAAACTAGCCCATTTGTTCTAACTTCTCTGTCACCCAACATGCTGTCATTGGCAGGCAGAAGGAGGTTGAAAGTTTTAATCATAGGACAGGATTTGTGTTTTCAGTCAGCTGCACTGAAGCAGCACGGAAGCTTTAAATGGTTGTAACTCAGTGTAAAGGTAAAAGGAATGATGGTTTTATTCAGGCATGATGGTGGTGTTTTTCCTATTCTCATATTTTCCATATTTTTTTAGAGGCTTTAGGCCTATAGTAAAGAGGGCACCAGATTAAAACCTGAAACCTGTACTGAACATTCTACAACAGTAAATAATTTTATTATATTATATTTGAACAGTTTCAGCTTTTGCAGTAAAACCTGGTCCATTCGTTTCTGAGATTAATCCCTTCTTCCGTCTCCTCTTTTCCAGCCACATGTTTGACTCCTTTCCTCGCCTCGACCCACCGCCGCCAACAGGAAAGAAGCGCCTCCCTCGAGCTCTGAAGACGACCCAGGACATGATGATCTCCTCTGACCCTGTAGTCGCCTCGCCAGACCCGGCAGATTCTCCCCCCTTTCTGCCCTCCCCTGAAGAAACATCTCAGGGCCCCAACGAGGAGAGGAAGAGTGAGGAAAAGCTACAAGGAGGCAGTGAGGAGCAGGAGGAGAGGTCGACAGAAATCACAGAGCCACTCGGTCTGGTGGCGAACAAAGCCGATTCAGAGACAGAGGAGACCAAATCCACGACTGATGAAGTCAAAGATGGGGAGGAGGAAAAAGGGAGCCCAGAAGGAGGTGAGGAGGAACACCAACACCAGCTTCAGCTTTCTGTGCCAGACCTCATCAACAAGGATCCTCCTTTGGAGTCCCGAGCCAAACCCTGCGACGTCTGGCAGAGGGCATCCTCGCCAGACTCCCGGCTCGCCTCCTCTCCGATTTTGGGCAAGGCACCCTGTCGCATCAGCCTGGGGGAGGAGGTCCTGCTTGGTAACGGCGCCCCCTGCAGTAAAGACTCAGGAGGAGGCACTGAGGAGGCAGAGCCTCACCCAGACCTGCTGTCCTTTGAGTAACTCAAATTTTTACTGTGGCTTTTAAATGTATCACCCACCCTGCTTTAGTTTAGGACAAAGAGAACAGATGCTTTTCAGAAGCAAGGCAGGCTTGAAGACCTGCTACTTTTCTAACTTTATATCAGCTTTTTAAACAGTTTCGTCACTGGTTTGAGGTCAGTCAGACTACGTAAATTATATATTTTATGCATAAAAATACACAGGAAAAGGCTGGCTGTTTGCCATCATTTCTAGCTCACAATGCAAAAATAACAGAGTAAAAAACAAGGGCCATTATTTTATTGCAGTTTCAGTTTTAAAAATAATAAAGTAAAAAGCAATGTTCATATTTCATTTAATTTTTTTTGTAACTTTGGCCTTTAAAAGTTCCCTGTCTGCTTTAACAATGTAATGACAGCCTGATTATGTATTAATGAATGTATTTAGTGTGGTGACATTACCTTTAGATGGGTTAAAGATTTATAGATATGAACAAAACCTTAAAATCCTTGAAAACCACACCATTTTTTATTCATAAAAGGGTTTATTTTTTAAGTGTGTTACTAAGCTGCTGCATTAAAGCCAGTTAAAAACTGCAAAAAGTATATATGTTAAATAGAATTATATATTTTACATTTCATAATTTTAAACTACATGGTAAAGTTTTTTGTTTATTTTTTTCTTTCTCAGTTGTTTATAGAAGTCTGGAAAACATGCTCAGAATAAAAAAAACAGGAAGTGAGAATTAAAGGCTTAAAAGGATGTGTTTGAGATTGAACAGGTAGGGTGAATATCACAGTCACGGCACGTCTGCAACCTCCAGTTTATAAAAAAAACAATCATTCTGAATCAAAGTTTTTTTAACTCCACTTCAGGATGATTTAACTCTCCAAAAGAAGCTTTTTGTCTCAATTCTGTGCTGAAGCCAATTTCTGGCTTTTCTCAGAAATTGATAGGTAATACAGAGTTAGTTATTTTCAAAACTTGTGCAAATCAAGAGCCACATTTTTGCCTGCAACAGGAGTGTCCAAAGTGTTCCCTGTGGGCACACATGATTGTGTGCAGCCCATGTGCACTGATGAACAATGATGCAAATTATGATGTTTTTTTTAGACAAAGACAATTAAAAAAAAATCAAGCCAAAACTTTAAGAAATTATAAACCTTTTCTTGAGCAGGGCAAACTTGCAAAATTTGACGTCTTTGTTTTCAGTAAACTAGTGTGTGTTTGTTTTAATGTTAAGCAGGTAAAATGTTCAAATTTCACAATAAAACCTTTTTGCCTGTAGAAACCTTCTAGTATTTTCAACCAGGCGATTTTGACCTACATGGCAAACAGTTTTGACACCACTGTTCTAATGGATCCAGCAATGAGAGAAATTTTAATCACAAATTGTTGTGTTTTGTTCCTGGATTCTGCCACAAACCAGACTGAATATGTGAAGTTTTATAGAAATCTGACTCGTCATTTAAAAACAATATTAAATCACCAATGCCTTAATCTGTAAAATATACATCCTCTAAAACATAACATAAATAAGATGACTATTTTTAGGACTAAAACATATTTGACATATTTGACTGTATGAGCTAAAATCTGCAGCTATACTGGAACTAAATGCCAAGGAATGAGAAGAATTGAAGTAATTACCGGTCTGTGCAGCTAGGATGTGCAAAGACAGGTTGTTCCACATATTAGCTGGAGCAACATCTGTTCAGGCTATAAATCTGTTTTCTTGCTTCCACACCCAGTAAATGAATTAGCCGTTAATACTTTGATGCGAAACGGATCAGTTTGGTGTGCCTCTCTCCAGAAACAAACGATGAAAGGTTGTTTCCCTGCTCAGACCTGAAATGTGCTTGACTTCATATTCCATCACCCTACAGATGGAGACGGGACTGAAAGACGTCTGAATGGAGTGTTTTTAGAAAAGGGATGAGGGGTTTCTGAGTTAAAGAGAGGGCAAGGTAATGAGCTGTCAACAGGAAGGGATGAAAGAGGTGTATTTTTTATTCAAGCGGATCCTAAAGTGACAGACCAAAGACGGAAATTAACAGCTCAGTCAGACAGGTTGTTTAATCACTTTTTTTTACTTGTCAGAGGAGGAAAAAAGCAATAATATGGAGGAGTATTTTTTTTGTTATTGTTGCTTAAAAAGATGAAAGCCAAAGAGTGAACTTTTCTACCATTTCTTTGTAGATGACGTCCGTGTCTTTATTCTTCAAAAGACAGAGGTTGACTCAGGTGCTTGTTACACGTAAGCTGGCATTGAGAGAAATTATTAAGCCTTACTTCACACCTGTTTGTCAAAGCAGGTAGATTGGGGTCTGGTTGCCGTGGTTACTTTAACACAAATCAAGCACTAAGAAGTAGAAATCTGTAATTTTCTAACCTTGCATTCTGAAGATGTTCTGGGGATTTCTGCTTCTGGGTTTTGAGGCGTGTTTGTTTAACACCCTGGATATATTTTTTTTGAGCAGAGAACTAAAGTGCAGAATGCCATGAATTTCCCAGAAGAAGCTGAGACCAAAAGCAGCACCAGCTGAGAATGAGAGGAATGTGTAGCTCGTACTTATGAGGAAAAAAGCAAGCTTTGTCTCAGTTTTTTTTTTTTCGTTTTTTTTTCTCTGAATGTGTCTGAGGCACTGAACTGTAACCAAGCAGCTGAGGCCTCCTCTGCGGTTCTGAATCATGTTCCACTTTTTTTTTCTTTTTTTTTCAGTGAAATTACTCAGAGCTGCAGATGTTTGAGTAGAAAGCACTCCAAAAAAAAGAGAGATATTTTTATACATATCTAAAACAATTAGCTTTAAAGTTACGGGGAACTGAGCCTTTGGATATGCAAATACCATATCCAGGTTTCTGACCATTGCCTGTAGGGATGCACTACATGCACAAGTCTTAATAAGTACCTTATTTTTTATTGCAGAATAAGCCAAACTTTCTTGTAATATTTGAAGTGGTTTTGATCTGTAGTTTTTAGGCTTCTGAAGGTTTTCCTAAAAATAATTATTTGAACTTTTACTTATTTTTCAGTCAACATTAGCCTATTAACCATGACCAATAAATGATACAGATTAAAAAAGGTAGTTAATATCAAGGGATAACCCAGCGGTGTGTTGACAGGGCTTTTCTTACCAGAGGCCTGCCGTAAATACGAAATTGCTTCCTATCATTTAACTGAATTTAAAACTTTGTTTATTTTGGTTGTCATGGATCTTTTTTTTTTTCCAACAATTCTTCTTCCTCTTCCGCTTTGGGATTATACATGACACCAACAGCTAAGATATCTTCAATTAGAGTGATTTTGCATGTTATCAAGTTGGATCTCTTCGCGGTAGTCAGTATTTCCACCTCACAGTGAGTCTGTCTACTTAGTCATATCTATTTTAGCTGTGTGGAAAAACCTCATTGTGGGGAGTAGCTAGCCAGTTAAATCTGGTTTGCATCACAAGCTCCATCCTGAAGGTAAAGGGAAGTATAAAGTCATTCAGAGTTTCTGTATAGCGTTGATATTTATACAATTTACTCTTAGCATGTTTAGAATCTGCTTATAAAAAAATATAAATGAGTATGGAGATGCATCTTTCCATACTTAGATATGTTTTTTATTTGTAATAAATGTGTGAACAGTAATAATGGCTGCAAATTTCAAGATCATGAATTGACTATTTCATTATTTTGACATATGAAAGTATTTTTTAATAATAATAATTGTCATTCAATATTTAGTAATGCATCAATCTAGGATCAGGTTTTTTCCATCTTAAGCATCACTCTAATTTGAATTTTAGCCTTTATATTTCAAGATCAACTGTGATCATAAAAAACCAGTTTGAGGTTTAATTTTCTTCAGATAAATCGATGAAATTATAATCTCAAGAAACTAAAGCTATGCTTTCTTGAGATAACAGAAATAAACTGTTGTGACAAGTCAAGCTACCATTTGGTCATCTTAATATGACTTAATTTTATGACAAAAGGTCTATCAAAAAAAAAAACAAGTTTAAATCTATATGACAATTTAGATGTTCATAATTTCAAGATGATAGGTAATCAAAATAAGTTCATAACATTCCATCTTAAGTTATTGACTGTAAAGCAGCCTACCCATGCACATTTACAGTATATGAACTTTCCCAAACTTTCATGGGTTTGCATTTTAGTTATTACAGTTATATTACATACTTCTGCTGCTTCAAATACCTGGAACACATTGATACTAAACCTCAAACACTTAACAAAATAATCCAAATCAGATCCAATGTTAGATCTTAAAAGTCATGACACATTTGAACAGATGCATCTGGACAAGGGCAATAGTTTAGAAACATAAATTGTGTAGGAACCCTATTACTGCCTCACCACCCGGGCGGATTAGGGGGTTCAGTTTCCACATTTATTATTTTTTAGCCTCACAATGCACAATACACTGCCATAGACAAGTAAAAGAAACTGATCAGAATGAAAATGATTAGAGTGAAAAAAAAACAACAAATGAAATCCTGGAGAGGCCTTTTTGAAGACCAATTAAGAAGTTACAAGAAAGTTTGTAAGGAATATGTTGATAAATAAGCCAAGGTTAGTTAATTTTACAAATAACAGCTGGATAATGTACAGTACAGACCAAAAGTTTGGACACACCTCTTAATTCAAGGAGTTTCCTTTATTTTCATGACTATTGACATTGTAGATTCACACTGAAGGCATCAAAACTATGAATAACACATGTGGAAATATGCACTAAACAGAAAAGTGTAAAACAACTGAAAATACCCCTTATATTCTAGTTTCTTCAAAGTAGCAACCTTTTGCTGTGATTACTGCTTTGCACACACTCTGCATTTTCTTGATGAGCTTCAAGAGGTAGTCACCTGAAATGGTTTTCACTTCATAGGTGAGCCCTGTCAGGTTAATAAGTGGGATTTCTTGCCTTATAAATAGTCATGAAAATAAAGAAAACCCATTGAATTAGAAGGTGTGTCCAAACTTTTGGTCTGTACTGTATATAATGAGCATATGCACAGCAAGAGAACATCAATAAAAACATGATAAGCAGAATACTAAAGTGTTTGTGAATTCTCTGAGTAGAAATTAGAGACAGAGCCTTAGCCTGATTTTAGTGAGAGCTTTTTTTTTTTAAAAAAAACAGTAGCTTTTCTGGATTGCTTACATTTCCTCTTCTTGACTTTAAAAAACATTTTTAAACATTGAGCAACGTTTAAAACATATAAGAGTCCATATTTTAAAAAATAACCAAGTTCGTTATAATATCACAAGATTGCTGTTATGCTTGATTCTCTTTTAATGAAATTACCAAATTGATTGTCTGACGTTTGTGTTGTTTTATGTATGTTTTTATGCCCATTTGGATCTGAAAAAAAGGCAACATTTCTTGTGATTTTCTTGTCTAATTTAAGATGACTTTAGCATAAATAACACACTAACAATCAACTAAAGATAAGGGCAAAATGACACTACATAGCTGTTTAGAAAACCTGAACTCTGTTTCTTTGTTGGAAATAGTAAATTCTTTGAAGATATCAAGCATTGTTCATTTTTTTAAGTCTGTAAACCACTAACTTTATCATTTTTGTTGAAGGAACAGTAATGTACAATTTTTACCAAAAGTTTATTTTCCTAACAACAAATGAAGGAGTTATAGAATGTAGTTTTTATTTAGCTATCTACTTTAATTTTTTTTTGTTGAAATTTTATGTTTTTGTCTCTGCAAAGCCAATCTGCATAATTCCAGTTTTTATTGATGAATGAAGGACTCTCGGTGTAACACATGGACTTTTTAATTCCAAGGGACTGTTGAATGTCTAAATGAAGCTTCAGATTTTTTATCTTTAAACTGTTGCTAATTAAATAATTTTTTTATCAAGCAAAAGATGAAACTGAATGATTTCCACCTTGTACTTTCCTACTTTACTTGTCATAAAGAGGAGACGTAATAATTTCCTACAATCACTGTAATCTTATAAATTTTGATTTAACCATGAAGTCATTGTCTTCACTGATTGTGTCCTTGTTAACATCAAATGAGTTTTTTTCCCCCATATTCTTTTAAATCCTATTCAATTCACTTGGAAAAACAAAGGGGTGCAAAACAATGAAATAGTTACCATGACCTGATTGTGAAAGTATCTACATCATTAAGCAAAAACTTTATCGAAGCACCTTTTGATTTAATTTCATCTTTGATTCTTTCTGAGTTCTGCCAGGAGGCATAGTAAATCTGATCAACCAGAAATAAAGCTCAGCCGTCCAAGATAACAATTTTCTCCAGACATTTATTTTGTACAGTCATCTTCCTTCTCATGCCATGAAATTCAGCCAGTAGCTGTGCTGCATTTCTAATACTTACACAGATGTCACACCGAACTGCAACCAGGTCACAGAACAGATGGCAGACATAAATTTTATGTGATGCTCCTAAAATATCACACAATCTCAAAAGCAGACACAAACCAGAAACTGTCATTATATGTCAGCATGTTCAAGAGCGTAAGACCTTATTTACTTAATAAACTTCAACTTTTATCCTACCTCTCTTTACTCCTTCACTCTCCCCAACTTCTCTAATTTGTCTTTGAGCTCTAGGTATTTTTTTCAGGTTCTTAAATTGTTCCTATCCTGAGTGTCCTCTTTTTCTTCCACGACAAATGATCACCCGTTTATCATGGAAGTCTTTTCTCTTTTGTTCCCCACCCCCCTCACTGGTGCTTCCTATTTTGATCGGGGAACCTCCAACCAATACTCCACATAGACACACTTGTACACTGTTCCCGTCACTTATTACGGCATCCCATGTCCATTTTGCCTGCCAGCATCTTGCTCCCAGATGTTGGACATTGTTGGTTGGGATAAACCTTGTGCTCAACAGAACTGCTTAACCAGAGGAAAGGTTTTTGACTGACCTGCTCAGAATCTTCTAGAGAATGCTGTGAAGAAACTGCTCTCATATTTTTAACAAATGCTCAGATCTTGTGCAATGTTGCAATATTCCCATAAATATGAGAAACTGATACTTTCTCAAACTGATAAGACTCAATGCTAAAAACCTGAATTTAAAAGTAGTAGGTTAATATGTAGGTACTTATTCAACTGGGTTATTGCAATTTTTTCACATGCTAAGTAAAATTGTATGACAATTGTCACATTATACCAGGGAGAAGTTTTGTAACAATTTATTATGATCTCATTTATGTCACCAAAATCTGTACTTTTAGGAACATCAACTCTGCCTGCACATTTCCTGTTATAACAAAAGCTCTGTGCTCCAAACTCTGCCAGTCTTTAACATAGATAGCTCCTTGTCTGATGGGTCTCCATTTTGTTTCTTTTTTTTTTTTTTTTTTTCAAACTCGCGAAGAGATTCAGTAACCGACAGTGTCCTGATGTTTAATTCATCTGTTTGTCCTAATTCGTGGAAATCCCTCTCTTCCTCTTGGCACATGTCGCTGGCCCTCTTACTCTGCCGAAATGAGTTTGAAGCCCTACGGGGGTGTGAAGAATGGATGGAGATGATTGCAAGATGAGAAGCTTTATTTATCTCCCTGCAACATTAGAGCTGTAAACAACCAATCAGGTCTTGTCTCTTGTTTAATGACTCAAACATGATGCAAATATTGATTCTCTACAAAGGAATCTGGGCCTCTATGCATAATGAATATCAAGTATCAGCTGAAAAGCCAATGTTTATACATCTTTGTTTGTCTTGAAATTATTTTCTGTGATAACTCATACAAACAAGAGCTCTATAGTACAAACAGTAAGCACTAATGTTCATTGCAAATTAAAAGTTTTCATGTACAAAAACTATTTGTATATCCAAAAATGTTGAAAGTTTCAACAGAAGTTGACAAAAACATTTTAAGATTCAGCAAATGTAGATGTACTGTAAATCATAATGTGATTGTTGTTTTTCCTTTTTAATTCTTGTGCTAAATTGTTAGAATCTGTGGGGATTTTATGCTGTTGGGTATTTTAAAAACATCACAGCAGTTCAGCCTTTCAGAAAATCAAACACATCTTTTCAGACATGTTCTGATGCAAGAGAGCTATGAGTGATGCCTTTTCCTACATGAAATTTACCACTAAGTAATCCTTGAGATTTAATCTGGTTTAAAAAGCAAACTAACCCCCACTATAGGTTTGCAAACCCACTCTTTTCTCACTTGGGTTCTATCGTGTGAATAAATTTTGATCCTGTAGTTGTATTACCGAAGAAAACAAGGGCACAGATAAGTGGTTTTTTTCATCTATCTCACAGCAATCTCGACCTGCATGTCTGCCAGCACATTAATCAATGCCAGTTGGCAGGATTGAGTTATTATCAGGTTTATTGATCTGCATGGGGAGAACTTGCTGCTCCTTGTTTCTGTATGGTTGTATGGACAGATTAAGACAACCCAAAGTCGCTCAGTTGTGCACCACAAATTCCTAAAACATTGACAACCAGCAAGAAAAACCTGAATCTAATCAGCTGCTACTGCTTATCAACAAAAACAGTGCCACACGACACGCCTACGAAGTACTTGAGTTTTTGCCCTGTGGACTAATCTATTGACGGAAAAAAAAATTAGCAGCTAAAAAATCTTTCACCAGATTAAAGATGTCAAAGACTTCATATCTTTGAATTATTAGAAGTGAAAGTTCCTTCAGAGTGTAAATCATGTTTTTCCAAATATTTTACATCAATCAATTTTTTTTTTTTTTTTATTCCCAACTAATTCTGATTTAGAAATGTTCCTGTACTTTTGCACAATGCCTCTGCATTGTGAGGACTGTTTATTCCTTCCAGCCCTAGCAATCATCAGGAATGAATCCACTCACTGGATCAGTTTCATTCCCCATGCCTTAGGATCGCTAAACTCTCAGAATCATATTTTTGAATGCACAGTTGAGGCTTTTAGAACTTCTTTACACTAGAGTCTTCTGGGTTAAGTTTGTGTCCCTTTTTATGATGTCTATGCACCTATTCTAGCCAAAACTTATGCTATTAATGTATTTTATTACCTGGAACAAGTGAGTACTTCCCTAATATTCTTATATTTCCACAGTAATTTATTCTTTTTGTGTCGTAATTTTGCAAATATTTTTTCATATACTAAGCCATGCCCGCCCTCTTGTGGCTATTTTCGGTATACATAGTTATATATGTTAATGTTTACTGTTAAATGATTTTCAGAAACTCATGTCTTGCAGGATCTTTGAGGAATTTTGCTGTTCTGCACAGGTTCTTTACCATCTTGATTAATTATATAATTTGCTATGTTTTGAGGCTGTTTTGTTTGCAAATTGCAATAATCTTGTCTTTTTATCACCACATGCACTTATTGATTTGATAGATGTGCATAACTGGATAGGGTTTTTGATTTAGTTTGATATTTAACATTCCTTGTGTTCCATCAGTCCAAATATGTCAGTGCAATGCAAAAATAACAAATTTAAAGGAGTTTAGCCAAATTTTGAACATTTATCTATAAACTTACAGGAAGAGACATAAATCTCAGTCTCTTGGTTGGTATGTAGAGTGATATTTATTGGGAAAAAAAAGAAAGACATATGGAAATTAGATGGAAGAAGAACCTGGATTCAAATCACGTCCTGATTGTGCTCTTGCAGGGATTCATCTTACTTTCAGACCAAAAAAAGAGGATAACTAATGAAAGTCTGGCAAGAGAACAAAAAAATGTGACAACCAACCACAGCAAGTTGGAAAACACCCCAACAAAAGAGACAAACAGGCGAATAGCTTTCAGAGTGCCCTCAGTTTTAAGAGTCAGTAAACACTCAACGGTAAATAAAGTGAACTCGAGATCAAAGCAGCACCCATTAAAGAATGTTTTTTTTTTACCATCTCAAAAAAAAAATGCAGAATTTAGATGGTCGTATTTTCCTGCACTGTTTTGTGGCTCCACTTTTGTACAGGCTACTGAACTATCCCACAGCAGTCAATATTATGAGTTGTAATCAATCAATCAATCAATCAATAAAATTTTATTTGTATAGCACATTTCAGCAGCAAAGCATTTCAAAGTGCTTTTCAAAAGTAATCTCAAAAGTAGAACTGCTTCTTATACTGTTGGAAATAGGAGTCTGAACAAAAAATACATTTGATACAATTCTGTATTTGAATTTTAAGAAAATACATCTAACATAACATAAACACACTGCTATATGTATTCAGGTGAAAACTTGTGAAAAAATTTTTTTCTTCATTCAGATCCAGTTGAGGTGCAGGAATCCTCACGTCCACATCCCTGCCCACACTTCATGTCCCTCTGCCCTTCCTGTTCTTTGTCTGCCGCTCATAAGATGGATGACGTCAATAACAGCAATTGCTTCTCTCTTTAACAACCAAAGTGCACAGTTGGCTCTCACTGTGGTATATTTTGTTTACTTGGCTGAAGTAATGTGATGATCTACCTCCATCTTGTTCTCACCTCCAGGTTCTTGCTGCTGTCAAGAGAGCTGCTTCAGGCTTTCAGGGACCTGAAACTGTCTTCTTTATGGGAACACGTAGTCAATAAACCTCTGAATAAGAATTCATTTAGAATGAAGGAAAATTTGGCAGGCAGTCTGTTAACTGAAGGGACATTAGTCTATAAGGGCTTCAATGTCCTTAAAACCAAGTAGTTTTATTTCCTCTGAAGGAAGGTCAGGGAGATTGGAATGATTGTTTCATATGGTTTCCTCTTATCCACAAATTGTTCATGGGAGGAAAAGAAAACATGCAAATCAGGGGTTTTATAAAATACATTGTCTCCAAATGGATGAATAGACATTCTTAATAATTCTTTGTTTTGTGGCTGTAGGTGCAATCTTTTTCCCCACAACCCTGCTCCAGCATTTCCATGTAGTTCCATATTTCACCAGCAGGTGTCAAACTCAGCTTCCAGTGTTTCCTGATCCTCCTGCTCAGTGGCACACCTTTCCACAGAAAAACGCCAAACTTCAGGTTAGTGGATTACATTCTTCTGCTGCTGAGTAGTCAAGCTCAAGAAATTTTGTCAGAATATTAATATACCAACGCATTTTCTGCTTTATTATGAGCAGCATAGCAGTAGACAAGTGTGCTCAAACTTTTTGGTTATGTTTAAAACATGACAGGTTAATTTTCAGCAGATGTACAGCATCTGCAGAAACTGGATTGGCTCACCACATATACACGAGCTGCAGAACTGGGATGAATAGAGGGTCTGCAGACACCTCATGTGGTGGACATGCTGACCAAGATGCTCCAGAAGCTTTGAGATGCCAGAGTTTGTGATCCTTGAATGGAAAATACATTTTCTGCTGATGCTTTTAGACTCATTCACCTCAGAATCAATAGAGAAATGCATTTAGCTGGAATGTATAGCATTTCCTGGAGTAAAGGGCCACAGCAGCAAAGGATACCAACAGGACCCCCCTGCTGGAGCCGATAGGCTTCCTCAAGTGTTATAAAGCAGCTCATCAGGCCTAAGTGGCCCAACCTGTTTATAACTTGATGACTGAAAGTTGGAGTTGCTTCTACTATTCAGGTACTTTTCCCAAAGTGTCTCCTGTAATTTAGTCCTGTGTCTACTTTTCATTCTAGGTGTGTTCATAAGTAATGAATAATTACGCTTTTAATGTTTCAGTGAAGAGCAGCAACCTCATGCAGCGAAAGGCAGACAGCAGAGGTGAATGTAAAATTTGTCTTAAAACCAGTATGGTAAAATCATGGGTTTGTTGCAATTATTCTAAATCGCACAAATTTTCTAATATTTAAACCTGAAAACATGACGAAGCAATTTTACCATCTTGTTCATAAATGATGGTGTCAGAGACTTTTTATTTTGACACTTTAACATAAATATTTGCTTTTGAGAAATGAGTTTAGTTTCAGATGATTAATCTCTCCTATGCTTTGTAGCCCATTAAGTAAAAGTTAAAGTAAACCTAAAATAATTTTAGTCCCTTAAATTTTCTACAATTAAAGGCATGGAACTCATGTGGCAACAAAAACATGGATTCTATAAATTAAGTTTTATTGTCTTTTTGAACCGTTAACCATTGATGACATGGTGCATTGATGAGTGTTTTCAGTTGATCAGTTTGTATAAGAATAAAATTTAACAAAACAGTTTGAGGAAACATAGGTTATATAAAGAATTAAACATAATTTCTGAAGATTGATGTAACAAAGATTATAGTTGGAAGAAGTAACTGATATCAGTATTCAAACACTGTTCTAATAATCAAGTGTAAATCATTGTACCTGCCAGTGTAAACCCAGGTTACTCAGAGTAGCAGATCATAGTTTTCCAGCATTCAATTTAAATATTTGACATTATATTGGAATGCTAATCACACACGATATATGGAATATTAGTTGTTGATTTGCTTATATTATCATAACACAATAACTTCAGTGCAAGAATTGCTTTATTGTCAACTGCTGTCACAATCAGCAGAGAAACGGGGAGTGATGAAGAGTTGCTGCTGAATCAGATTTTGTTGAATGCGGCTACATCCACACTCTGAACCTGAAACAAGCAGGAAAGGAGGAAAAAAAACAATTCAGTGAACTGCAGAAATTGCTTGTAGATAAACTTGATATTTTGACCACATGATGGCAGCAACAGACTAATACAGCTGATTGTATTGACTTATATCAAATTTCCACTAATAGCTGAACAGTATTACTTACAGAATCTACTGAGAGGATGAAGCTGACTCAGTTACTATTAAAGTAAAACCCCATACCATAATACTTACAATTCAGTTCAGTGGAAAAGTAGATTTTTCTTACAATCAACTCATGAAAAACCAAAATGAACATTAGAGAACATTTTGTTATCCCAAAATTAAGACATTTTGGGATTAGCTTAACTGTCACTTTAAAATACAAGGTCACCATATTGATCTCAATTCAAATTGTGTTGGTGAAGAAAACCGAACAATTTTTAGCTTTATGACAGTAAACCTCTGAGTAAATGTATTTTTTTTTCTGGCTTTATGTTGAATTAAAAGAACCTGTCCGAACTGAACTGTTGCACGAGTTTTACTGAAACATTCAGAACGACAGATGTGGTCACCGAAACTTATGAAACTTTCTGTTTATAGTAATTGGGTTAGAAAATGTTTACTGCAGCTCATCATTCTGCTCAGTCATTTTGGAGAAAGATTTGTGAGGAAAGATTCATTAGTGCCCATTTCAACTCTGACAACCCAACAGAAATGTACAGAAAGCATTGAATTATTTTAAACTACAGGTGTTAAATATTCTAACTGAAAATTAATATGGTGAAATCTCCCCAAATGAAATACTTACTTTTATGTTATAGGGCCAGCTTTAAGTAGATAGAGGGTCACCATTACCTGGCCCTCAGACTTGTTAAGAAAGTAAACTGAACTGAAACATAGTACTGGTAATAAAATAAATCAATATACTTACATAGTCTTCAAACTTGGTGATCTCTTCCTCCAACAAATCTGTTCCCACCTTGTCGTCCTCCACCACACATGCAATCTGGAGCTTCTTGATGCCGTAACCCACAGGAACCAGTTTGGATGTTCCCCATAGAAGGCCGTCTGCCTGCACCGAGCGCACACACTCCTCCAGCTTCGCCATGTCCGTCTCATCGTCCCACTACGGCAAGCAGGAAAGAACAAAGTTAAACATTACATGAAGTTGGCCTGTGTTTTATAAATAAATTGAATTTTAGGTTGAGAAGTTTAGAAAATCCTACAGGCTTAACATCCAGTAGTATTGAGGACTTGGCGATGATAGCAGGTTTTTTTGCCTTTTTCTCTGCATATTCCTTCAATCTCTGCTCTTTAAGCTTCTCTGCTTCTTCGTCTTCATCACTACCGAACAGGTCGATATCGTCTTCATCATCGTCGTCTTCTTCCTGCTGTGTAACTGGGACACTGGCCTTCTGCTGGACAACAGTGCCCTGGAGAAATTAAGTGAGAACTTGCACTTTTTGATGACAGATCACCAAATGGTCAGCATCCACTCACATTTGTGTAGGGGACAGAGGCAGCAGGAGCCACTGATGCTGGACGTTTCTCAAGAACAGCAACTCGACATTCCAGTTTGGAGAGCGCTGCTCGTAGGTTGTCTACCACTGAAAACAGAATCCCAGTGATGGAATTATGCATATATAATCTGGATAATGTTAAATGTATAATGAAAAAAATGTAAGAAAAAACCCCCCAAAAACACAATCAACTATGTTTATCAGACTTCTTTGCACTGACAAACATCACAGATATTCACTATAAATAAAAAGGGATGTTAAAATCATATCATCATAAACATCATGTAGAAATGAAATATTATTAATCACTCTTTTTACCAAAGTTTTGCAAAGTATGTCAAAGACTTGTGTTCTCGTTAAATTATTTCCTATGCCAAAAGAAATGTCATATCGCTTGTCATTTAGCTTTTCATAGAACCAGACTGTCAAACCCAAAGTTGAGATTCAGAACTCAATTACCATAAATGTGGTAAAATCCAAACATTTCCAGACTGAACTTTCGTTTTTTTCAGGGTTAGGGAGGGGGAAATCTGGATAAAAGGAAGTATTTCATAATATGCAACTAAGACTTCAAAAAAGATGTAAAAATGGAAAGGATTACACAACATTAAATACGTGGTATTTAAATCAGATCTGTAATTTGTGATACTTTTATTTTTGTGAAACAATGTAAAAGGAATTTTAATGTTTTTATTATTTTATTCTAAACCAGTTTTAGAACTACAGGTTCCGTTTAAAATCCTGATCTAATAAGGTATAGAGGCTCATCTCTTAGCAACAGATTAACAACAAATATAGTTATTGCTCAAAAAACATAAGATTTCTTACGCTCTATTGAAATACTACTCAACAAGAATTGTGCAGTGGTTAATTTTTAAGAAAAGTGAAAATATATATATATATATATATATATATATATATATATATATTTTTTTTTTTTTTTTTTTTTTTTTTTTTTTTTTGTCATTTGTGGTAAATATATTATGAAATGACAAACCTTCAGATTCTAAAATATATGGCTAATCTTCTTTTAAAGAACATATTTTCTGTAAAAGAAATTTGCTTTAATTGTGACAGTTCAAATCCAAATTCAGCATAAAGCCTAGAGCTATCCAAGTAGCAACATAATAGGTTCCAAGCATTAAAGACAAGAAACTGCAAACTGATTACTGTGGATGACAACCAACCTGTGTATAAACTCTGGTTCTCCAATTCGAGGCTTTTGATGCGAGAAATGATTTCTCCCTGATCACCTGCACTGTTGTTGCAGCTGCCGGTGTTCTGCAGAGGTACAACATTTAAAAAACAGAGAAATGTGTTACTATTCAAACAGAAGTTATTCAACATGACAGCCTCTTTAGCAAAACAAAGACTGAAGAGAAACAGGGTATATATGGAAACAGACAGAAAAACAACATTGATAAGCAGGTGCTACCACTTTGCAAGTTATCCACAAACTGAATTTGAATTCAGATTGATCAAATTTTGCTTGCTCAGACTACCTGCTGAGAGCAGCAGCAGATGCTTCCAGCGACACACAAGACTCAGAAACTTACAGGATGAGACAGTTGGGTCAGGGAAGCTTGGGAAGACCCTTTGTTACTCAGCGTATTCTTCAGCTTGGAGGAGGGGAGTGCAGGGCGGTACAAGGAAAGAAATCAGGGCAGGGAAATGGAAATGAGGCAGAGGGAAATTGAATGAGCTACATAAAAACAGAACGATGAGGAGAGGGAGTCTAAAAGCAAATGAAAACCAAGTTTCAAGTTCGAATAAAAGAAAAAAGTTCATGCAGGGAACAAAGAAATCCATCAACAAATTATATGCTTTCAAATCTGCTCAGACAATGAAGAAACAAATAACTTTTTTCGGAGATAAAGACACAGATGGTCATCAAAAATGTTAAAAATAATTTAACATTTATTTTAACATGATTTATTTTCAGCACAGTTTGATCCTTTTCAGACCAGTTTTGCAGCAACAGTCTGGCTGAATGAGACGTGCTGCTACAGAATCCTCAGCAGATTGTTTTCAAACAACAAAATGACAGAAAAGTTGCTCTTCTGCAAAATTCTGCCAGATAAAGGCTTGGAAGGGCTTCTTTCTTGATACAGCCAGCAGTCAGATGACCAGGAATTTTCCCTTAGTAATGCAGCCAATGGCCAAGCCTCCTGGGAACTCCTGAAAACGCTTCATGAGTCAAATCCAATCTACCCTTCAGAGGCAGTAAGCTCTGCACATTTCCTCTCGTCACCTGAGTATTTTCTCATCTGCTCTGTGTCTTTCTGTATTCAACGCCAAACATTTTGTTTGTTTTACATCATTTTGAAACTGGAAGCAATACATATTATGGTTACTGATTGATTCACTCCAATTTTCTTTTGAATTTAGTTATTGTACTGCCAGCTTGATGTAGGACATGTTAAACTTTTACAACTAGTGAAGAAGTTAAAGTTGGATATACATCCGAGACATTTTCATGAATGAGTTTTACTCTTAAATTTGATAAATACAAATACGGAAGCACAGTTTACCATTGGCAACAAACAATACGGCTGATTTGTTTGTTTCATTCAAAAGTGATGACTACAAAGGTAGACTGGTTGAATGTTTTAGTTTAGGAATTGTATCAATTCTTACCCCGGCTAGAGATTTCTGGATGTTCTCCCGAGCTCGAGCAATGTCCTGCAGGATGGCATTAGCTCCAACATCCTACAATGAAAACAAGGAAATATTTGAGAGTATTTTACTATGAAAAGAACTGAGCAGAATGTGCACTTTTAAAGCCAGTTTAACGATGAAAGTGCCACTTTAAACTTTAATGCTTCTGCACCAGTTGTCTTCATCTCAACATGGATCTTAAAATAAAAGCAAATCTGCCCCATCTCTACACCCTACTTCTTCACAACCTCATCAACTTTTTCTGTACTCATGAGTTTTGCATTACAATGATTTAGCCATGAATTTAATTGTAAACGTTGTGCAACACACACTATAATGGCTATACGGTAGAATTACAGCTTTAGGGCGAATGAGATGTTGGAAAGATAGAAAGTTGATTCAAAAAAACCTAAATCTACAGTCTGAGTGGGTTACCTGTATGTTTTGCGATGAGCCGTTCATTCTCTCATAAAAGCATCTTTCCGCCTCATCATAACGAGGCTTCTCAAACCATATCTTCTCCTGAGCCAAGAAGTCCACTGAGCTCATTTTTCTAAGAAAAAGAAAAAAAAGGAATGTAGAGAAAAATGTCAGGGGATAAGAAAATGAACTACTACATTAAACTTATGATCTAGAATGTATCAAGTGTGAACTGAAACATTTTATATTGCTTCCATACATCCAGACATCCCAAGTACAACTCTACAAATGCTGAAAGAAAGATGGTGGGAGAAACAAAACAATTTTGGTTGAACTCAGGAAAAGAAAGAATAAAACAATTAGAAATGATTACATGATCTAGAAGGAATGAAAGAAACAAGGTGAAAGAAGAAAAAAAGAATTTGAAAGGAGGGAAAATTATAATGAAAAGTAATGAACGATGAACTGAAACATCTGGAGCGGTTCCATTCCCCCGGTTTGGTCATACTTGTCCCTTTTAGGCGTCTTGGAGGACGCTGATGACTTTTCTGCCTCTGGCCTCCGATTCTTCTTCACCGTGCAGACTTTATCCAAACCACAGCTTTGAAAACGGTTCTCTGCAGCATCGTAACGCCACTTGTCCAGCCACACTGGCTCGCTGTCCGGGTGAAGGAAGAAGCACACTCCGGAAGGTTCTTCAGTCTCAAGGGACTCAGCTGGCTCTTCTTCCTCCTGAATCGGGTGAAGGGCATGAAAGACTTCTGCTTTACACTGCAGGACCAGCGGTTTCTCTTCCTCTGCCATGTCCTCACTGTCTTCCTCCTCTTCCTCTTCCATAAGGCTCTGAGGGTGGTCACTTCCTCTGGTGGTGGGGGTGCAGATTTGCCTCTTGGAGGAATTGTTAGCATACAGGTTCTGATAAAAGGCTGCTTCGGCACGATCGTATGCAGGTTTGTCGAGCCACACTTCCCTCAGCAGCTCGACTGGAATGCGCGGCAGCCCGTTAATCGACTGTCGAGAAGCCGGCGTACCAACAGGGGTTGCTGGAGTCAGGGCTTGAGACTGATACCCTTCATCGGGTGTTCTGGAGGCGCCAGAGCAGTTAGTCGGAGGTGAGAGGTCAAGGGAGTTAGGAGCTGACGGGGGAGCAAACCCCTCAACAAAGCGCCGCTCTGCTTGGTCGAAAGTCGTCTTGTTGACCCATGCTTCCTCCACTATGTGGTGGCAAGCCACCTGATCAACATGGTGACAAGCTGGTCTGGAGGAAGATGGAGCCACAGTGGACGGATTGCTTGAACGTTTCCCTGAGGACAGATGTGAACGGTTGGGCTTGGAGATCCGGTTAGCGGAGCTCACCAGCCAGCACTGGTAGACGCTCTCAGCTTGTTCATAGATGTTGCGTTCAAACCACACACTGCCACATTCCGACTGCAAGCCCATCAATGCAGCCGGTTGCTCAGGCGACTGGCTGGTGTGTTCGTCAGGCTTCTCTTTGTTTTTCACTTCATCTGCCTTTCCCTCATGGTGGCTCCCGGGATTAGATGAGCGTTTCTTGCGGCGACGGCTTTTCCCACTGCGCTTTCCGTTTCCATTCAAGCTACCACTCTCTGGAGATGAAGAGGTTGTTTCTCCATTTCTCTGGCCTGGTTCTGTCTTTTTCCTACAACCCAGGTTGGTTTGATCCAAATGACTTTGGCTGGGAGGCTGATCATGCTCCGATTGGTCCTTAACAGAGCACTGGGAGATCTTCTTGGACATCTTAGGGCAATTGTAGGACAAAAAGAGAATAACAGGTACACACTTTTGGGTTAGTTACAGAGGCAGGAAGACAAAGAAGGGTTCATTTTTAGGCGACAGATCATTAATGGCATATTTTCCAATGTAACAGAGGTATACGCAAACTAGAAAGAATCCACAGGCAAGTCCTCAACAAAAAAAAACAAGCAGCATGCAGACTAATGTGTTCATTTTGGGTATTAATTGGCATATCAGAATTATGGCAGAATAAGCAATCACAGACCACTATAATAGCTCTAATAGTTCAAAAAGTGGCGAGTTGACATGCAAAGAGTGACTACTCCTAGAACCTTTCCACATTGTCACCTTAAAACCACAAGCTTCAGTGTATTTTAGTGAGATGTTTGGTTCCAGCATCATTCTGTGGAATTGCTTTTCTTCAGCAGTGAAAGAATCTGATCAGAGCTGATGAGCACAGCGATAACGCTACATACAAAGCAATCCTAAAAGAAAATAAAGACTCCAGAAAAGTGGAAATTGAGGCAGGACAACACCACTAAATATACAGCCAGACCTATAGTAGAAGAATTTATTTCAGAAGACTGAACTTCAGTCCTTAGAGGCTAGTGTCCTGCAACTCTGCAGCATGTACCCAAGTTGTACAGTGTCCTGCTAATGACTCATTTGTTTGAACTAGGTTTGTTGTGGCAAAAAGACAACTAAAAGTTGCAGGACAGCAGCACCCAGGACTTTACATTGTCAGTCATGGTTTAGAAGTAATCACTGCCCAGTCAAAGTGTAAAACTTCATTCAATTTAGAATCTGTGGAAAGACCTGAAGATTAATGAGAACATTCAATCTCACTGAGCCTGAAAGCAGAAGAAAAACCTAACATTGCAAAACTGGAAGAGACATTGATGCTATTACTGGAGCAAAAGTTGGTTCTATTGGGGGAAAAAAAATCTTCTCACAATTCTGCTCTGCTTTAGTGGTTGGCCTATCACATAAAATCACAATAAAACACACAGAGGTGTGTGGTTAAAACATTAAATGTGGAAGAGTCCATAGGGCCTGGACACTACAGTACCCTGCATAAGGTTTAGAATAGCAAGCTATATCCACTTGCTGGTACTGTACAGGTTACTATATGAACAATGTAATAGAGATATAAGAGCATCCAAAGAAAAACAATGTTCATGCAAGTTCATGTAATAAATTATGTATTATTACTATGACATAATAATTAAATCATGCTGTTTTATAATACAGTGAACCCTCACTATAACGCGGTTCATTTTTCACGGCCTCGCTGCTTTGCGGATTTTTTTGTGTAGTTTTTTTTTTCACAGTGCATTGTGTTCTGCGTCATGATTGGCAAAACAGTCTCCGCGCTTCTTCGCTACCTGTGTGCCAATAACGTTACGGTGTTTAAATATACGTAATACAGCTTGGCAAATATTTTTGCCCAGAAAAAAAAAAGAGCGACGACAACAACTACCAATAACTATGTTCTTCTCTCGAAAAATCACACCTGCACCACAGGTTTCAGAAGAAAAATACACTACAAAGCGTAGTCAGGCTGCAGCATCACAGTCAGGGGCACAGTGAAATACGCGAGTCACAATTTGTCCTACTGTACTTCGTATTGATGGATTAAAATGATTATTTTGCTGTAGTTATTTGTAACAAAGCGTTCTATTCCTTAAAAAAATGCTTGGGCCTGAAAACAGGTTTTATTCTTTGGTTTCAATGTAGAGTATTTAATTATGCTTTATAATAATTGTAAAAAATAAAGGTAACCACTTCACGGATTTCGCCTATCACAGGTTCTTTTCGGAACGCAACCCCCGCGAAAAACAAGGGTTCACTATATACAATAAAATTAGGCATTTACTCACTTACACAACATTAATATGGAGCTAACAGTAATTCCCTTTTGGACAGTTCAGGACTTTCACATGTGATTTATATGTTCTTAACTCACCTTCCTCGGTAAAGTTGTAGCTGTCAAGCTATAAACAAAGTGAACCTCTCAACACGTTCTTTTCATCCAGTTAACCGCAAGCAAGTGAAAGAGAAATTTAACAATCACCACCTTGTAAATTTAGTAACACAAATACATGGCAAGCAAATGTAAAAAAAAAACAACAACAAAAAAAACTAAAGCTAAGGTCATGCTCAAGCCAAAATCTATTAGTTTCAGACTATCCACATATACCATTCAGTTGAAAGAAAGTGTTATTAGGGGTGTTTCGATATTGAGTTCATGAGAACGAGACAAGATATTACTTTAAAGAAAATTTCACATATCAAATTTATGCTGCACAGACTTTTATTAGACATTTTTATACATTTTTTCAAAATTACAAACTGATGTATTTTTCTGATTTCTTGATTCTCTTCAAACCTTATGAGAGTGCTTCAACTGTGCATGGACTGCAATACCCCATTTACCATTTCCAAGTTGGACAAACTGTTATTGTGATGTAGCTCGACGTACCCTAGACGTCCAGCAATTGGCTTTTTAAGCAATGCTTTCTGCCTCCTACGGGATCTGAACAATTTTCTAGTGCTTGCATATTGTTCAGGTCTTGTTCGTCGCTCTCTCATGATTTATTCTTCATAACTTCCTACTGGCTAGTCCTCATTAGATAGTCAATATCATAAAATTTGAACATTGTGAGATCTTGTATTAGATCTCTTTACCCCCCCATGCCCCCCAAGTTATTTTATAAGCTTTGATTAGCTATTGCAATAATTACAGAATTACTTATTGTCACAGAGGACTACAAATTAAGAAAAGGAACCTCTGATTATTTTTTTTAAAGAAACAAAGATGATTCACTATCTTATAAGATTCTTTCAAAATACTATTTATAAATCCCAATAATTAAATCCAAATTAGAACAGTAAACATCTGAAACTGTTCATTACAAAAAATCTAGTTCCAGGAATATATTTAGGAACTAAACATACTGTCTCGACTCAGGCTACAAATGTCATGTCCAGCTGGGGGTTTTTTTGTTGTTTTTTTATGATTATTGTTTTAATCAGCAAACATTGCTTTGTTCTTGCTGGGAACTTTATGTTTAGCAGCAGGTTTAGGGTGTAACAGAGTTTCAACAAACAGACAAGTGAATTTGGAATTGGCTCCAATTACTTATCAGTGCAAGACAAGTAATTCCTGTTTATGATCTGCCTACCTTAACCAATACTCTCCATTAGCATTTGTTAGATGTTATGTTTAGAAGTGCATATATTAACATTACCAAGAAACAACACGTTATATTTGCACTTCACGTGTGCCACTGATTACTAAAAAGCAGCAATTGAGCATTTAACAGATAAAAGGTGAGAAAAAAGGGGATTTCAACACCTTATAAAAGTTGATATAAGACACATTTAATATTAATGTCCAGCTGTGTACACACGCATTTCAATAAATTAGAATAGAAATTTCAAATGTTAAATATAGCGAGTCATTAAACACGGTGATGCATTTCAAATGTTTATTTTGATGAATATTACTTAGAGCTAATGAAAACCCAAAATTACATTTCTCAAAAACATAAAGATGACTTTGGCCTGCAACAAAGTACGTTTGTGTGCAGTATATGTACGCAATACTTTGTCAGAGATCCTTTTGCATAAATAGCTTCACCAATGTAGAGTGACGCAGAGGCAATCAGCATTTGGATCTGCTGATGAATAAAGGAAGCTTGTTGGCCTTCAACTCATCTATATCTTTGCCCCGTTTTCCTCTTGACAATTCTATATCAATTCCCTGTGGGATTTGGGTAAAATGCTGACAAATTAAACAGTCAGCAGTCATTATTGACCATGTTCAATAAATCAGTAGTATGGGCAGGTGCTAACCCCTGCTGGTAGATGAAATCAGCATCTTGATTATCAACGACACATAAAATCCTCTAAAATATTGAGTATGTCCTGAATACATCTATGTGTGCTAATTATTGACATGCTGACTCAAACCACAGTATACATCTTCTGAATCTTCCCAAAATACTTAAATCAGTATTTAAGTACTGATTTAAGTATTTCCATTCCTCTCCATTCCTTTCCATTGGAGAAGAATTCCATTCCTCTCAAGGTTATCACTGCTCCTTGGGCGCCTTCTTCCTTCCACTAAACTTACCATTAATTATCTTGGCAATAACGTTAAGAGTGATATTAACCATCTCTTACTCAACTGTAAAGTAAGGAGTCTTCACCATGATTGTGCAGCAAATAAAATTTGTAAAATTTAAGTTTTCAGAGAAACTGAATTTTGGGTTTTCGGTATCTCTAAGCCATATTTTTTAAATAAAAGATTAACATTGCGCTTTGACCTAAATTACACCCATTCCGATGCACATGTAATATGTTTTATAAACTAATACACATATGTACCTACAAAACAAAGGTCTGTCCTATGATGCAGTAAAGAGCCTCATCAGGGTATAAAAGTGCGTCTTGCTAACCTGAACATTAGCCATATTTCTCTGAGAGTCAGGTCGATGGGAACACCGATAATTAATGGTAATTAATGATCAGTTCCCACTGGAACAATAATTCAAGTCATAAAACATACCCTTTTTCTCGTGTCAATACCGACATTTAGAGAAGAACATAAAACTGGACCAGCGGCCATTCACGCCGGTGTTCGGAAGGCGTGCCAGCTAGCAACCTGCTAGCCTCGGCTAACATCAGTCTTGACAACCGACTATTCTTCCCAATAAATACCCAGTGGTGTCCAGTTAACAAGTTCTGACAGCATTCCCCACACTGGACCCCTGTCTGTCAGTCAGCGTCATCGTTACTTACTGCTGTATTTTTGTCTTTTTTTCGGTGTAGCCGCAGGCCGGTGGGTAAAACGCGTGTTTCTCCAGCCAGAGTGAGTGACAACGGGAAGGAAGAAGAGGAGGAGGAGGAAGAAGCAAGGAGCAGCAGCGATTGTGTGAAATTAGAGGAAAGGGGAGGTGGGTTTGTGAATCATTGATATCTCCACATGCTCAGGTTGAATTGATGCCAAAAACAAATGACACCAGGGAATTTTAGGGGCGTTAATTTTCTATTGCCAGGGGGCCCTAAAATATTTGTTCTATTTATATATAAAAAAGTTGTTTTTTCCTTTTTTGTGGGATCCTCCTGACTGTCCTTGGAATTGTCCTAACTCTCCCCCCAAATATGGCGCCCCTCACAGACACACAATAATTAAAAGTATTAGACTGTATTTTTCAACTGATAAATCACTTAATATAAGTGATTTCCAACCTGGGGGACCAGTCCCCCCAGGGGCTCGGCTAGAAAGCTTGAGTGTTGGGCTGTGCAAAGGCTGTCATCATATTTGGAACCTATTAAAAGTAATGTATGTCATACTGGAACATATTTATGGAATTACAATTATCTATCCATCCACTATACGCTGCCTACCTCCAGCAATCATTGGATGAGAGGCGTGGTGCACCCTGGACAGGTCGCCAGTCCATCACAGGGCAACTCAGAGACACGCAATCATGTAAACACAAGCATACCTTTTATTGAGAACTTTATAGCCACCAATTAACCAACCAGTTATGGACTGAGGGGGGAAGACGCACACATTCACATCTTATCTTCGCAAATCAGCAGATTACCAGGAAGATGCAGCATCCTGAGTCAAACCTTCCAGTTAAAACTGTAGTCAGCTGCTAAATCTTTATCTCTGCACAGATCCATGTACAAAGTGGATGATTTCTTGACAGTTTTTCTTATGGCTTTTGCACACATACATGAATTGTGCTTTCTTTTGTAGCATTGTATCATGACTGGAAAAAAAAATGTAATTAGAAACAGATTCCTGTTTGGAGTAATTCAAGATTTCAGGAAAGGGATGAATGGACAGCAAGATTAAAGCCATGATTTTCTTTCCTTTTTTCAATATTTTTCACTATCATATTTTCAATTAAATATTAAAAATTTTAAACATTTGGTGAACAACATAAATTCTGTATGTAAATAACTGTTTGCTAGGAGCTGGTAAATTTAAAATGGTTCATATTTTTACTTTACATGTGCTCGTCTCATGTAGCAGGCTGGCATGTAAGCCAACATACCATTCTATGGTTTGCGTGTGTATCAAATTACATCTGACCGTTTCACTAGCCAGGGACTGAGCTATGCGAGTACTGCTAATTCATCCACCAACTTTCCTCTAACACAACCTTATAAGCGCATAACAATCTAGAAAAACAATAAGGCAAATATACTTATTCTCTATCACAATATTATTTATTTATTTATATGAACATCTCATTATGCATACCTGCCCTAATATAAACGAAGGATTATTCTGCATGTTAATGCATACTCTAAACTTGTGATCCAACAAATTTTCTTGTTTATTATCACACAAAGTGAAACATAAGAAGCCTGTCCTTTGAAAGACCTAACAGAAGTGTAAACTGGATTTTAAAGAAAATCAAGACTATCATCTTTTTTTTAAAATTCTTACAATACCAAGTTATGAAATATGAAAAAAATAAATAATAAAAAAAACAGCCATCTTATTTTTAAGACTTTCCATGGTTAAAGTTCAAGATGTAGTTCCGACACATGGACCCTTCCTGCTGCCTATTTTTTCCCAAGATCCCTTGCTCTCTGAGTGGCCGATTCCACCGCGCTCATGACAGACGCCCTCACGCCTCCCTGCTCCAGTGTGTGAAGCCCATAGATGGTTGTTCCACCCGGGGTGCAGACCTCAGCCCGAAGCTGAGCTGGATGTTTCCCAGAATCACGTAGCAATTTACCAGCACCCTGCAGCAAGTGACAAACAATCAAACACTGAATTTGGACATGGGTTTCTAGTCAAGAGCATTTTTGGAAAACAAAAGTGCAGATATTGTAAGACTCACCAGAACAGTTTGGGATGCGATGCTGTGAGCCAGAGCGCTTGGCATGCCCATTTTAACAGCTCCTTCTGCCAGCGCTTCTGCAAAAAGATACACCTAGACAAAAAAAAACAGCAAAAAAAAAAACAAACAAAATAGACTAATAAAGAATGGCAAAGAAAATTTAATATAATGGATTAGTGTCTAAGCTGGTAATGTTAGTTGTGGGACATTGGCAAAAGCTTGTGTAAAAACTTGTATAATTCATAGTGTGTAGATATGGCAACACTGAAACTCACAAAAGCGACTCCGCTCCCACTCAGCCCTGTGTGGACATCGATCCAGGTTTCAGGCACTTCCTCCACCAAACCACAGCAATGCAACAAGCTGAGAAGTAGAGCGCCATCCTCCCCTTTTGCATTGGTGCCCCGTGCAAACAACAGGGCCCCCTCTTGAACCAGACAGGGAAGGTTAGGCATCAGCCTGATGACAATCGAGTTTTCTGGGAGGAGCTTGAAATGAAAGCAAAAAACTAAAAAAGATTCAAGATATTTGATACCCAGACAGATGAAACCTGTAGAGTGAAAACCTGTTACAGCGGCTGTGGCCCTCACCTCCTCCAACATAGCTAGCGTCACTCCTGCGGCAACCGACACAATTATCTGTTTCTTTGTGATGTGCTGAGAGACTTCAACGAGAACACGTGGAATCATATGAGGCTTGACAGCGACAAACACCACATCTGACCCACAGACCACCTCAGTGTTGGAGTGTGTCACAGAAATGCCAAGTTCCTGAAAACATTTTACCAATTGAACAACAGATTTATCAAGCACATAGAACTGATAGATACAATACTCAGAGTTAGGTATGCTGGAATAACTGATTAAGCTTTTCTCTGTTCACATCTGCAGGGATTCAATGCAGCAGTTGGCTTGCAAGTGAAAACATAGAGCAAAACCAAACTAAACTTAGATACAGTATCATGTCATCATTTGTTGCTGCTCATCGTCTTGAGTTACCTTACAACTCAACTCTGTAATAAATTACAGAAAATCCAAAATAATTTTTTAAGTACCTGGAATCGTCCTAAATTCGTAGAGGATGGTGCACTAACTTTGATGTTTGCAGGCAGAACATTTCCTGCAATGCAAAAAAATGACCATGAAGATTTACATTCAAATGTAGTTTCAGTATTTCAACAAGTCTCTCTACACACTAACCTGTCAACATCCCCTTTGCAATGCCAAAAGCCATGTTTCCCGCACCGATAAAGCCGATCCTCTGTTGTGCGTCCGGGTTCATTTTGATCTGAGGAAAATGCAGCGAAACCAATATAGCAGCCAGAAAATGTCATATTATCTGCCTTGTTTAAAAAAGTGATGCTTTTTATAAGACCCTACACACATATCAGCTAAGAAAGGGAAACTGAGGCTATCATTTACCCTCAGGCTCACTAAAACTAGGAAATAACAAATTGGAAAAACTTTGACTTGAGCTTAGACATTAAGATAATACAGTTAGAATTAGACATGCATAAAAGCAAAAATGCAATCTATCAGGTATCAACGGTTGAAGCTAGTGGTGGTTGTATAATGGTGTGGGGGAATATTATCTTGGCACAGTTTGCGACTCTTGCCAAATGAGTAATGGATTTTGATGCAATCCATTACTTTATGGCCACATTGTACCCATTTTCTGCATGATACTTCCAGCAGGATAACGCACCATGTCCAAAAACTCAGATCATCTCAAGCTGGTTTCTTGAAGTTGATGTTGTGCAGAAACACAGAAACCTACACAATCACCAAATTTGTGACAAATAGCCCATACATACTGGGATGGCACCCTGCTTTGGTGCCAACTCAAAGAAATCGGTTGTAATGCTCTTGAGAGTTTCAATCACTAATCTGGTCGCTTCTACCTCCCAGTTCTGTTTCTTCGTGCTGGCTAGGTCGGTCTAATGAAGCTTCACTCGGCTATGTTGCTAATAACAATGTGCTAACGCGGCTAGTTAGGAGGAGCAAACCCTGCAGACTGATGCTCCAGCACGGCACTGCTACCCCTATAATCTAAACAAGCGGTTCCGACAAATCCCTGAAATGCACTGACAGTAAATCTTTCTGTATCTATCTAAGGACAGTGAGAGAAATTGGTTTGAATTAGATTAGAAATCATACAAATGTGTTTAACTAATTCAAATAAAAGAAACACGGTGTATAGCAATGTCAGAAGGCAGAGGGAGCTTTATTCACCTGATTCCGTTTTCTTAATCACAGTCCGGCGCAGTTCAAGTAAAAACGTTCTTTTCGAACTCTATGGCCTGCTTTGGTTACTCCCCCTGAGCATCCACGTGAACCAACAGTGTTGTGTCGTTCGTGAATGATTCGAATCATTCGAGTGAACGAACTGAAGCAAATCATTCAATCGAGCTGTCAAATCCCTGAGTCAAGAGAGCAGGGTCCTGTATTACCGCTTGCTGCTTAACACTCGGATAATTCAATCTTAAATGTCGGAGAAGATTTCCTGTGGAGCCACCTTTGGTTGAGAGTTTTACTTTGCAAATGTTGCACAATGCAACTGTATTACGCACGCAGCTAAAGTGGCTCTTGATAAAACTTTCTCTTTGACTCACTCATCTTAGGATTCATTCGGTGTCTCACTTCTTCTGAAGGCTTTTTGGCGGTTGGCAAACAATCATGGGGTACATTACTGCCACCAACTGGCTTGGAGTGCGTTCTTCTTCTTTTCCATTATGAAGGATCGAAAACAACTTCAAGGTGCATACCGCCACCTACTGTACACGAGTGTGTAGCAACATTCTTCTTCTTCTTCTTCTTTAGATTTTAACGGCAGCTTGCATCCATTTACGTTGCACTACTGCCCTCTATTGACTCCTACCACCTACACCTCAAATTCTCTTAAAAATCCCAGTGTTTTTTAAAAAACGAAAAATCTTCTTTTTGCCCTCAATACTATTCAGCTGATCGATCACCTTCTCAAATTTCAATTCCCTACTAACACCTAGTTCTGTTTTTAATAATCTTCTTTGACTTGCGTATTTCCTACATTTAATCAAAACATGTTCCACTGTTTCTACTTCATCACACCATCTACATAAACCAGTAAGGTGTTTCCCCATCTTAAAAAGAGTTCCGTTTAGGAAACTATGCCCAGTTCTTATTCTATTTATAATTATCTCTTCCCTCCTGTTTAATCCTCTGATCCTTTCTACATCAACTGTATTTTGTATTCTAAATAAATGTCTTCCATTTATTTCATTTACCCACCTAGCTTCCCATATCTTCTTGCTTTCTTTCCAAATTATACTTTTGCCTTCAGATTTAGATAACTTTATTTGCATATCAATATCTTCTTTTTTAATTGTCTCCTTAGCCAGCCTGTCCGCTCTTTCATTCCCCATAATACCTACATGAGCAGGAGTCCAGAATAATACAACATTTTTATTTTGTTCACATATCCTATGATGAACCGCCATAATCTCATATAAAATATTTTGATGATTTTTTGTACGTCCCTTTCCGATACTCATCAACGCAGATAGTCACTACAAACTATTATTTTATTCCTATCAGTTTCCTCCACCCATTCTAAAGTTACTAAAATAGCACCTAGTTCTACCGCGAATACACTCAAATAATCAGATGTTCTTTTTGAAATACTAATCTTTAATTCAGGAATCACTACGGCTATACTGGTTGCTTCACTTTTAGGGTCTTTCGACCCATCCTGTGTAGCAACATTAACTCACATGCATATTTTATGCTTGTGGCTCATTTCCTTAGATTCTCGTATCTTTTGTTTTCCTTGTAGTGGAATAAAGCCATCGCCCTATCCTTTTCTCTTCCTACCGCTTTTGCAATCATTCCTTCTGATAACTTTATATGAAGTTCCATTACTTTTTGTTCCGAAATCTGGGGTAACGGGGACGGGGGCGTATATGCATTTGTTTTTTCTGTTGCTTGATACAACATTAGCAGTTAGCTGGAGAAACTGAGCAAGCGACACACTGTGCTGGACGAGGCGCTGTATCACTCTGGACGAATGAAAAGTGGGATCCGGCGAACGGATCTTAAGAACGGATCATTTTACTGATTCCAAAGATTCAGCACACTCAAATGAACTGCCGTTTACGGTTCATGTACGGTAACTTGTAAGTTTGTTTGATTTCTTCAATCCGCACTGCCGACAGGGTCGGGCGCTGCAACGAGCGTCGTCTGACACGACCTTGGCAGTATTTTGCCCCGCAGTTTGTCGTTTATGCCGAAAAACAAATTGAGCGCACCCATAAAGGCGTCGTTGAAAAATGCGACAAATATGATTGGTTGCCTGGCCGTGGAGCAAATTTAGCCATTATCTCCATCAGCTGTCATTGCCTGTGGGATCTCCAGAGTGGTGGCTTTTTTCTGCAGGAGTTTTCTCCAAACTCAGATAAGGTAATTTGCATGTTCTTTAAGCGTATGTTCCTTTTTTCCCCCACATTTTCCTTTCTTTCAAATGAACGATAAGGCAATATATATGTTTTATTGTTTGTATAAATTATCAAGAAAATAAGCACTGTCATTTTAGATGCCTGTTTTTGTATACTTACACAAAAGGGTTTGCTATAAAAATATTAGAAAATATCATATTTGTAAACCAGTGTATAGTTTGTGCTTCTTAGTGACCAGACATGCCTGGGCAAGCCTCCTATCGTTGGTCTTTTATTTATAAGCAACCGAATTAAGTTTTTTTAAATTTAATCTCGGCTACTACAAAAGCTTTATCTTTTTAGAATCGCTTGGCAAAAGGGGAAAAGACATTTAGAAAGTTGTCTTAAAATTCTTCAGACATTAATTTAATAATGATTGATCCGTCTCTGTCGCCATCTACAGTCAATAATCAACACGGAGTTATTTTTAGTATAGAAAACACCTCATTTTATGTCAAATTCTCATATTTTGATTTATGGGTTTAAACCATCGCGATACCTACTCACTTTTACTTTAGCAACACAAAACAGGGATTAGAACAAACTAGAATCCAGAAAAACTACCCAGCAACTGGGTAGTTTTTGTGGAATGGATCATCAACATTATTAGATTATCTTTCTTCTTCTGCTCTTTCTTTTGGTTTGTTATTTCGTTTGTATTTCCTTGTTAATTCATGTAAAGCACTTTGATTTGCCTTGTTGCTGAAAATGTGCTATATAAATAAAATTACCTTACCTACCTCAATGCCACAGAATGACAACTGTCACCTGTAATCAGCTATAGTGTAAATCAGTTGGCTTTCAAATGTAAATTGTGCATTTTCAGTTTTTTAAGTGGTCATTTATGTTGTCTGTCACAGAATGTTTTATTGTAAAATATTTTTGGGTTTAGCTGAATCAAACTACTTTTTAAAATCTAAATTTGTTCCTTTAGTGGACCACATGGTCTAAACACACGCCACTTGGATGATATGCAATTTTTCTTTCTCTGTAGAGTGTTTTGTTTAAAGTGTCGGTGTTAAGTTTCCAGTCTAATCTGCTATCCTTGTAACTAAGGCATATGTACTACTCCTACATCGTTTTTAAAGCTAATTAGCAAGTTTACCTTATTACCATTTTCATGCATAATAGTAGCCAAAGTATGTGGTGTTTGCAATGCCAGTTCTACAGAGAGGACTCTAAATGCATTTCCTGCTTTGTCTAAGTGAGACTATTTTCTGAGGCATGCTCCAACCTCAGGACCTAAAGTAGTTTCTCAGGTGCGGCACGTCTTTAAGGCAGTGTGATGCAATACACTGTTGCAGCTAGCCCAGAGTAATTGCTTACTTAAAAATAAGAAACTATATGGGATTATTAAGTATATTATAGCTTGTCCTGCGAGTTTGTTCAGTTACCATTCCTCATATGACAATTTTTTTTAATTATTGTTTCATCTGCATCATGTTAATAGATCAAGTTAATTTGTAATACCTTTTATTAGAGTGAATATCACATGTATCATAAGCATTTTGTTTAATACAAGAAAATCTCTAGTCGGATTAGACAACGTAATTTCTTTGAATGAATCCTAAATAAAGTAAGAGGTCCATAAAACCACAAGATATTTGAATCTATGAGCAAAAATGCAGTTTAAATCTCTCTATCCATGTTCTGATCCAGATATGGGCCACCTTCTGATCCACTGTCCGCTCCTGCTGGTTACGGCCTGCATGCTGGCCTGGCCTGTAGTCAGCGGGCTCTTTGAATGGTTGAAGACCCCGCAGCCTCCCTCTACGGTGGCTCCCCCTCCCGTAGCTCCATCGCTCCTGGCGAAGGATGCTCAGTTTGAAATGGTGACTTCAGACGAGAAGTTTCTGGCTGAGGCGAAGCAGCTGGAGCTGAGCCCATTGGACAGCTGCCATTACAGGGTAAACATGGATTTCCTCCATAGTTCATTTTCATAAAATAATTTTTCTTGTAAGAAAAGGAAAGTGTTTGTAGAGAAATAAGGTGAGCACAAAAAAACCCCTCAATAATTAGACTGGCCCACTCTCCATTTCATCATCATTATACAAAGGATTGAGTCTGCTTTTTAATCTCTTTTAAATTGCAACCCAACCCGATTCACTATTATTACCAGTAAATGTCGCTGACAGACTTTCTTAAACACACCTCCAAAATACAGAAAGATTTGCATGATTAAATAAATGATTTAAAAGTTAATTTGGAAGGACGCAAAAATGTGAAACAGATTCCAAAGACTTTGAATTTAACTTGAGGAAACAAATAAGAGCAAGGAAAAACATATTGAAGCATTGTACATGTCTGCAGGTGGTTGCTCGTTTGAGGGCAAGCTGTGAAAGCCTCTCTGAGGAAAATCTTGCCAAGCTCGGAGTGGAACTGTTCAACTGCCAGGCGGAGATCGAAGGGCGTCGGTCCTTTCCATGTACTCAGGAAATGGTAATATTGTGAAATGAGATTTATTTTTAGAAAAAGTTTTCTTTCCCCATAGAACCAATTAGAAAGTTTTGTAACAGAGTTTTTGTTGTTTCAGACCATTAAAGAATGCACAGAAGATATGGACCCGGACACCTGGAATGCCTATCACATAGTGAGCAACAGAGCACGCTCAGTTTGCTACGCGGCTCGCCAGCAGCTGTTTCGCCGCCGAGCAGAGCTCACAGTCAATTCCCTCATCTCCACGGCATCAAGCCAGTTAGATGCAATGAAAGACCTGAAGGTTGAGTTTTGGGTTTCTTTTAAGCTAACACTTTCTACTCTTTGCTTCAGTATACCAGATCCTGAGTTTCTAGTGCTGTTTTGATGCAGGTTGGACAGCTGGAGCTGAAAGAACTGACTGCAGCTTCTCTCGACAAGCTGCTCGAGGGCCATAGCACCCTCCAGGCTCAACAGGGCAAATTGCATGAGGGCCAGGAGCAGATGGAAGGTTCACTGAGAGAAAATCTGGAACGTCTTGGTCAGGAAAAGGCCCTCATTGCCTCTGGACAGGAGCTGGTGGCCCAACTCATTCAGGGCATCGCTAAAGGAATGGGTGAGAGGCTTGGTGTGTTTTATAAGCTAATTACAGTGAAGTCAATCTGGCAAAGCTACCAGTAGTTTGTGCTAAACCACTCTATGCTATGAGAAAACACTGAAGAATCAAACACTTGTAGTTTGTTGCTGTCTTTTCATTCCTATAAATCACACATTCAGCCTGTTGAATGACAAAGGGATGTTAATTGAAAGGAGCAGTTTCAAATTGTTTTCTTTTCTGTTAGAAAACGTGAGCGAGCATCTGCAGATCCAAAGCTCAGAGGTCCAAGATGGCCACAAAGCAATCACTGATGACCTTGCAGAGGTCAGGCACCAAGCTCAGGATATCTACCAGAAAATTGGTATTTGATCAACTTCACACCATTTTTGTAATCGCAGTAAATGACTGAGCTGCATTGATTTCTAATTATCTGCTGCTGTGAATCAACAGACCACAGCATGTCTGAGTTTCTCCAGTACCAGGACCAGACCTCCCAGTACTACACTGACCTGATGAACAAACTGGAGCGCATGAACAGCACACTGGGAGTCATGCTGCACTATCTGGACAACATGGAGGTTCGGATAGAGGAGAGGCTTCACATGATTCAGAGCTACCTTGGCTGGGCAGGCAAGTTTGGCAAATTAAACTTCACTCAGGTCTAATAGTATAAGATAAAAAATTTGAATCAGAGGAAATACGTAATGCTTTGACTGTAAAGAATTGGATTGTGGAATTATGCTCTGATGTATAATTCCACAATTATACATCAATGACTTGTTGTTCACTAACACGTCATTCACTGACTTGTTATATTGTTTGCTTTTTCTGCCAAAAAGAGAATAAATTTGAAATTAAATGATCAAAGTTCTTCTGAGATTTTCAGCTGGAATATGTTTTCCCCTCACTTGAATGATTCTTATTGGTGACTCATTAAAGAAATTGCTTTAAAATTCAACGTGTAGAAACCTTTATTTTAATGCTTTATACCAGCTTTGAATTACCAGAGCAAAGTCAATGTCGAAGGATTTAGTTTGAAATCACAAAATGTTTGCATAAAAGTTTGTTGTTTCTTCTTTTTGCAGGTTTAAGTCTGACTGCTATGTGGACGTGTGTTGCACACACAGCCTACTTCGTATTGTGTGCAGTCCTTCTGACGTTCCTGCGCTGTCCGGGTTTCTCCAGAGCCATGTTGCTGCTCACGGTTCCCGTGAATGCAGTGGCTGAGGTCAACCAGCAGCCGGCGCTGGACCTCACCAGCCTCAGTGTGCTGCTGCTGACTTTTTCCCTGGGTACAACCTTCAACCCAGGTACAAGTCAAATATGAGGCTTCCAAATACATTTATAACGGTGTCCTTTGTGTCTGTAGGTCACTGGTTTGTGACTCGTTTTTGGGCTTGTGTGCCAAGTAAAGAAGAGTCAGTTCCACCATCGCTGCCTAGTCCATGCAATGTCATGGAGCCTCAGAAGCACACGATGTTGGGTCTACCATCATCTACATCAGGAAGGTTTGTATATTTCACCCTTATCTGAAGCTTTTATTCAAATGCTGTTTGAATAAAGTTAATTTTCTCAAAAAGTTACAGATCACCTAATATTTGTACTTTGCATTTCGAATCTTGATGTTAATGAATTACTGCGCCTCTAAATTCTTCATGTTGTAAATTTTAATCTCAAGTTTCAGATGTGAAAAAAGCGACTTATTTGAGCAAGACAGCTTGTTGAATCATGACAGCTTTTTATCCGGTAAAAAAAATGAAACCTGAAGTTCAGTAGAAAAGATTGGCTTTAATGGATTAACTTTTATTACTCTTTTTGTTTTCAGATGAACTTGGGATATCAGCAGTATCTCCCCCTCAGAGGAGACCCGTTCGAGAGCCTAACTTCCCACCAATATTTGGAACACTGAATCAGTCCACTCCCAGGCCGATATCCCACAAACTTTTATCAAGGGTGAGCTGATTAACTTGTCATTTTCTGTTTAAAGGTAACAAAGTTCAGCACTACATGAGTCGTTATTTGATTCATTCTAATTGTTTTTTTGTTTTTTTTCCAGGCTCTAGTTGATGATATCCCTCAAAAAATCTTGAGAGGAGTTTTTGATGCAGCAAATGAGTCTCATGATTTTGGCAGAGACTCTAGAAGTGCAAGTCCTACTCTATCGATTATCACTAACAGGTTAGTGTTTTGAATGTGTCGAATATCTGCTTCTCAAATTCTGGAAATGTTTGATTTATTCTTTTACTTTAAGCATGCTTGTTTACAGTATAGTGTCAGTCTAGAATAGTCACAGTCTAAATTATTTTAGGGATTTTAAATGCTGGTGTGTTTACATAGCTCTACTCCTAATATTGAAGAAAAACAGTCAATGAAATATTTATGGAGTAAATGATCACAAGCTCCGTCAATCAGAAACACCAATTCAGTTTTTTTTTTTTCACTATTTAAGAACACTCCGCATTCTAAAAGGCAATTGTCTTCATCCTAAAATCTAATCTGAAATTATTTCTGTTCCTTTTATTAGGTAAATTAGGTTAATTTTAAACCTAATTTTACTCTGAACAATTAATGCACAATGCCGAATACTAATTATGCTATTTGGTACTGTAAACACATACACAGGGCTCCACAGTTTTTTGTACTTGCATGAAAAATAAATTCTCATACATTTTAAGGAATCGTTTTCATAACAGTACCAAACATTGTCATAACTACTGATGATGTAATACTACACAAAACATTTAGTTTGTTTACAGTAACACAGTAATGTCTGAGAATGACCTCGTTCCTCTCTCTGATTTCTGTGGCAGCTCTTTGTCGGGCCGTTTCTTGTGTAATGGAATCACAAAAGCAGGGAAAGCCTGTAAGAAGAAGGCAGTTCCAGGTCAGGAATACTGCCATGTCCATGAGGGGGGACACAGTTCTTATGTTCAGTCCTAAAATGTTGAACGTTGAGACATTTTATGTTTTTAACTGGAGCCACTGCTCCAAAGACTGTTTGCAGCATTTTTTTTACTACACTACATCTGTAGAAATTTTGAATGTTTGTCACTAGAAATAGAATTTTTACCAGTTTTTTTTTTAAATAAATTATTTCTCACGGATGTATTTTTTTTTTAAGTAAAAGGTTGCAGGCGGTGCAAATTTAAACCATTTGTCAGTATTTAATAAATTCAAATAACCACACATTGAAAATCTTGAGTCTTTTTTTAATAAACTGTTTTATGATTCACACTTATGCTCATCCTGTAACATTTATATTAATCGATTCTAGCATTGTCACCATATATGTATCAAGGAACTATTAAATTTTCAAAGGTGAGAAGGGGCGGAAATAAACTCGAAATACACAATGTAAATCAATCCACCTTTATTTTTCTAAAAAAATAAACAATTTGAAACTTTTACAAAGAGCTCCCGATTCTAAAGTGGAATGCTACCTTTTTATATGATTGATATTTCATCTGGAACTACAGAACATCAGCTCCTGAACATCAGTAATCTGGATTTTTCTCAAAGAATCTATGCAGCAGAAGTGAGTTAGTTAGCTATGAGTTAGCCTCATGGAAGCCAGGAGAAGAGTATACATTTCCTGAAATAAAAAAAAAACCCTTTGCCAGAATTGTGAAAAACTTGGAACATTGGCCTTAATGTAAAGTTAGTTTGGGTGTAAATAAGGCGAGTAACATTCTATGAGTAACATTGACAGCTATATTTTGTAAAGTCCCACCCCTGAAAGTAAAGCCCTGACTTGTGTTTAGAAAAGTGAAACTTTCAGCTGTTTCCATTCACTACTACGTTTTATACAACCACAGCTTGGCTTGGTATTTATTGTTCTGGTGCCTGTAAACATCAGCAAAATGCTCTTCAGAACCAGAATAGAAATTAGAAAGTCTTAAAATCTACCAGAATTTAATTTTATCACAATATTCACCAGAGTGTTTTTAGTTTCCTTAGTAGAGTGCCGGTTTAAATCTCCAAGCTACTGAACTGAGAAAATAATTTCTTAACTTCCTATTTCTAACTGATCAATTATTTAAACATGTTTAATGAACTCTAGAGTGGCCTTTGTGATATGGGTCCATCAACTTTTAAGGAACTTTCAGGCCCTTTCATGCTTTTCTGTATTACTTTGAATAAGAAAAGGAATATAACTGACGTAAAATACAAGCAAACACATTTGAAAACAAAAAGATGAAAATGATGAATATCATTTCAAGAAAAAAAGTTGCAACTGAAAACTAAAAAAAAAAAAAAAACGGAAAGAAGCATCTAAAACATCATGTTACAGTTTGGTCCTGGAGTCTCAATTTAAAACTACAAAGCTTTATAATGATTATCAGACATCACTATTAGCTCACTACTTTCTGCACATGATCTAATGTCCCTGCAACACTCTCCAGTGTTGACCCCATACGTTTTTTTTTACAGAAATAGTCATTCAATGGACAGCTTTGATGCCAACTGGTTCAGGGGTCGTCTTACTTGCGGGCGGTGTCATAATTGGCAACAAACCAATCGCATGTTTCTTTTAAAGCTACAAGCAAAAACAAGAAGACATCTGTCATGACATATGGTTACTTATTTTAGTAAATACAGGCAAAACAGAAGGATATGATCTCACCTTGTCGGAATGGTGTGAATTTGAAGTCTGGCAGGTACTGATGTAGTTTTGCATTACTGGCAGTCTTCTTAAACTGACCATCTGCTTTACTGGTGTCATACTGGACATCATGAGTCAAAGAATTTTAAATTTAAGTCAGGTAAAAAAAAAAAAATCACAATGTTTAACCCATTGATATGTCAGTAGCATATGTTATTGAACATTTAAAATATCAGTATTAAAAAAAACTTGAGGAAATCAAACAGGACAGAAAATTACACTACTCCTTACTAAAAGAACACCACTGTGTTTTACCACAATGAAATGTTGTTTTTTTCATTAGGAGACAAGATTTAGAACAATCAATATACCATTCACCTTCAGGTGTCTGTTAAATTTCAACAAAGTGCTCGATTTAGGATGTTAAAACATATGAAATCAGGCTGTAACACCATTTATTTTCTTTAAATTGTCCTTTTTTATCTACTGTAAATGAGAATTTTCAGAAGCAGATAATTTTATTGAAAGGATACCACTACTTCTCCTTTAAAGCTCAACGACTCAACAACTGCCTCTGCAGCTTCTTTAATGGAGACCTCATCTTCTTCCCCAACTGCAACCAAACAGCATATTACTAAAGGTCACTGTTAACTATTTAAATTCATGTCATGCATTGAAACTCACCAGAGAGAATGATTGGGTCGACCTCTGGATATTCCCTCAGGACCCAGAGGAAAAGACGAGCCAAATCCAAAGAGTAGATGAACTGCCTTCTAGGAGAGCCTGAACCCCAGACTACCAGGGGCTTCCCCTCCTCTGGCCAAAAAAAAAAAAAAACACCAAAATTTCAGTCTCTGTCCTCAACTTTCACCTCCAAACTCCAACATACTGAGCCCTCACTCTCCTAAAAAGCAGACTTACTTTGAGCGATGTATGCCTTATGTATGAGCCCTGGGAGCACGTGGCCATCCTCAATGCTGAAGTTGTCATGGGGACCAAACACATTTGTGGGAATTACAGCTGTGTAGGATCGGCCATGTTGCTGGTAATAAGCCCTGGGAGATGTACACATAAACTGAAACTCAGACCCAATTTATCTACTTAAAGTGTTTTTTTTTGTTTTTTTTTCTTGTTACAAAACAGCACCAAAAACTGACCTGTTGTGAACATCAATCATTCTTTTAGCATAGGCATAACCAAAGTTGGACTCATGAGGAGGGCCGTTATGGATCTGGTTGCAGACACAAGAACATGTGGTCACCTTTGAAAAAATCCATTATTTATTCTAACATTATGGATCAGAGGGAGCTTTTACCATGGTCTCGTCGATAGGATATGTTGTTTTATCGGGAAAAATGCAGGTGGATAGACAGGAAACAACCTTAACAGTCCCGACCTCATGTGCTGCCTGCAGCACATTATCGTTGATGTAGATGTTGTTCCTCTGCATGACAGATATTGATAGTTCAAGTTTGGAAGCAAAAGGGTAGGAATCATTCTGTGATAACCCTGCGGAATATAGACTAAAAAGTTGCATGAACCTGTGCAAAGCTGAAAGACGAGTAACAGAGAGGCAACCAGTGAGGAAGCAAACTTTTTAAATAAAATTGTTCTGGACATTGTTGCTTCTTTGCTGCAACAGCTTTATGCAGTCATAGAGCTAAGTGCTCAGCAGGACGTACCCCAAATGATTCTGATCACTAACTAATTTCTTACATTTTTTGGTTTTGCAACATTGTAAAGTTTTTGATTTTGCTAGATGTTTTTTTGTTGTTGTTGTTCTAAAGTGTTGTGTATTAGTTCACTGAGAACATATTGGCATTAAATCCCAGGATTATCAAATTTTACAATTATTCTGTTAATTTGTACTTGATGGATTTTGAGCATAGCCGTAATTTGTTTTAGCTTAATGCTGTTGATGATTCACCCTTTATGAAGGTTAGTCATTTTTCAGTCATCAATTGTGTGTCCTACCCAGAAGTCCAAGTTGTGCTTCATGTTCTTGAAAAGACCTCCCACCATAGCAGCCAGATGGATGACATGGGTGGGCCGATGTTTTTCAAAAACAGCCTGTGTTTCCTCTTTGTTCCTATGAAACCAGAAGCACACTGAAATGAACGTGGACTATTTTGTATAAAAAAAAAAAGAGAAAAAAGTGTGAAGCTGTACAAAACATAACACGGTAGTGATTCTCACAATAGGTTTGCATCTTTGGAGGACAGAAATATCCATTCTTCTCCTTTTTTGGCACCCCCTTCTTCTTCTATAACATGACGTATGGCTCTCCCCACCAATCCAGAGCCCCCTGTGACCAACACCTTCATCTGACCAGTACACTGAGAGCTTATCTAAGCAAACAAGAAAACACCAAAGAAACATCACATTAATAATTAAAAGATTATGTATGTTATGGTTATGTATTTTAGGACATAACCGTCCTAAAATGGTGATATTTAAATCAAAATCAATTCCCAAAAGCCCAAGTGTCAAAAGGAAAAAAAAGGCTTCATTCAGTAAAATACACCAGGGAGAGAAATATAAGGCCATAAATAAAGCCAAAAATCTTTCTCAATGTCAGATGGAACAACCAAAAATGTAGATCAGAAACACAACAAAAAAAAATTGTTTCTTGAAAGGTTATTTAACTTTTATGATTTTGACACTCGGTTGCTTAATTCTTATTCCCTTACTTTGCCTCAGAGTTCATTCAAGGGGACAACAATAAATAAAAATAAAGCTGGTAAACAATTTCTCATAATTCCATCTTGAAAAGATAATACTCAATCCTTAAGTAGTCCTCCATCTTGAACAAAGGTATGACACAGCGAATCACAAATTAATGAAAAGGAGACACAACCTGATTAAAAAGAGACCTAAACCTTTAGAAACCGGACAACAAAATCGAAATGACACAGAGACTTGTCTACAGGTAGATATTTTAGCCTCGCAAGTTTAGGTATAAATCTACATGTCAACATATTGACATCTTACAATGTCAATATATGTTGTTTCTAAAATCAAGTTTTAAAAAAAATCTAACTTAATGTATATTTTGTATGATGCCACTGTAACTCGAAAGTTAAAAATAACCTTGCTAATCTCTAAAGAAATGAGAGTACTGTACGTGTCATTTGTGTTTTCAGTACATTTCTAACATGTAAAACCAGGCAGACAGGATCTTACCAAAGTTGTTCTTGCTAACCAAAAACTTGCACACAGCTAATTCCTTTGCAATGAACTACGAAGAAATTTAGACAATTAAAACCTAATGTATGAAACAAAAAAGTATTATTGGTCTTGTTTCTACAGATTTCAACTCCGTGAGATAAAATAGCATTAATTGTTAGTTAAATTATTGTGTAAAACAGTAAGTTCTTACCTGTAAAGCAAACAACACTCCTAACAGGAAGTTACCCTTTAGTGTCAAGCTACAAAATTTAATGTGAATGTTCGCTTCCGGTTCCTAACTTCAAAATAAATGTTTATTTTGAAATAAGACATTTGCCTATCGAGGTTTCAATCCGCAGATTGTGCTGCTCTCTGCAACCAAAAGTTGAAGTTTCTGAATTGAGGTGCAATTGCCTCATAATTTCCAGTATTAACGTCTGGAGTGTAAAAAGCTTTGTTAGAAGCAGTAATAAAGGAGTTACCTGTTCAGGTTATCCTCCACATGGCTGTAGTAGGTCAATAGATTAAGTTCCTCCAGGCCACTGCATTTGTTGCTAAGCCAGGTTCTTAACTACTGTTCACCTTAGTGATGGCATAGTTTTTAAAAGACTGGAAATACTGAGTTATGTCACTGAAGATGTATACTAGCACATTCAATAATGCATTTAACAGTTAACTGCAAAGAACCTTGGTCAACATTTAGTTTAAGTACAGTACTTAATATTGCTGTCCTCTGGTGGATTAAAAAATGCATAATCTTGTATCCCACTTGTCCCTGCTGCAGTATTTTCATTTGGCTCAGCTAGCTACCACTGTCAATCACCTCAGTTAATATTTGGTTTACTTTTATCATTTATTAAATCTGAACCCTAATTATGACTTTTGATCTGTTCAGAAGAAACAGCTTCAAATTTCTGAATGAAACAGTTTCAGTTCTTTTTGACTCAATTCAACAATGCTTTATATAAAAACATTTAAACAAAATAATGTGAAACATTTCTTGAAAGAATCACAGTTTAGCAGTGTCATTTCTATGTTTTTATTGTAATCACTTCTTAAAGTCAACAAAAAGCAAAGGATTATTTGATAAATGGCAACTTTTTCAGCTTTTATTTTAGCATCAAATTAATTACATCAGTTCTCTTGAGGAGATGAGAACCTGCCAAAGAAGAGTATGGACTTGGTCTTGTTGTGCCTGATGAAGAACAGGAAGGGGTGATCTGCTTGGAAGTGCTCCTCCCTCAACATGCAGAAAGATACCATGCCAGCTGTGGCTGCAGCAGCTTCTGTGCCCTCTTCGTTCACATCCACAAAGGCCTTGTGGGCCACCGTAGACAAGAAGAGGCCCCCGTCTTCGTTCATGCCTGTCAGGTCAGCTTTGCCAGCGCAGAACACATCCGTCATTCCCATTTTGGACAGATGTTCCTTGAGTTCGTAATCCTCTTCCAGCTTGAACTTTGGCAGGTGGACGATGATTTCTGTTTGGATGTCCATGTTTGCCCTGTTGGTCCATTCATCCAGCCTCTCTGGCGTCAGCTCATTTTCCAGCTGCAAAGGAGTAAATCTGGTGACTACATTGTTCATTCTCTAGCTATTAGAGTTGCAGCTTGAAAACGACTTTTAGGTTTTCCTTCAATGTTTTATTTCTGGGTGTGTACCTTCAGCAAAGGGTCTGAGCCATCTTTAGATAACTGTGGCAGCAGGATGAACATGCTGAGCTCCTGTTCCACGTATGGAAGCTCAAGGATCTGCAGTTCCAAGTCAGGGATGTAGTTGAAGGGCAGCTTCTTCATCTGGTACATCATCTGGACTGTTTTGGTCTCATTCTGACACACAACGGAAAACAGCAATTATTTTTCAGAGCACTTGTTGAAGAAACTTTGCTCTAAATCTGTCACAGTATCTACTTCTACAAATCATCTTACCAGGCTGACTTTAAAGGGCATCTCCTTGGTGTTGGCCGCATCAAAACGACTCATCCAGCTTCCTTTAAAGTAGATGGCATTCACCAGAGCCAGTCTTGTCATGGGGTTAACAGTTCCTGGCTTCAGAAGATCTTTTATCTTGTCTAAAAGAAAAAGACAAAACACAATCCAACACTGTAGTCTAAACCACGAGACAAAAACTCAGTATTTACAGATTTCCAATCAAATTAATATTCCTACTTTCTGTCTGCTCCTCCACCCAGGTGTTGATCTCAGCTCTGCAGTCCTCTGGGTTTCCGATGAAATTAACAGCCTTCAAGTCTGCCTGGTAGAACTTTTGTGTGTCTTCTAAGAATTTCTGCAGATATTGGATTATTGCTTAATCAATGTCATTTTGCCACATTTTAAAATCAGTTTAATGAGCAGATGTATGCAAACTCACAGGGAGAAAATTAGACGTGGTCTCTCCATAAAGACGGTTGGCCACCTTCAGGATGTACGATGCAGACGGGGAGTTTATGTCAGTGTTTAGGTTTTGAAAATCTGCATGGACGCCTTCACCCCTAGTGAATGAGAGGGACTGAGGGAAATGAGGAGAAGAAAATGAAACTTAATTCAAGACACAAAAAATGAGTGTTAAGCAGTTATAGCAGCAAAAACATGTCTAATATCTCCATCTAAATCTCTATAAGGAAGTGCAGAAAAGGAAACATTTGGCAAACACAAAGGTTCAGCTTTTTTTCTTTTTTTTTTTTTTTTACAAACAATGCGTAGCTTGTTCCAAGGGTTATTAAATGAGGTCAAAGTACAGGTTCATTCCATGAAGTAAGGGCCTCACCCAGGACACACCTGTCGCTTTGTACCTTAGATACACAAATGGTGTAATACTGGTGATAACTGCCTGAACTTACAAATGCTTAGAGGACATAGGGAGGGATTGACTATATTTTAAAACCCTCTGCATAAAGTGTTTTAAAAGCTGCTGACAAAGACAGAAGCTACAGAGGACTATCATGTGATGAGTTGACAGTGTGCTGACCTTTGCCATCTGAGTTGCAGTGTCTCCTTTAGCACCTAAATAGACCATTGCCATCGCCGAGCTGATGCTCAGTGGAGAGACAAAGATGTTCCTGGCCGGATTTGCTTGGCTCAGAGTGCGGAACAATCCAAGGGCAAACTCTGCGTTGCTGTTGACCGCCATGGCTGATGTTGTTGGGCTTTGCTAGGATAGAGGAATTCAAGTGAATTGAAATCAAGTTATTTCATTGCCTGCTGCACCCACAAACAAAAACGCACAAGGAAATATATTCAATGTTTTTTTCATAGAACATAAGAAATAATCAAAGTGTACATTACATTGTAAAACTATTGAGTCACACTCGTTTCAAAAGTTTAATTTGTTTTTGTTTCTTCAAGCACTCTCTTCATTTTTGAAAGCCTTTCCATGGATGCAATTTCAAATAGTGCTTGCATTTCAAAATCCAGTTGTTTAGGCTGAAATTTCTGTAGATTTTTTTCTGCATCATTCTACAATTCATTAAACAGCACAATGCTACACTTGGCTTCTCATTCAGCTATGTGGTAAAGAACCATTTTACAGTTTTTTTGGAATCTGATATGCAGCCCTACTTCCATTATATATAAAGATCTCACTCAAGTGTCCAGAGGCTAAAAGGCAAGGAAATTGTTCTTTTATAACTTTTTACTTTCCGCATATTAAAAACAAGACACTTAAAATGAATAAATACTTCAGTTTTGTTTGCAAATTTCAAAGCTGTCTAAAGTTTTCCAACTAAAAGATGCCATTGAAATAGAAATGAAACTATTCCAGTTTACATTTGTTTCATACAAACTGAATGAGGAAAATAAACTTGACATGCCTTCACAAACCTTTTAAGACAGCACAAGTTAAAGATGGTTTACTTATAAAATGAGTAAAGCATCTATTTAAAAAATAGAAAAATATATATAAATGTCCTGGAAACCACTTGTAAAAGTATTTTAGGACAACTGTAAAGGATTGTACAAACTAATACTCAAAAATGAGAAGGACAAGAACGTTCGGACATCATATAGCTGTAAAGTGGGCTGAGCAGAAATTTTGCTTTACTTAAAACCTAAATGTTCCACTAAGTCTCCCACAGACTACGAGGCCTTGTATTAAGACCTCTTAATGTAAAGCTGCTTAGCTATAGAACCCTCATAACGTAATCGAAAATATCAATGTGCTACAAAGTGGTATTGTACCCAGCCGGAAATGAATCTACAGACGCCAATTTTGAGTGTCCGCGAAATAAATTTCAGAGTTACATGAGCTATTTTTTGGTTTAAGTATATGTACCTTTTCTCGGGCTCGTTACAAGCTGCTGTCGTTCAAACTTGAAAGTGAAAGGAAAAGCAAAAGACACCCAAAAGTCCCCCTGACACCGACGTTTGTTTCCGCTGGACCACAGCCGATCATAGGACTGCCGTTTTATCAGGGGGTAGTGGACTAAGATCCGCCCCGGTTTGGTGGAACACGCGTGACTGCGCGATTCACCGAGTGACAAAAACATTCGGCTTTATTGTCGTGCGGGGAGAAGAAACAGCAGCCAGCTGTGCCAAATGAGGTCTGTGCGGATATGCTGCGTCACAAGTGCGCCTTGTTCGGCTGGAACTGTTCCACTCCAAAATTAGAGACGTCGTTTTATTTTTGCAAATAGAAGATGGTGAAAAAGCTGATTTGTTTGACTTACAAACAACATAGTAAAATCCCGTTTCACAAAGATAGTCACTATAGTGTTGTGTTGTTGCTATATTGAAATAGTGGAAAATCAGCACCATTAGACGTAGTTCAGGTTTTGTTCTCCCTTTACTCTCGTCCGTTCTCCTTCTCTCCTTCTCTACCACATACAGCGTATTTTGTCACATCATATTCAGAGCTCCCTCTTCTGTCCTTTTCATGTAATAGCAGAACATAACATATAGCTCACAATAATGATGTTGTTACAGGTGTAGTCTAAATTGGCACAAAGAGTTGGCATGGTATTACAGAGAGAGTATTTTGACCGCTTGTTAAAGCAATACTTGGTCAACAGTCACCAGATGAACCATCATCACCAGCACCTGGTAATTGAGACTGCAATGTGGTTTAGTATAAGGCTCAGTGGTGGCAGATGGCATCTAGTAGCCATAGTACTAGATGCCACTAGAACACTTGATTTTTGGAATCAAGTGTTTAATGTGGGCATCCAGCTATTACACCCTCTCACACCATGATGGTCATATTTGGACCTTTAAGCATTGAATTTAAAAGCACCTACAATAAAGAGTATATTAAAGTGTTTGGCTGTTTCATAGTATAAGCACCTTTCCTTATGTATATTTAAAATGTAACAAAGTTATGTCAAGTCTAACACCAGGCTGTTGGATGCTCCAGCAACTGCTTGTTGGAGTACGCCAACAGTCGTACGGGTGTCGTACACATAATGAGTATGACACATTATGTAAGAATTATAATTAAATATTTTGTTTGAGTAAATTACTTATGCAAAGTAATAATATCTGGTAAATTAATCAAGAATTTACTCTTGTAGATTACAATTAAAGTGACTTTGTCTTGACTTCTCAGGACACTGCATACTTGTAAAACCTGTACTGTATATCTCAAAAGGTTCTTTATCCTGTTCCTCATACGTGAATCTTATTTCCAACATTTCAACTGTAAGGTGACTGAAAATTAAACACTGATATCTGGGAGAGAGCCGAGGTTAGACGTATTTCCTCAGAAAGGTGTGTCACTGTTATTCATATCTTAGAGATTACACCTAATCTCCACTAGTTAAGTTTACCCTGTTACTATAGTAACAAGTGAAAACTGATAAACATATCAGCCTACTGGCAACCTTTGGACTACAGACCTCCATACTTCTCTCCACAGTTCTTAGAAAGCATTTCAACTCTGATACTAAAGCCATACAGTTGGGAATTAAGATGATTTTCTATTCTCTTATCAAAGGTCTGCAAAGGTAGAATAAATATGCCAGTTATTTTCCATATCTCAAAAAAGCTACAGTCAAAACAACCTGTGTGAGAACATGAAGACAATTTTCCTTCATGTTTTCCCTTTAATTCACACATGCTTAACATCTTTAGTATGTTTTTAGTATGTATTTTTATAAATTGCGGGTTGTGTATCTGACTTCAACTGTTATTAAAAAAAAAAAGATTATAATGGTAGGGCTCTTACTGTGGGTTTGGACAAGGAGGCTGTGTACATCTTCATATGATTATGAGAGAGATAAAGCTGGAAGTGATTTAGAACGTATTAAACTAATTTAATAAGCTTTTTTAAATTTTAAATAGTATGTAGTTTGTGCACTATTTCCAGGTTATGGCATAGCAAGAATGAAAAAAAGGGGAAAAAACGAACTGTAATAGACTATACTAATAAAATGATGTGTTTTTTGTCTAATGAAAGGCAGAACAAAAAAGGCTCCTTAGAATGCAATTTTCAGAATGTTCCTTACTCAAATGTGTACTTAACTCTGTCCAATAGAGGGAGCCAAAGAGACATGTTTTTGTCTATCTGTTAGTTTTAATTTAAGTTAACTCAATTGCAAGGTAGAAAATATCTGAAAGTTTTACTTAAAATTAAGTTTTTAGATAAAGCAAAGAAATTATATATTCTCTAGGCATTGGCAATGTACTGATGGTGTTATTTTGTATTCAGGTATAACCCATAGAGATTTTGATGTTCTTATATACAATAAGACAACATTTATTCATTCCTTCAAAATAGCAACATTTTAGTGCAACATGACTTTATAAATATAAAATATCGTTGCAGCAATAAATATTTTTGCAGTGGAGAAGTATGAAGATGAGTGTTTATCTTCCCCCTTTGGAAATGAGACCAATAACCTAAAAATAAATGTCAAAGATGTGAGATTTAAAATATAGATTTACAAAACATTTATGGGTTTAGTTATCTGTTTACAAGCTCTTGTGTTACACTGATTTATTTATATAAACAATTTTGGGCTTTCAAAGTAGCATGAATAGCATGATTAGACAAGCTTAAGTCCCCATGGAGGTTCAACAGCCAATATACTGTACAGCTACTGTATGTTCACTATATTAAAATATTATTGAACGTTATTTTATTTCAATTAACCATGTTAAACATAAATAGGCTTTAAAGCCTTTAGTTTTGTTAACTATGATTTTTCTGCTCACGGTTAATTAAACCACAACATTTAAGACGAGGATATTAGCTATCAGTTTAGTAAAAAATATTTTAATACATAAATGTGGGTTTAATATAATATATGTTTATTATGTGGATAAAGGTTATTTTCAAAAGGTACCTATGATTTGAGAAACAAGTGTCATCAGAATGTGTATTCTAATTCAATGAATATTAGTGAATACCCCTTATACTTGTAATTTAGATTTGATTCTGTTTTTGTTAATATACTATGATTATTATTATTTGCACCTCATTGTGTCTCAGAGTATAGGTTGGATTTTAATCTTAAAAAGCTCAGACTGACTTTCCTGACCTAAAATTTTATGGTGGCATACTTCGCTGTTCAATATGGTACAGATGACAAGAAGAAAGAGAGGCTCTTGGCAGAGGATCCGACCTTCTATAAATCTCAACATTGTTATTCTGACTTATTTACGAGCGTGAGATGAAAGCAGAAGCAGCTTTGCACCCGCAGTAGGGGACCCAGGGCGACGAGATAGAGCAGTTGTCGTTCAACTGACTTTACCTTTGTCCTTCAGCTGGCACGTGGGGGATGTCAAATGTCCACACACATACACTTAAATACTTCTAAATGCTAAGGACCCAAGGCTTGTTTGATCCTCAATGGAAAAAAGCAAATTGCAAGATAAACACAAGCTTGGAATCCTAAAACGTGACTACAGGGAGGACTTTCAACAATGTGGTCTATTATCCATTTGAGCTAAAGTAATATTTGAGAAATAATGAGTAAACAAGTAACTTGAACTAAAAATCTTCTTTTGGACATGAATGCTGGAATTTGGGCCATTAGGGCTGTTGCCCAGGGAGGCAATATAAGGCGTGGGCACACCACCTTCTGGCAGAAAAATATAACTTATTTGTCAGTTGTACATTGCATGTGCAATCCATGTGGACATGGTGCCCCCTGCTGGTTGCAGAGAATTGGGAGACTATTATGTGCTTTGTCTTAGGGCTGGACTGAATTTTTGCCCACTCCAGTATGTAGACGATTCCCTGCATTTAGATTGGTTTGGGGGGACAGATGGAGGGGTTCACATTGGGCCACTGGGAAATTTGTATTTCTCATAATACTCAATGACCTGGGTCCTGAATAATATATTTGGAAATTATTATAATTTTCCAGATTTTAAACTGGAACACAGTTAGGTTAGACGTGGCATAATTCCAAGACTTCTTAGGTTCGAGCAGAAAACTCATTAAGTGCTTTATCTGGTTATAGCACTGAAACAGAAGGCGACATGAACCAAGCAACAAATGCAAAATAATCCCCAACTTATGTTCTTCATTTGAATGTGCAGTACTGCAGAGGGGGGTGATAAGTCTATCAGTCCATCGCTCATCTCTAGTTGGTTGATTTCTGGTGTTTATATCTTGCTGAATGCAGACAGAGCACCAAGTACTCTGTCGCTTCTGTCATAGAATATACTGTTACTACTTCAGCTGCATGTTCACTATACTGACCTCATTAACACAGTGTGACTTCTCTCCTTGGAGGCAATTAAATAAAGTGCGGTACATCTGATACAGATTCTCCAGAGCACAGTTTGGATCTAAGAAAAAGTGAACACTGTGTCCCAGATCTTTTTTTATTTTTCCTACCAGTTTATTGCTTGCACATTCATGAAAGACTGTGTTTCTAATTGCAAGCCCTCGTGTGCAGGATTGCATCTGATGCTGCTGAAATTACACCATATATAATGACTTGTGTCATTAGCAGCTGATGGTAGCACTTCTTAGTTAGCTAGGAGGATTGCACTGAGGAGTGCAAGTTTCGCAAATCTATTTATTTTCCTTCCCATCACTGCAAATAAGGATCAAAACCAAAACAAGGCTGCAGGTTTCCAGTTGATGAGTGTTATGATTCTGACCATCATCCTAATGAAATGCGCCTTGGGCAAAAGCAAACACAGGTGTTCTCAGCTCAGCCAATTAAGTGAAGTTGCTTCTGCAGCCGACCATTGTCCTCAGCTGCCATTCCAGCCTCATTGTGTCTCCACACAGCTGTGACCTTCTCAGGGATTATCAGGGAATCTGGTATCCTGATTGAGATTCTGTGTAAGATTAAGTGAGCCCCCAGAAATCTATGTCAAGTATACAGTGTGTCACTCAGCAGCATACAGTGTGTCACTCAGCAGCACACATCTTTGTTTTTACAGCTCACGTGTGGTCAGTGCCAGAACGATTTACACCATCTATGATGTCAGTAATGGAGCTAAGATGTATCTTTAAATCAAAATGACATTCACACCAGGCAGTTTCAAAGCTTAATTTGAGCTTAGAATATCTTGGAAATACTGCAACATTTTGTAAACTGTCCAACAATTCCCTTTTAACAACTGTGTCACCAGAATAGGCTGCGTTTATATTAACTACTCATGCAGTGGTTCTTCTAGTACTACTTTTCACTCCATAATTAGCCTTAAGTTACTCTTGAGTGTTTAAATGTATCAAATGAAAAACCTTATTGCAAAAAAATCATCTGTCATTCATTCTATCAGCTGAAGCTAATTAGTAAACCTGGAGAGGACCATTTGGAGAGAGTAGTTATTGATTTATCATAATCTGATATCAGCAGATGTATTGACAAATGAAAAGACAAAAGAAATACTTTTTTCAATATTGCCAGAATCTTTAGCTTCTATCATGCATTTCCCCGATGCATAGATTGATTTTGTTTATGACAAACTCTCTGCCAAACTACTTCGTGTCTGTCAAAGATGACCTGTGCAGTAATTCTTGTATAGGATAGAATATACTGTTTGATCTTATTTGCTGATATCTGGGGTCTTATTGTTCCACTTCACGATCTCATCACTGCTGTCTGAACATATGAAAGCTATGGCACTTTAATCTTCATTAAACTTGCTCTCATATTTCTCATCCGTGTGAGGAATTTGGGACAGTCTTTCAATTCTGTTTATGTTGGGGTAAGATTAGATTCCAAATTAGTTTTAGCGTCTCAGAACTTGATTCATGAAGTGTGGAAAGTGTCTGGCTTAGATTTTATTTTTGGCCTCAGGTGTTTGTTTTGGTTGAACTTGCTGGTGCTGAAGCACCAAACATGGTTCTTGAAGGTTGTAAAGTCTCTCGCAAAAGTATTCATTGAAGCTTTCCATAATTGTCACATTTGAAGCACAAGCTGCAATGTATAATTGTGAATTTATGTGATTGACTGCGAGTGTCTTTTAGCACAGCAATTTTCTTTTACCTCTTCAGTAAATCATCAAGTTCTGAAAAAAATCTTCATAGTTGTGACGCTGAAGGGAAATGAGATATTGTTTCAGAGAGATTTTCCATTAAAATGTTCTGGATCTATTACTTTTCAGCTTCTTTTAGTTAGATACCCTTGAATAAAATCCAGTACAAACCAGACAGATCAGGGGGAAAGATGATAGAAGGAGATTTAGGGATGCAAATCTCTTTGTGTTGCAGAAATTTAACACTGCACATCACCCCACAACATTAATTCCCTCTGTGAAACATAATAAAGGCAACTTTGGGATCCCTTTCTGGTAAAGAACATTAAAACCTGGTCAGAAAGATGGATAGAGCAAAAACATGAAAAATACTCCTGTTGGAAGCATCAAACAATAGGAGATTCTCCTTCCAGCATGACAGTGAGCCTAAGATAGCAACCAGTGCTCCAGTGGAATGTTTTAGATCATAGTATATGCATGACAGAATGACCCAGACAAAAGCTGAAACAAATTGAGAATCTGTGGCAAGACATACAAAAAATGCTATTAAAATGCTCCAAGTGATTCCATAAAGTATTAATTTAGGATGGCTGAGTACATTCACATAACACTTTTCAGATTTTTTTTGTAAAATGAAAAACTACGTTTTATATATATATTCATACATATATATATATATAATATACTGTATATACAGTATATATATATATTGAAGCATTGAAGTTTTTTTGTGAAAAAGTTACAGGAGTATACATTATATTACAAGTCACTGTATCCAGTCTATGACAACACACTGTGCCAAACAATTTTATTGTCCCAAGATAATTGAATTTAGTGTGATCTAAATAAAGAACCACTGGAATGCAAATATTTGGCCCTGAGCTACATACCAGGACAAACGTAAAGCACCGTTAAACCCTGAAGTAAGGGACTCATGGGGAGTCAATTTGCACACAGGGGGAAGATCAAGACAAGGGGGTGACAGAGGGAGAGAAAAAAGATTCGGTGTCACAGCCGTGAGGCTAAAGACTGAGCTCACTAACGAAAAGGTCAAGAGAATATTATGGTGATATACACAACAGATGATAATGAGACAATGTGACAGGTAAACAGAAACACACCCACAGTGAAATGAACATGCTCATTGCCTTAAAAAGCTACAATAGAGGAACAAATAAATGAACTGATCTTCAGAAGGAACTAAAATATAAATGCAGATGTAGCCAACTCTGTTTAAAAAAACAAACAAACAAACAACGATCCAAAACTCAAGTGTTCTTGATGTAGCAATGAGCAGCTGATAACTAAAGGCCTGGTTTGCCCCTGGGAAGTAGTAAGTGGCACAGTGGCCTGCCTGAACATGTATGGATCTGTTGTACATTAAAGAAAGTGGAGGGAACTGGCCCCATCCATTGACCAAAACATCTGATAATAATCATGGAAATTCTGATAAAGGATGTTGGTATGATACACAATATCTCTTCAGTGATACAGGAAGAAGTTATTGCTTTGAAACATCAAAATTCACCACAAATGCAATTTGTTTATTTATTTATTTTTTATGTCAAGTAGCAACTTCTCACTAATATAAAGTAGTGAGATTGATTATGGCACCGCTATGGCTCCCAGTAGTGAATTTGTGACTTGCCTTAACAGCCATGACGATGTAGCCAGGTCACTGTGACTAAAGACACTTCCTAATCTAACAGCACTTCTGCAACTATCAACATTGGTCTTCTTCAAGTGTGCTTGTGTTTGAAAACATCCTAGCTGTGAAATTGATGGTGTTGTTTTTTTATTTTTTATTTTACCATGCATTAAAAATATTTTTCAAATTCATAAAGATGGATAGATAACTAGCTGTTATTCAAAAATCAAAATGGTCCTTCAGACCACCATCAGCTCTCAGATGCCATTAAGGAATTACCATTTCAGTTTCTCATGGGTTGATGGTGAAAGGCGCATCCTAATAGATGAACTCACCTGTTTGCCCTGCTGCCCTCTGACAGATGTCACAGAGCCATAAAATCCTGAACAGCAAATAATTTTTAACCTCTGAGGCAGCTGAGACTTTAAGGCCATGCCTATGTATAAGAATACACTCTGACCCTCACTACAACCAGACAGTGTTATGTAGCGTAATGTATATTATCTATTTTTGTTGTGCTGCTGAAGTATGAGCAGTCAAAGACTTTGAGGTACAATAATCACAAATAGTGCAATGCTATTTTTGAGTGCCTTTTCCCTTACTGCAATGCTTCACAGTCATTTATAGTTAAATAAATCAACATTTTGTAGGACAGAGTGTCAGGCCTCCTTTGACCCAGTCTCTTTGAGCTCACTGTGTGAACAAGAATAGCCTGTTTTTTTTTCTATAAACCAGCTTATTCATGTGCTTTACATCATCTGGTACATTTTTATAACAAGCAGCTGTCAAACCATAAAAGGATGGAACAGGTCACCCTCACTTTGATCTTTGACTTAAAGGAATTTAGAGGTTTATATTTGTTCATGTTTACAGCCATTTTAAATTACCCAAGACTGAAATCAAGAGGTCTTTAAAATATCTTTAAAATTCTTTGGTACAATGAGTTATTATATTTACCAAAGTTACTGGCTTCATATCTGCATGTTCAAACATTTAATGTGTGAAACATTTATTCATATAATGGATTTTTTTTCCAATTAATTCTGCATGGAAAGTTTGATTTAGCTGCAAATTCAAAGGTGCAAAAAACCACATTATTTACTGAATGATCATGGTGCTTATATAAGATATTGAATCATTTTTGTCTAGACTTGAGCCTGAATTTAAACAATAGGCCAACCTAGCATTAGAACGGAAATTTGACATATCAACTTAAAACACAGATAAGTTATAAAGCAACTTGTCAGTAAGGAATCAGAATCCATTAATTCTAGACTAATGAACATGTAGCAACAAAAAAGAGTTTTTAATGACTTAGACTCCTTGTACCCATTTGCATCTCTCTCTCTTCTCTTGCTCAGTCTTGCACTCTGCCATGAGAAACATGGCGCTCATTCTGTTCATTCTGTTATAATAAGCCGCATTCCCTGGAACAATCTCTGGTCTGTTCCTGTCTGTGGTCCCAGAGCAGATGCCCCTCGCTCTTCCTCCTCCCTCTCCCACATATCCCTGTCTGTCTCTGACCCCCACCTTTCTGCTGCTTATCCCTCCATGGCTGTCATGGCAAAAGCGTCCACTGCTTCCACTTGGACAGTGTGTCAGTGGCATTTGATCAGAGCATTTTAGTCCGAGCAGTGAGAACAAGAGCATCCAGCACCAGCACTGGAACACAGTTGGAGAACATTAGGACAGCTTGGGGAGATAACCTCCATCAGACCCAAGAGAGACATGGGAGGAAAGGAGAAGATGATTTTGGTTATACCAAATGTGCCCAATTACCAAGGGTAAGTCTATTGTTCTTTCATGCTGATTCAGAAAGACATCTTGGTTCAGAGACAGAAGAGCTTATTAAATTTTTTTTCCTGCAAATACTGAAAATCTTTTATCATTTTTCCTTCAAAGTAATCCACAACTTGCTTTATAGCCGTGCTTTAAATTCTAACACCTGGTCTCTGGCAGTATCAGTTGCACATAGTACACAGCTCCACTTGTCAAGTTACCATATATGCTGATTTATTTAAAGCACATTTAATGTTTTTGACAGACTTTGATTAAAGATGTACTAATATTTAAATTTTTTTGTGGAAAACAAACAAACAAGCAAAAAAGAAGCATGTCAACTTGTTTGACACTAACTCCAGGAGTTGAACCATCCTTGCCACATTCTGAGACAAAAATGATCAAATTTAATAAAAATAACATTGAGAAGAATCAGACATTCATTGGTTAAAAGTGGAAACTGGATTATAGGCGGTTTTACAACATAGCAGAGGACGACTCCATCTGCTGTGGACTAAAATAAGGATTCTGCTTTGTTCCTGGGAGTACAGGAAAGTACATTGGGTGGAGGTTCTACAGTTACAAGCTTCTGTAGAGGTTGCTGAGCTGTTGTGAGAGTGGACTGTGAGAACTGAATATGTCTATTAGAAAATAGTCTGTGCAAGCTTGTGCATAAGTAACAGCAACGTTTGCGTGTGCTGTGTTGTTGGAGTGATGACTGAGTCTGAGTATTTTCCGAGAGGTCAACTACGCTCCATTTAAGTTCATCATCTGTGTGTGTTTTTAGTATGTGCTTCTTGTAGCAGAATTTCTGGGTCACCCAGATCCAGTAACAATTTAGCAGAATCTTAGGTTAGCTGTTTGCATCAGAAACTCCAGCAGGCCACTGCTGACCACAACTTGGCTTTGATGTAATGAAAGTGTCAATTTAATAAGCTGAAAAGTTAGTATACGTTGTGTTTAGACGCAGAAAACTGACCTGCTGATCACTTGATATTGTAATGTCAGACCATCAGCATGCTTTGGTGAAATTTAATAAGCCCACATTAAAATCTTTGCATATATTTTTGGAGTGTTGCTTGATTTCATTTTTTGAAATTTAATGAGGCAACAGTCTCTTGAGGATCCAGTTCAAAGAAGCAAAAAGGGCTGAAAATACATTCTGTATCTTTGGATGTAAGTGAAATGGAAGTTCTTGAAAGCTTGAAACATTTTCTTGATACATCCATAGGTCAACCTTTAGCTAGTATGCCTGGCATAAGTACAGGTAATCACTTTGCTACAAATATGAATGTATTATAGCACATAATGGATGTGTAAAAGTAGACAAATATTTTATAGATTAAAAATTAAAAAATCTGATAAGCGTTGGATTCATTGCACTTTATTTGGATACTTTGAAACAAAAACTAATACAATAAATTGGCTACAGAAGTCCTCCTAAGTTAATCTCAGTACAATGACAACTATACATGCACCCAGACAAACAAAAAAACATGTCAACTAATTTTACTCTAACTCAAGGAATTTTGGGTCAAACTCTTGGAATTTGATAGAAATGTTTGATAGAGAAGGTTAGTACATAAGCAGCATCACAAAAATGAAGGACTAGGAGACAGATCATGGATAAAAGTGTGGATTGTGGAAAAAGTAAATATAGGGTAACCTTCAAAAACAATATCACAAACGTTGAATATCTAGCACAGCATTTTGGATTACTAAGAAAAGTATCGTACAGCTACAAAGCGTTCCCTCTTAAGCTGACAGGCCTGGCAGCAAGAACACTGATCGGGAAAAAAAACATCACAAGGCCCACAGAAGATCTGAGAGAAATACAGACCTAAACTTAATTCAAACTATGAGGCAAGACTTGAAAATAAATGTATCCACAGTATAAGATGAAGTTATTTTGCAAAGCAGAATTGGCAAAAATCTGTATTCTCTAGATTTGTACTGCTGGTAAAGACATTGACCAAAAAACCTGGACCAGTATTTACACCAAAATTAAAATGCAGTGCACACTTTAAAACATTTGTTAAAAAAGAGGAAACTAGCCGTTCACATCTTCATTATGTTTTGGTCTATTAATTAAACTAACAGAAAAAAAATGCATTCAAGTTTGTGGTGACAAAATGTGTTCAAAAACGTCAAACGGGATGCCTTGTTCAACTTGTTTACTCTTTCCCAATCATTTGTTAGTTTTTTTTTCTCCACACATGCATCCCGACACCTACAACACATTCCTAAGGTTACAAGTTTATTGGGACTTTCCATGCCACAGTTAAACCAGGACAGCGGAGGCCCTACAGAGATAGATACCAGCCAGGGGGTGAAGACAATCCATTTAAAGTCGCCCCTCCTATTCAACTGGAGCTAGACCTTATGTTCTGGCCTTAAAGTTAAAAAAAGGTTCCTAATCTACTCTGTTGCTTTTTCTGTACCAAGCACACAGCCAAACACACCCCAGGTCAGTAAGACCTTGGGTTACTTCCGCACTTACACATAAGTATACGCCTACTGTATTCATACATGAATGCATGCACATGTGCACACAATGAGAGGAACTGTGCACGCAGTAGACTTGGTGTCCCCTGCACCACTTAACTTTATCATGACTGATAGTAAGTGCAATGTCTGTGTACCAAGCTGCAGATGCACAAACGCAACCTTCTGCATGAATAGTTGTATTTGAACAATTAGTTCACATTGATCAATTGTTCAAATACAACTATTCATGCAGATGATTTATTCAAATTCTCTTTGTCATTAAATTTAGTATTGTGTACCTTGCCTCTTATCCTTTGTAGGATGTTACACAAAGGAAAAATACATATATTTCACACTCCACATAACATAAGCGAACACATTAAGGTGAACTGTAAATATATTTAAGTGTACATTTCGTTTGAGGTTCCATTGTAAAATGTATCTTATTGGATTTTGGTATGAATTATTCATAATAACACAAGCTGCAAATAATTGTACACAACTGTCATGATTAATTTGAAAATAATATTCTTTCAGCAAGCAAAAACGTCTTCTTTGTATTCAGATTTCATTTCTTTATTTTTATTTTTAATTGCTGATCTTTTAGATTTATGCAGCATTATTACAGAGAGGTTACTTCAACTCATGTTAAATTTTTCCTACTATTCAATCTAATAAAGTAAAGCCAATTTTGGAACATTTATTGCATACGGTTATGATTTACCAAGACTGGTTTTGAAAGAGATGTTTTTACTCTCATCACTGAGCTCTTAAGATACTTGACATTCTGCAGAGGATTTGAAGGAGACCCTGCTTTCGTCGCTTGTGCTTTCATCACTGAAACATTCACTCCTGGACTAACACCATCCTGAGGGATTTAATGATTCACTGCTACTTCAGGAGTTATGAAATACAAGTAGTTCCTATCATTAAAGGATTAAACTGGAGAAGATAAGTAATGACACCCACCCTCTGTTTTTACAAAGAGAAAATGCCGGATGTAAAACCTTTGTCCCATGCAGCCACAAACAACACAAAATAGGTAGGTAGATAGGTAACTGTTTTTAAAACTGGAATGAGTCAAAACCACAAGAATAGAAAGCAGGCTAGTCGAGGCCCCGTCTGCCCGGCAACAAGTCAGGCCTTCCCACCTAATATTTATTTTTTCATCAATGGAGGTTTTCCATTTCTGCTGATTGCACACTCAATCAATTTCACCGTAAACTATGGAAAGCCCTAAATAAAGCTCTTTAAAGTAAATGACCCAGGGTCAGCTAGCCTCCCAGGAGGAGCAAGGGAACGTAGGGAGGAGGTCAGTGAAGGCATCTCAATACCAGCTGAACTGGCACCATCAACACAGGCATGAGCTTTCAAGACAGGCCCTGTGCAACACACCACATGTAGAGAGATCGTCTGGATCATGGTCAGATGTGACATCTGCCCTGTCTCAGAGTAACCACTCAAAATACTTGGCTCCTTGGGAATTTACAACATGGTAAATAAAACACTTGCATTATTTTTGCACGTATTCACTACTTGTTTATACTGTACTATATACCGTATGTTATAGTACAGTGTCCTAAATATCAACCTTCAGTCTGTGAAATAGGTGATTGCTCTAAAACACACAGAAACACTTTAGAACTGACTAAACTTTATTGAGAGATTAGTACCCCACTCATACCACTTTATTGCCAATCAGATTTGATTCAATGAGTCGTTTTTGGTTGTATTGTACTTATGACTGCCACATTCTTGGGCCATTTTGCATTTCATGCTATGTCTCATGTCTCAAACATGAGACATAGCATTTCTCATGTTTGAGAAATGCGATGTCTGTAATTTAATGACACCAATAACTTTAGAATTTAATATATTGGAGCAATATCTTATTTTTTACTGTCATGTTTCCCAAAGTTAGACATTAGACTCCACAGTTTGTCATAAAACCAGCGAGGTCTGTGAGATGATCTGCAGAATTTAAAGAGGGCGTACTTTGTAAAATAGATTTTTTTTTAGCTGTATATTATGCTACAATGTTATTCCTTCACCAAAGATATATCTGACATGTTGCTTTAATTCTTATAGATGTTGGAAAGTTAACAACAGCAAAAAGAGTACTCAAATTTAAAGTTGTTCACAGAGTAAACATATCCACAACATTAGAGCAGTGACAGGTGGATCAGCACTGAATGTGAAATCCAACCTTGAGAAAACCTTTGATGAGAAGGGACAGATCAGGCTGCTATGCACATTCGGAATTACAGCCTCAATCATTATTCTGAAACTACAGCCATGCTATGACGTCTGTAATTGTCAAGCAAAGGCAGAGCATTTACGCTAAGGGGGTATTAATATCTACAGGAATCTTCCATGGCTCCCCCTGATGCCAGCAGATGCCAGAACATATTTCTCCACAACACCATTAATCATTTCATTTGGACCTGAGATCCCATGGCCCTCTGGAGGAACAGATCAAAGGATCTGGGCTACACAGTTTCAGTATTTCAAAGCTGTCAATGAGAGTTGGGCAAGAAACTCCATTGTCCTTTTATTACTGAAGTAGTAATCCATTTAACAGCACTTGCTGCACTGCATGACTACATGCACTGTCAAATCATTGGAACGGCTTACTATTATTCCTCCTCAAGATGCTATTCAGTTTACTAGTGGCGAAATGAAAATGGAAAAGATAACTTGGCATATAATCCTGGTATTATATTATTATTATCCTGGTTCTACACTCTAAAAGGCTCCCACAGCAAGAGGGAACATTTATGTTTTTATTGATAATGTATAGACTTGGACTGTTCCAGTTAAAAGTCTTGGCTCCAAAACCATTCAGAAACATTTTAGAAAAGACCAGTTAACTGATGCTGACTCCCAGTGTCATATTGCATTGAAGTTAACAAATCATGGGTTATATACTTAAAAACTTTGTGGATAAAATACTCCATTTATGATTATAAAATGGTCAACATTGATATTTTGATTATGTCCCACTTTACTAATTCACCAATGTTGTTTCAGATGCTGTGACATCCATTTTAAATATCACAGCATCTAAAATGGAGCAGCAGATATTTTTTCCACCGGGAGTATTTTCTGGACACCCTTAATCTGCTGCTCCAAAGCCATTAAAATTTAGTGTTGTTTGGTTTGACTTTGACATCAGCTGTGAATTATGTTTTATATTTCTAGGTCAGATAAGAGGAATCTGTGTAAGGAGAGTGTTTATGGGAAGAAGAATAGTAAAACCCCAAACACAGCTTTGCCACCTCCGATTCCCATGTCCCCAATCGTTGAAAAGATGGAGGGACTGAAAGCTATCCGGAATCGTAGCAATAGCCTTCGACTGGACCGACTGGCCTTCTATCGTCACTTGGAGAAGGTGGAGACTATGCGCTCTTTCTGGGAACTCAAACATGTTGAACTGGAGGGAGGAAACCGGCAGGTAAAATGCCCAGACTCGAAATTCTTCATTCTAATAATCTGCATGGAGGTGTGAAACTAACGAACTGACTGACTAGTGAAGAAGTATTGCATCCTCCTTTTCATGTATTTGGCTTTAGCTTTCTATTTAAGCAAATTAAGCCCAATTAATTTGGTTTCACAAGATGATATCGAGTTTCAGTCAGACAAAAAGGCCAATTATTTCTTATTTTTTACAAGATACTACTTAAGACAGTGCACATTCATTCTGAAGGACACAATTTATCTTCATATATCCAGACTTTACTGCCACTGCAGTTTTCTTTTAATAATTCTAGGTCAGAGTGCATGAGGAACACAACACTGTTGTATTCCTCACATTGATGTAACATACACGCTGAACCGGAGCCACAATCATCTGTGTGCACAGAGGGAGAGGAAAAAGAGAACTGAAATAACTCACAGCAAATACTACTCCAGTCCTTGACATCTGTTGAAAGGGCCAACACAACCCAACAGGTGAGCTGCCACAGGCTCACTAGAGGGTGCTGCCGGTCTTTTTATGTTTGGTTGTTTCCTGCTTGAACTTTCTGACTTCTGTCTGCAACACTCAAAGACGCGCGTGCTATTTGTCGGAAAAATGGTCCTTACATTGCATCAAATACAAGGCCACACACACGCGCACATAAAGCCTCAGCCTAAAATGAATGTTTGGTATGTAATCAGACTCTCAGAATTACAGACATTACCACCAGATGGCAGACGTGGACACCTTTCAAGCTCAGAAGATGACTTCTAGGACCCCGCTCCAGCTGTTTCCGAAAACAAATGATTTGCTTCTACTTAATGGTTCAGTTGTTGAATCATAAAAGTCTAAACATTTCTGAAACAGTTTCTGAAACTAATAAGTTTAGGTGTTAGTAAAACAGCTCTGCTCTTCTATGGTAAACGATTTGTATTTATCAAAGATCAAACAAAGCAGCAATGATGAACAAACTGATACCATTTGCAACACTAATTTTCAGTTTTTTATTTTATTGCATGAAAGTTAAAAGTAAATTCAAAGTATCATAAATCATAATTTTGACCAAAATTAACAAAGACAAAATGAACTTAAAGCATTCATTTTATAAAATTAAAAATGTAGTGTGTAACCAACATGAAGATGACAAACTGATAAATCATGGTTTCTCCTTTAGCTTTCATGAAGATAGGGGTTAACTAAATGCCATTGTTTTCTGATCAGTCTTGAATTGCTATTGTTCTTGTTTAGGTCAAGTCGCATCAATTCATCGTTTCGTATTTCTTCATTTCTTTTATACATTGCATGTTGGTATTCTCTGACGTTAGTTTTAGGCGGTTTCTCTTTTCATTTGGAGAAACGTTTGCGTTTTATTTCATATCCTTCTGTGTTCTGGTGTTTATTTGTCTTCTTCCCTCAGTCCACATTTTCCCTAGACACTTGGCATCCCTATGATAACACTTACTTAGTTTTAATGTCTCTCCTCACTTTTAGAGTTGAGCTTATTTGTTTGACCTATAGTTCAAAGTCCCTTTCTCCTCATGACAGTTCTTGTAGGTTTGGCACTTTGTCATTAAATTCCTTCTCAAATCACCAAGCTACTCCCAAGTTATTTCTTGCAAAAACAATGTAACATACACTTCGGAACTACATCTCGGAGATTTTTATATTTATATAAGTATTTGCTTTGTATCTCAAAGAAAATTGTTTAGACATTTTGTTTTTTTACTTTTCAAAAAAGAAACTGAAAATAATGTGTAGAAACATAAATGATTAATTCAAACATTTCCCTTTTATTCAGCGTATACACACTAATCAAATTACTATTTGAAATGTTTTATGATTTCACCTGATATCCCACTAGACTAAATTTTAAACCAGTTGATTATGCATATTAAGTTGAGAAAACCCAGTTTTATTTGAACCAATTGAAATATTGGTCAGATAAAGAGAGCTTAGAGTTTAGTTTAGAGTTTTAAGTTGTTGTCCAACTTAAAACCTATTAAAACCTTGGTCAGAGTAGCTTGTCACCATATAAGCAATTTCCCCTTTGGGATCAATACGTTCTATTCTATTCTATTCTATTCTATTCTATTCTATTCTATTCTATTCTATTCTATTCTATATTAACTACTAATAAAAGTTCTGTGTCAGCTAACTGGGAAATCCAGGAACTGTTCCATGTGCTTACTTGGAGTATTTTGTATTTACTATTTAGTTCAACTGTAAATCAGTTCTGTACTCAACGTGACAACAGAACATGTTTCAGGAAAACATTCTGGGTACATGTGAGACACCATATGTAATTTAAGATGCTCAAAGTGTGAACAGCTTACATCTTTTTCTTTACCTCTAACTCTGACAAAAGATACATTTTTTCCCTTCATTTACCCATCTGTTGCTTACACTTTTTCTTGTCCTAACACAGAAAGCTGTTTCATGATTTGTTAGAAATAAACGGACCAGTTACCAGAACTAAGTGCTTAGTAACAGCCCTGTCACTCCATTCCTGCTGCTCACTGTAGATATTCTCCTCAGATTCCCGCTGGGAATATTTATCCTGCCTGGGTCCCAGTGCTGTCACCCTTGTGGCTCTTGAATCCCACCAGCTGTTGAAGTATGTTAAATTAAAATGCTTAGAGTTCATACTTTAAAATGCATTTTTGGTAAATCCTAAGCACACTGTTAGAACATGAAAAAAATGTTTTGTTTTTTTTTTCATTTAATGTTAATCCTACTGACCCCCTAAGCCTGTGTGGCTGTTTGCTACCGTAATTTGTTCCCTGTATAAATACAGCTGTTCTCTGAGTGCCTTAAAAACAGCTGAAACACTGGCTTCCTTTAAATCTCAACTAAAAACCCACCTGTTTAGGATTGTATTTGAAACGTAATCAATTGCAAATTTAATGATGGAACTTGACTTAATGTCATGTTTTGATTGTTGATTCTATGTTGCAATTGCACAAAGATCCATGAGGGACGATGGAGTCCCAAAGCGAAATTCCGTGAAAGAGGTGTACGGAGCCTCGTGCCAGAAGCCCGTTGAAAGGCTGTTTACATCGTTTTAAACAGCGTGATTGTGAGCGTGAGTGGGAATAAAAATACCAATAGGTATTTCGTTCCATAAAAAACAGTAGGAGTGTAACCGGTAAACCTTTTATGGATGCAAAAGCAAGAACCCCCCACTTGATGACTTTGTGTTTCTGTGTTTGATATGACGTAAAGCACTTTGAAATGCCTTGCTGCTGAAATGTGCTATACAAATAAAATTTGATTTGATTTATAGATTTGTTAGAGAATATTACACAAAAAAACCATCACAAAGACCAAGAAACATGGCAGACGTGTCAGAGATAAAGTTGTAGAAAAGTTTCAAGGAAGATTAGGTTATAAAATAGTATTAAATGCTTTAAATACCTCATGCATTGCTCAATTTAAATCCCAGAAATGAAAGGAGTATGGCTGTCCACCTGAAAGTGGTTTAGATCACAGCGTATGCAAATGGCCCAATCACAATTCATATCAAAATTAAGTTAATAATCTGTGGCAAGACTTGAAAATGGATGCTTAAACATATTTTATATTGTCTGGCTGAGCTTGAGCTATTTTGCATATATTTAAGGCCAGAAATCTCAGGGCAGTGAAACAAGGTTTCACAAGGTACTTATTTAGGAATCTGTATTAAAACGCACCACCTTTTTGCCAAAAAATTTGAAAATTATCCTTCTATTTCACAATCAGGCACTACTTTGTGTTCTGTCATACAAAATTCCAGTTTAAAACACTGAAGTTGGGAACAACGTGATAAATCTGTTCAGCATAAATCAGCAGCTCCATCCTGACAGATAGTTGTCATGCATGCAGATGCATTTGCAAAAAGAACCTCCACTTCTCTGCCAACAACACTAACATGCTTGTCTATAAGTAGTCTGTCAGCTGCAAATACAGCTTCCACACGAGAACAGTACTATTCAGAACATTTTATCTTCTTTGGGTGATGTATGTTATATTTCACCTTGTAAGTTCACCACACTGTACCCCGAGTGTCTTTATAAAGAATGTTTCTTTCTCACACGTGCATGGACACTTCAGTCCTCTGAGAAAGACATCCACACTTCAGCTCTTGTTTTGGTGCCAACTGTCCAGCACGTTGCACAAAAGATAAACTTAGCACCACACATTAGAAGGTGTTTGTTTGCAAGTGTGCACCGGTATCAACTTGTTGCATCTGCAGCAATGAATGTACAGAACACTCTATGGGATTCAGAGGCAAAGCTGTGGCCTGCAGCCAGTTTATACCGGAGATCATGCAAGTTTGCACAAATTGCTGGGTCTGAAGTTGTGATGATGCATGTAGTGTCTCACTGACATACCACCACCACCAGCGGCGGCGGTGGGCATCTGTTTCAACGATACCCAGAACCCAACACCACCTGTCTCGACCTCATCTCAGAGACAGCATGTTCTCTCCTTTTAGGTCTCGTGGTGGGAGGCAGGGAGGAAACCAGGTTGCGAGTGAGTGGGTGGGCGCCTTGACAGCACAGAAACCCTGTCCTTGTCAGAGATTTTAGTTAGATAAAGACTAGACATTTATTGCCGTGCTACTGGAGTCCAGCTATTTCACAAGAAACAACTGGCGTGCCAGGTGAGGCCTTGCTGCCTGAGATCCCAACATACGGACTGAGATAATACTGACATTCCAACATCCTCAGGCTGACAAGAAGGATAGGAAGCGGAACCTTTCCAGTATGGAGAACTTCCTAAAGGATAAAGATATTTGGATATTAGGAAGTGTGTGCCTGGTGGCCACTTTTCTTTGGAGGCGAGTGTGGAACTTATTTTCCATCAGGAAGGGAGGAAGGACTGCACAGCATGCAGAAGCACAGGTAATGCAGGAAACAATGAGATCTAAGCACCTGTGTAACTGAGACAGTGGAAGTTGCTCCTCTATTATTTCACTTTGTATTAAAAAATACAGAAGTTCAAAAATTCACCAAGATACTAGCTTTATCGTGGAATATTGCAAAAGAAATGTTCTTGGAAAACGCTCTCAGATTTTCAGGAAAATCCTCCTCATATCTTATTTGTGAAAACCAATTTGTGAAGACCGGAATTACTCTAGGTCTGACATTACCTGTAGGTATCTTATTTTTGAAACATCTGAACTCAGCTATGCTGGTATCAATTACAAGTAGTGTTTAATTTCACTCTAGGAAATCCAGAAGTAGTCCCTCCCTTTTACACTAAAACACTACCAGGTAATGAGATCGGTATGTGGAAAACAGATGTGGAACGTGAATAAAATTTTTTTGCATCTGAGACATTTTTGTTTACTTTTAATTTACTGTTGCATTCTATTGATAAGAAACAGTGCAATATTAGTTATATTTAGTCACTCTCCTTCCAGAGAAGACAGTCTCACTTGATGCTATGCTTAAACCAGTTTATTGTGTTTACATAAACCGCCATGTAGCAAATATAACTGACTGCTCGTAAAATTTGGAGCTGTGATGCTTTTCAGCTATGACTACATCTCAGTTACAGGATAATGTTTTTCCTACTCCAGCAGGTCTTGCTCTGTGTCACAGTACATACCCAAAACTTCATGATACTGCTGCATGTTTTGTAATTTAACTATGATTAAGGGGGGGAAAAAAATTATTTGTTCTTTTCAACGTACCAAATAAAATCCCAATGTCCATAGTCAAGCTTACCTATGTAAATACAAATACATGAGCAGCTAAATGTCCTATAAATTACTTTTTGTTATTTTAAAGATTAACATGAATCACTAGAATTATAATGTACGTTATATTTTAGGATAATATTTGTTGCTGCTTCTTTTACACTTTTAAATAGATTACTAAAAATATGGATCAGGGCATTTTCATCTCTCATTTGTAGCATTGTTCATTAATAAATACATTTCTCTGCTCTGGTTTAAGTCTTATTTGGCACACAAAAGCTTCTCTGGCGGGCTTTAATGAATCCTGATTTTTTTTTTTTTTTTAACTACACCCTACCCACCAGTGAGGTCTCTGAAAAATTTCTTCTATTTTATTTTTATTTTTTTTGCTTTTTGGTTCTGTTTCCACGACTTTGAAAAAGAAAGAAGCCCACAGCATCAAGATCTTGTACCATAACTAGCAGAAGGCATGTGGTGATCTGTCTGGTATCCATGCTTTGTTTTTACGCTAGATCTATTTGAAGGGTTTGTTGTTGAATACAACCCTAATCTGACCAGAACAAGTTGGTTCATGATAAGGACTCAGTATGTTTGCAGACTCCGCATGTGGATCCTTTTGATGGCAGGACAGAAACAGCTTTTCTTGACCATGCCTCCCAAACAAATGGCTGGGACATCAAATGCATCATTTGATTATTATAAGACACTCTGTGATCCCAAGATGCCCCTCTGTGCTTCAGCTCTCTCATCATGAACTTCAGATATTTTTTTTTGCCTCGTGTACCATTCAGCTATTTGTATGTGGTTCAAAACAAACAGGAATCACTTAAAAATGATTGTGATAAATATAATAACAAAACTTCGCTATTGTTTTCCCTTTAAAAAACAATATTTTAGGGATGCTTAACATCAGAAATGCAATGGAAAGAATGTGATTAGTCATAAGAACTGTACATGTTGCATTAATATGACCTTGTAATAAGTTAAGTTAAACAAGAATAATAACATGTATTATCAGCGACAAACCCACAGAATACTTGATTTTCAGTACATTATATTTGCTCCCAATTTTAACTGTAAAAGTTTGATGTGTGTATTTTAAATCAAGCTGCTGAGCTTTATTAGATTGTAAATGACTATTGATTTTACTGTTGATGTATAGAATAATATCTCATCCTCTAAAACTCAGGGTCTGGTTTTTACGAGGCACAAATAAATGTTTTTGTACGAGGCTTTTATAGAGTAAGCTAGAGCTTGTGTTAATGCCCGTGTCTAATGTGCAAAGGGCTTGTACTCAGATTCTCAGACTCACTCGACTCAGCTAAAATTAGCACACAAATAAAAAGAGCACGGACAGTGGAGAGCCTTTAATTGTGTCACATGTTGGGTTGAAGAAAGTAAAGTCAAAAATTAAAACTTTTAACTGTTTGTTTTATTAGTGTGTTGAGATCAAACAACCGTTAGGCCTACACTAGTTTGTTCTTTGTTCTTTGTAGACCAAAAAAAACAAAGCTAGTTAGTTACCTTTAGTACATTTTGTGTTTAATCTAATTAAAGCAATAATAAACCACATTTGTAATGTACCTTCCCTCACAGCCCCCAAAATATCATTGAATAAAAACATTTTAAAACATTATTTTCCTTAATTATCATTCAAGCTATATTTTTGTTCTCATAATGACAATTCTATAGACAAGACTCTGCAGTCATGTATTTTTATATCTAAAGATCTAACTCTTAATCTGAGTTCATTCAATTTTTGTGGGGTATCACTTGAGAACTGAGCACACTATCTACGTAACAACTGGTTGTTTGGAAATGATGTCCTACCATCACAAATGCATACACAAATCTAAATGTTTGGATTTGGCTTAATGCAGCTAAGAATCTAACTGTAACTGTGTACTTTTGTAACAGGAGATAAGAGTCTGGTCTTATCTTCATGAGTCTTGACTGAAGTGAAAGTAGAAAATTGTAGAAAAATTGTAGAAGTAGAAAAACTCCACCACCCTTACACCCACTGTAAGGGTGGTGGAGAATCTGTCATGCTGTGGGATTCTTTTTCTTCCATAGACCCTTTGGACCTTGTTAAAGTGAATGTCATAAAATGAATACAAATCTGATCTCCTCACTGAAAATTGGTCATCACAGGAACTGTCAAGAATACAATACTGGTAAAGCCAAATTAGCAATTGTTCGATAAAAGTAGAGTCAACCTTCTTATTCAGGTTAATTTTACACTTACAAATCTGGGCCTCTAGGAAAAGTGCTTCATTGTCTGTTGTATTATGTTCATTGTTTTCGTTTGGACCATTTTTTGACTTAGCCATTTTTTTCTAACATGGAATGCAACATTACAGTCAACAGCATAGATATTGTAGGTGTTCTAACAAAAACACATCTGATTCAGTAAATGAAACCCTTAGCTTGCTATATTACAAGTTCCTGATTTGCAAATGTTTGCTCTTATGAAGTTTTCTACCAGAAATGGCAATCCAGGTTTGAGTCACCAACTCGAGTCACTTCTGTGTCTCAAAACCTGAAGACTTCAGACATGACTTAGTCTTAAAACTTGATTTGGGCTTCTCATGTGAGACTCAAGTCTTTTTAACAGTTTTTACCTCATTTGATGAAGCATGAAAGGAAGCTGATATGTGAGTTCAGTTTGAAGACTGAGAGTGAATGTGCTGCTTTCACCTGCTGAGCTCTGCCCTCTCAACTGGTGTCTACTTTCAAACGTTTGCATACCTCATTAGCAACGCTGGTCCAACAAATCCTTGTGAAGCTAGTTATAGAGAAAAGAAAAACTGTTTCATGAAAGGCACATATCCAAAAGATATTTTTAATATCTTATTTTGTTTGTAGTGGTCATGGTTAACAGCTCCTTAATTTTGACAAGGACCAAATGAAATGATTTATCAACTTGGGTCAAGGCTAAATAAAGATATATCAGCAGTGTAAAGGAAGCTAGAATGAGTTAATTAAGACCTGGACACATCCCACAAAGTACCAAATAAATAAATTAAACGTAACAATCTAAATAAAATTAGATCCCCAAAGAGAAACTAGAATGTTAAACAGTAAACTGGGAGGTTCCAGAATGAGAGAGAAATCTACTAATTTTGGATCTGAACCAAACAGAACATCAGGTAACTCTAGGATTGTGCAGTTTGAAGCAGGTTGATGGTCAGCTGATACCTCTTTGACTGGCAGAACTGCTAAAGTATAAGTTAATTTAGGATTTGTTATGTAGGGGAGCTCTGCCCTTTAGCTTGGGTGGTGTGAATTTATGAAGACCTGATTGACAAGCAGTAATTGGCAAAATATTTTTCAAAGTTTTGAATGTCTTTCACGTCAAAGCAAGAGATGAGCAGAAGAAATGTGGAAATATCTTTTTGTACTAATTTAATTTAAAAAAAACAACAACAAACTTCAATTTGGTTTTTACTTTGCACTGAAGTTCTGACTCCTGCAAATATTCTTTATTCTTGACACTTTTATTTGGTATTTTTCTTCGGTAGCATCTTTCTAGTCCTAAAGATATATTAAATAAATGGTGCACATTAGCCTGGTCATGCAGTAAATATTTTACTTAACCCTAAGGACTCTTATCAGATCTCAGGAAAGGTATCATCATAAACAAAAACTCTAAATTCCTTCAAAATGTTTGGTCTGACAGTATCTTAAAAAAGCGACTGTGAGTACACCATCATCACAAAAGTGGTTCTACTCCTGGTAAATTGGCCAGGAAGCATGCAATTGGCATTCAATTAGGCAATACAGAATATATATGATATTTACAAGTTCAAGTAAAAATAAATCATGAATTTGGAATTTAAAAAATGACTGCACAAGTGTGCAATGCTTTGTTGAATCCCCCTTTTGATTTCATTTCAGTATTCTTTCTTCTTGTTTTCACATTTGACATCAATTATGTCAAATCTGGTGAACCTAAAACCAGACCTTTTCAACTAAATCAAGACAAACATTAGTAGATTGTAGCTATAAGTGAAACATTTAATAGAAAAAGCAAAAATATGTTTTCTAAAACAAATTTTAAATAGGAAAAGTGCTTGTTTTTTTTTATCTGATTTTGAGCTGGGCTAATTCTGACATGATGCAATAGCCAGCAATTTATTTTTAACTGCAAATAAACTTATTTATGATCTGTCACCGTGTACAGTAGATATTATATGACACACTCTGGCCATCTATAATTACTAGCATGCATTACAGCAGCGGCTTTGTGTTAAAAGTAACCAGAGAACTGCATGACCCCAAGACAAAATGTTACTGCTTCTAAATTCCTTCAACTCTCGTCAGTCCAGATATCTTCTGCCATCAAGTGGTACCAATGTCAAAGTGCAGCTGACTTTCGTTCAAAACCTGTCAGAATAATTTAGTTTATATTTAAATTATATTAATTGTTTCTTTAATTTGAAAAAAATAATTTTAAAATTCTTTATTGCCAAATTTTCTATTAGTTGTTAGTTTTTAGACTAAAATCTACATTAATCAATGCGTCACATATAAAGGATTAGAAAAGCTATTTTAAACAGTAAAATTGCATAAAAGAAGAGTTCACAGGTGCAGATTTAGCTTAGATTTAGCTGCAAAGCCTTCACTCAACTTTTACACACTTACCATGAAAGATTCCCATTTTATAATATACATAATAATAATATACAATGGCGTAGTTATTATACAATAGAGTAGTATAGTTTAGAGCCATCAAAGTTGTAGGAATGGGTTACAGAGTATTAACAAGCTGTAGAAATTACATTGTTTTAAAATATGTGTTACTCTGCAATATAAATGCTACTTATTTTGCTGTAAAAACTGATTTAAACAAAGCAAATGAACTCCCAGCGCATCTCAGAGCAAATTGTTAACAAAGGCTTTGAAATACAATCCTTTGATGAAGAGTTGTGTTCATGCTGCATGTCACTAGTGAACTGGAACACTCTGGATAGTGAGGAAAGGGGGTCTTGCGTGCATCTATTTAAAAGTCAGTCAGAGAACACCCTGGGATGGCTTATGTAACACATTTATTTACAAGCTGGTTCTGTCTCTCTCTCACTCTCACTCTCACATATTCTCAGCTGGTGTCACACAGCAACTGTTTTCCATGAAAGGAATTTGGTTAATGCTGACCTGAAGTAGAAACACGGAGAGCAGAATGAATCTTATCACGATAGCTAAAATGTGCTAGAACAAGCTGTCATCAACCAGTGGTGACAAATAAACATTTGCCCTATGTAGGAAGCAGCAGGGGGAGCTGTGGAGATTATATTCAGTCTTCCAGGCGAATTCTCACCACATGTTCATTGTTACCCTAAAATAGTGGAGGAAATGCTTAGATTGTCCAACCTTAACAAAGAATTGAGCAAAATATGGTCAGACTTTAAAAAGACGTTTACATTGATTAATCAATGACTTCCTAAATCCATTTGTATTCTCAACACAGTTACATGAAACTGTTTTCAGGAACGACAAGGCACCGTGGGGTGGGAGGGTCAATATGTCGGTATGGTGAATTCTCCGAAGGCAGAGATGCCGCTTGGGAAGGGATACCCTGGTAGGGTTGGGGGGCCCGATGGGGACGAGGGGCCCTAGAAGATGCTAAAAATGAGAGATCTGTCACTAAGCTGCCATCAGTGCTCGTAAAGTTTCTAATTTATTACAAATAAATTTTCTTTTATTTGGACAAGCAAGTTAAGGCCACTTTCTTTTCAGAGTAATCAGAGCTACATAAAATCCAAGCAAATATTTATGTTGTGCAAGATCAATCCAAATATCACCAATTGTTTTCGAATTCAAACTATGTGAAAAATCTGGGTGAGTTCCCAAGTAAGAGATCACTCTAAATGTAAAACACACACTTCTACATTTCAGCTCTTACCTCATACCAAACTACTGTATTTCTAAATGTGGACGCAGAACAGCAACTAATTGTGCAGTAGCACATGTTTGTTGCTTGTGACATACTGTATTGTTGTAACTCTGGGCTAATGCCACCAGAGGAACACTGGATGAATGGAAAACTTGTGACCCAACAATAAGCATTGTGTGTTGTCTTTGTCTTCCTGCTCAGTAACTCTATATGCAGTAAGAGTAGCTCAGCAACATCAGACTCATTCCTGAACAGTTTTCCTTTCCTGACAGACTCTCGTCTTACAGCGCAACTTTTTCCTAACCATGGGGATTTCAGTGAGTCCCTGACAGAGTACAGTTAAACCTCTTGCTGAAACCAATGGCAGACCAATCAGCTACCACTTTCCTTCTTCTGTGATTGGTCTCTGTAATGAAGAAATTTGAAGCATGATAAGCATTAAAACCTCATATACAATGGGTTCTTCATGTTGTAATATATTATGAGACTCCAAAATATTAAACAATAGTGCAGTAATTTGTATTAATCAAGCTCATTGCATCTCTTTCAGTGAAATACAAATGACCAAATACTTTAAATACAAAGTGAAAGAATTAAATTTTAGTAGCAAAATATGTGGTTTTACTTTGTGGGTTTACAAAAATTGTTGCAAATCTGAAATGACACTGGATGTGAACTTTTGAAACTTTACAAAAAGTATTACACCTTTTGCTGTCAATAATGACATAATGTACAATGCTACATAACATATATTGAAAAAGCTTACACCTACAAAACTGGAGGAAACTACCTGTTAGCTACAAGGTTCTTTGCTTGTGCACAAAACCTTGTGAGGCATTGCCCAACATCACGGTGTAAAATCCCAGTAGCAGCTGTCAAAGGTGACAACATATCTAAAGTTTGGCTGACAATTTTTTCAGTGTTCAACACAATTCATGAATTAAATTCAGTAAAAAAAACAACATATAAATTAGTAAAGGATAGTTAATTTATTCAGCCATGTTCTGTCTCTGTGGGCATCTTTTGATGGTGGATTCAAATGTAGTCATAGATGAGGCATGCAAATCCTTAGTAATATTAATATTTTGGAGTGGCCCAGCCAGAGTCTCAATTTGAATCTGATCATTTGCAAAGGGAGCTGAAGATTAGGGTCACTGGCATCAAGGCCTACTGAACCACTACATCTGATCAAATTGTAGACCTGCATTTTCAAAGTTCTAGAAAGGATTCTTAACCACCAATAAAACAACACCAATGTCTAAGCTTAACAATTCAGTTTTTGTCTTCATTACTCTGCGTAGACTGCTCATATGAAATCTGCTCCCACTGTTTTAAATTGTCCAAGTGCTAATTCAGCATGATGATCAGCACTTGGTCAAAATAATACAGTTGACGTAGTGCTTCTGGAATTATATAAAGGCATTTGACATATAACCCATGATTGTTTATCAGTTCACTTTCAATTCAATTCAGTTTGTTCAACACCTGCTAGCCTACTTTACAATGGAAAAAAACAGTTGAATCATGCAGATACATTTCGAGTCAATAACATACATTCCAAATTGGTAGCTATTAAGCAAGGCAGTCAAGTTCAGTTTATTATACAAATTAGTTTCAGCTTTCTATCTAAGAAATCCTGACAGATTTCATTCAGTCACTGATTTGAATAATTCTCTCCTGAAAGAGCATGTTGCGACCATGAGTAGTCATTTGCACAGCGCTGTTGACTTTGCAGCAATCCCTTATACTGAGCATGCACGTGGTGAGAAAGGAAAGGAAAACTCCCCTTAAACAGGAAGAAACTAATCTGAATAACTGAATTCAAATCAGTAAGAGTGACTGGAATTCCATAATAGTTTCTTGGGACATTAATAACTAGGGATTCATTCCTCACTTAACAAAACATGTGTCTTCATAGGTACTCCCCAGTGTTCTCTTTTACTCTCACCTTAGTTGGTAAACAGGCACCAAGGATGCAAGTATTCACCATGACAGCTGCCAGACTGTCTGAACTGGGAACAGTGCGAGAGACAGAGTATAGGTCAGGTTTTTTCCGGTGCTGACAGATGGGGCCCAGCATATAGGCGCCAGCGCTTTGTCAGCCAGCCAGGTTCAGATAGAGCTGTGCTGAGATGTGGAAAATTATGAGCTCAGTCTATGGATTCAGACACGCCTTGCATATGAACTTGTCAGTTCTTCCTCTTTAACTCTTGGGAAAAGCACATGTGCTGTTAGTTCCATCTTCCACAATACTTTTCTGCTCCATAAACACCACTGGGGTGACACAGGGATGCCCTGCTTCTTTGTTTTCATCCAATGGCTTCCCATACTTCACATTGCATTCATGCCTTTAATGCTTAAAATTAAAATATATTTTAAAACACTTTAAACTTATAAGCACGTGTTTTATTAAAACATAGATAAAAATAGTACATGAAGGATTCACAATACACGCTTAGAGTTTGAAATATGCAGCTGCAGATGCATCAGTATTGTTTTGCAGTGCTGACGCATACAGTGAGTTGAGCCAGTCAATGATGTAAACACACTGGCATTCACTTTGGTTCCTAATGCATATGTGATTCATTGAGGTCCAAAGTCTCACGCAGACAAACACTTGGTTCATTTTGTCTTGCTTTCATAAAGGTTTCCACTTAAGAATTTATTTTCCACAATAGTTTTTAATTAGTTACATCTTAAATCTGTAAAATGAGGGATAGCTGCAAAGTTAATGACTTGAGTGCTTGAGAAGTTGACTGAGTTGATTAAATGCACTATTTGGGATCAAAAAGAATTGTTGAATTTGCATTAAACTGAACTGGATAGTGTCCTTATTTGAAGTAGAAAGCAGGGGAGCCTACTCCACATACAAAAAAAAAACATCAAACAGAAAACTTGTTTAAGCCAAACTAATAGAAATGTTGTTGTTTTTAATTTGGTGGTTTTGCACACCCCCTTTCCAATATAGCCCTGGTGAATTACCCACATGGCCCATATCAAAAAATGTAATTTGTTAGGAGTTGTTGATGAACTGCATTAAATTGTCTCCAATATTTTAGACCAGCATGAATTTTATTTAGTTTATTTTTGTACAACTGGACATGAATTGGACCACTTTTTCTTGTCAAAGAGCCTTGACACAATGTTTTATATGAATTGGCGCTATAAATAAAATTAACTAAATACAATTAAACAACACACTGACACAGCTGATGCTACTCTCAATTATCTCCCTGGGGATTGTCTGTTCTTTTTATATAGGCAGGACATTTTTATTTGTTTGCTTTACTTCTTATATGGCGTCATGTTTCAGGCCCAGATTCCTGGGATTCTGACACCTGTCTGAAGGGCTTTTCAAGTAGCTCAAATGTCACATAGCTAGCCCACCTACCTAAGCTCCCCTATCAATGCCCAGCTGCACACCCGAGCTCAGAGCTCTTATCACTGGCCACTCAGCTTCTGACGTCCACAGAGGGCTGCTCTTTCATTTAGGGAAGAGCCACCTGCTATTCTTATAACTCAGCTTTGTCGTGCGGCATTTCAGGGATAGATTCATGACCTCCATCCACATCCCTTCTTCTGCCTCCACAATGGCTCTTCTTGCAGTTTCCTTCATATGAAGCAGAACCAGTAGATTTAGGTAGTCGCGAGCACTTCAACACCAGTCATGAGCTCCACCCTGGTTAACTCTTTAGCCAAAGTGTATGATCCCAATCCTCTTCATGGTCAGAAGCTTTCTGCGAGGAAGTTCTCCCTGAATGGATCAGACCGGTTCCAAGCTTCACCCTCGTCCTTTTCTCACCACGATGCAACTCTACGCTGCATGGAGAGCAGGATCGACTCCCTCAGCTCCCAGATGGAGCACCTGCTCATCATGCAGCAGACCGTCCTGACCCGGCTGGATGGCCTGTCCCAGGAAGTGAGAGGCATGAGTCGGGATGTGGCCTCGTCCCACGAAGGGAGACGTGGCTCGGGGATCGAGGCGGTTTGCAGGGAGCTGCGAGGGGCTGTGGAGCGTATAGAGAGTCAGGGGCGACGGCTGGAAGGGGTGGAGAAGCTGGTGGAGGGAACTCAGCAGGTGATCTGCTTCATTGGGGAGGTGGTAAAGAGCTCCAAGCTGGTGGAGCTTTTATTCAAACAGCCTGGAAACAAAACCAGCAGGAAGGTGAGAAAATGAATAAAGATTTCTAGGTACTGTGGAGGGAAACATATACTTAAACTTAAAATATGGTTAAAATCGGATCCTGAATGCCTTTAAGTTGTTTTTCTGGTCTTAACTCTTTATTGCTTCAACTGTTCTGCTCCTGAACATGTTGTTCTCAGTAATGAAAAGTAGTTTTCCTTTGTGCAGAGATTGTGGGGGTTTCTTTTTACTGCTTAGGTGTAGCTGATTGGAGTCAAACTTGTTATCACACCCAGACACTCATGTTTTTATAATCAGCGATTGGGCTCTCAAGTGTAACTGGATGCAATCACTGCCAAGCCTGTCTGGTCTCTTCTGACTAGGTGATAGTAATGCAGTGACAGATCAAATGATTGTGGTGTGCTGGAACAGAATGTACCAGAATGTGTGTTGTCCTGTAGAGGTGAAACAATAAGAACCCTACAAGATGTTAACTATGTTTATGCTCATGTGTGTTGTTCAGGGGCTCCTTCTGGTACATCAAACTCATTTCTAGGCACAATACAGCACATATGATGCTTCTGAAAGTTTACATTTTCTATTCCAGAAATACAATTGAGAAACCAGGTTGTTGTGGCATGCTTTTTGCTGCAGAATATGTGACCTTTCCTCTTAAACGGGGAGACATCCACTGAGCAGAATATGAACTTTGAGTAATGAGGCACCACAGCAACAAAACAAACACTCTGTCTTGGTATCCCGCTGTTACGCAAACAGAAACATGCACCTTTACTATTTGTAACTTGTTGACATTATAAATATTACTTTCCTTTCATTAACCTTTGTGCCTTACTCAGATGAAAGTGACACATGTTTTACAGTATGCTACTTCTCCTCCTTTTTTTCCCAAAATAAAGGCAAAAGATGACAAGGACAAAGCCAAACAGAGTGTGAAGGGTGGGAAAGCCCAGAAGAAAAGGAAACCTCAGGATTCATCAGGTAAAGTTAAACTTGATGTAACTCCTGACCACAGAATTCTTTAAGATTTATGCAAAAAAAAAAAAAAAAAAATACTGTTAGATAATCAGCTGGAAGGCAGATAAAGTGGATGGATATCTAGTCTAGGATTTTAAAAAAATAAAAATAAATAATGAAGGTGAAACTACAAAAGCTACTGACAAGTATTAATAAGTACAGAAAATTTAAATTGTATTTAATGATACCGGCAGAATCCTCCTCACACTTTCCAGAAACATCTTAATGGTGCTGTAAACGATCCCACTACTCATCCACAAAGAGGATACACTGGTTAAAATACTTTTAATGTAAAATCCTTTTAAATTATGCTATTTAAATGGTATTTTTGTATGTTTTTATCTATATTTGGGGTCATTTAAATTTATGGACCTAAATTTGCTAATTAAATTTAATGATGACATAATAATCTTTGCAAGCTAACTAAATGAAATGTATATTTTTTTGTTATGGAAAAAATATACATTTAATTTAGGAATTTAGGAAATTAGGAAAAATGTTAATAAGCTCTGTAAGCTCAAATTATTCTTAGTCTCCGATATTTTCATTGGCATCTGAGGACAATAACATGAATGGCTAGGTAAAACCTATTATTCTTCATGTATTCCTTTAACAAAGATCAATAATCAGATCTTAATATAGGGTTCTCTTAAATGGAGGAAAACATAATTTCAGAACGTACATTTTTCAATTCATAAGATAAGACCATGAGACCTTTTCACTTATTTTCAGTTTTGTGCCAAAATTCAGCATGCATATTTAGAAAATGAAAATAAAATAAAAACAACTGAGAAAACAATTTGAACACAAGTGGAAAATCTGCTGGTAGACAATTCTTGTTTAGTCAGATTTTTACTAGAAACCACAAATAAACTGTTTTCTAGTAATAAACAAACTATTTTTAACAGGAAACTGTTTTAAACCGCCGGATACATGCTAGAAACTCCTCACAATATCAAAAGCTTAGAGCAAAATTTTTGTGTAGTCAAAAAAAAATTTAAATGGAATAAAGTAAACAACACTGCTTGCATTTCTTTTTTGTCTTCTGAGACACTAAATTGGATTGGATTTTTTTTTTTTTTGCATGCTATCATTTGACAGAACGTGATGATGACTTTTTACATGCCCTGAAAGAAAAAATATATACACTTGGAAGATAAATTATTTGAAATCATATTTAGTTCTTCCTAAAATATCAGCCAACAAAAAAAATCTAAAAACTGTGCATTTCTAGTGACTGTGAGCAAAAATAGTGAAATAGTACAGCTTATACGTTTAGGCTCTATCTAGAGTAAATTCTATTGCCTGAAATAATTTTAGGACTATAGGTGAAAAACCAATTTTATTTGTCTGTGATATAAACTCAACATAACATAATGGCTTTTCTTTTTGGTCATTGTTTCTACTTTAGATGCTTCCACTCTGAGTGAGTCAGCCCTGAAAGAGCAAGTTGAAAAGCTCAACAGGGAGAACACGGATCATTCCCATATAAACACAGAAGCCAACTTCCAGAGTCAGGAAGATCCAGGAAGTGGGGGAAAAAGAAAAGAGGAGCCAACAAAGCTGATTCTTAGTCGGTCACACGCTCCTTCAAGCCAAACTGTGGAGGAAAACAAGAATGAGGATGATGTCTTTGATGAGACAGATGCAGAGGAAGAGGAGCAACAGACAGAGGATAACAATGAAGAAAAAGGCAGGAAATTGGAGGATGACATAAAGAAAAGACTTAAAAGAGAAACAGAGGAATCGTCAGAAAATATTATTTCAGACATGAGCAAGAAGTCCCAGGAAAGGTACTCCTATTCACCTGTTTTCGCTGTTGCTGAATCTTAATTCTTTCATACAGAAGGAAGTAAACAAGAAACACTAAGGTAAAAAATAAAATGAAATTTGACAGCATTCTTTGTTTTTCTTTCCAAAGCTCTGAAGACAATGGAGATGGAACCACAGCAGGCAAACGTCGTGTCACAGAAGAGGACCTGGTTAAAGAAGACCTGAAGAAGAGCCGAGTAGAAAATAGCTCAGTGGAAAATGCTGACAGCCACGCAGTGGAGGGCTCAAAGTCTGATGAAGCAAAGGCAGAAGCTAAAGAAGGTGGAGAGTCTACAGTACAGGATTTTATCCTTGGTGAGACTTTAGAGGACATGAAGGAACTTACATAAAAGGACAAAGTGAGAACAAGTGAAATCTCTGATTTAAAAAAAACACATTCCAGATAATAACATTATTTCTATTTCAATTTCATTTGATTTCATAAGATTATATCAGATCAGAAAGGACTCTATAAAGCTCTGTGCAGACATTTTCAGTTTACTCAGAATGCATGTTGTCAAGGGGGCAAGCACAAATAACCACCACACATTTAAGAGGTATTTTAATAAAACATTTTTGAAAACTCACAATAGACTACCACATAAGCCCAACTTGTGTTAGGCTCACAGGAATCCCTATAAAGTACACAGCTGATTGTGATTGTAATGTGAAACAGTTTTGCTGTACATTGAATCAAATGATTTTTCTCTATTTGCTTCAGTTCAGTTTTTTTGATGCCTAAATGTTACTTAAGAGACATGAGAAAATCTCAACTTGGAAAACGCTTGCCTGACTTCTCTGCCTGTGGTTTCTATTCCACAAAGACACACCTTGTCATTTTAGTTTGCAACATTTCACCTGGCGCTCCTGAGGTTTTGAAGCAGATTTCATGCCATAGAGCAGTGCCTGCTTGAGCCTCCAGAAGACATCAGTTATGCAGCTTATAGGGCAGATAATGAGTCACATGCATGCTGCTATTTTCATCCATGTTTCTAGGCACTAAGGCCTCTTCCTCTGTCTGTGCTCTATCTTTGGCATTCATTACAAAATGACTTCCATATTCATTATTCATCTTGTGTTTCTTTTTTTGTCCCCTTTGGTTTTTTTTCCCAGATGCAGGCCCTCCTCCAACCGCTCCTTTTGATCACCGCATCGTGACTCCCAAACCTCATCAGATAGCCACCTATTACACTATAAACAGGGATGAAGTTCTGGGCGGGTGAGTGACAAGCACAAAACCGCCAGCTCTCATTAACAAAGAATAATTCTTTAGTTATTTTCACTCTACTCGGGCATTTAGATGCTTTAATCTTCTGTAATGAAATAATAGCGGGTTTAACAGCATGCGAAGAGTTTTTATGAAGACCTATGTGCTGCCCTCTAAAGGGCATGTGTCCCCATGAGGGAACACATGCAAAATCGCATACCTTTCCAATGTAATGAACTGGTTATAAATCCAATCTCTTAAAGTGAAGATGACTTCTCTGCAAAACAAGGGGTGTCTACAATTTCTGGCTGATTTATTCAGACATAAACCCAGTTTTAAAGCGATAGATGCAATGTATGTGTATGGATTAGAGATGCACCAGATGAGCAATTAAATTTAAAATGCTTTATTTTGTGTTTTAAAACCACAAAAACAGTCCAGCGATAAATATCTTTTTGAGAACTTTGGAAAGAAACATTTGGGATGACATTACACACATATTGTAGTTAAATCAAATTGTCCAGATTGTCAGCCTTCCACTTTTAATCTCAGCTATTCTGTGTCCATCTATTATTGTGTTTGACTCATCTTGTTTCCTTTTATTAGGGGACGTTTTGGACAAGTCTACAAGTGCCTGGAGAATTCATCTGGACTGACACTGGCTGCCAAAATCATCAAAGCAAAGAGCCAGAAAGAGAAGGTGCAGAAATGTTAATGTTGAATATAGTACGGAATATTCAGTCAGTCATTGTATGTGACTCTGTGCGGCGTCTTTAATAGTGAGTACGTTTAGGAGTTGTTTTAATGGAATACAAAGTAATAAAATACAGAATATTTATAGAAATGCGTATTTAGAATATTTAACTTTTTATCATCTAAAATTGAGCAAAGCCACAATGACTGCGTGGCCATGCTTGCTGCTCAGGTTAAATGTCTGAAAGTATGAAATTTGATCATTTTATTTTCAAAATCTGGATACAAATTAAAAAGAAAAAACAGACAACAGACAGCTGAGTGACTTAGCTATTCAAAGGTGTAAAAATTCCTGCATTACCTGTTTATCTGCCTATCTGTGAACAGATACAATATGATTCAGTGTAAAGAATTCACACAACTCACTTGTTTTTTTCCAAAGAGCAGGATGAAAAACAACTGTTTACTTTGTAGTAAGCATAATTTAATTAGACAATGACTCTAGCTGTTGGAGAGTTCCCATATTATATCTAGTTAATGAAATTGATAATAATAACAATATTCTATTTTTTTGGTCCAAACTATTTGTAGATGGAGCTTATAGACGTTTAGCGTTCGTTAAAGCAAAGTGGATATCTGTTAGGTTCATTGTGTGATTAAAGTTGCTAAAAGTTAAAAATTTGAGTTAAATGTCATGAGGCTTTTCTCTCTAATTAGCATAAAGTTCTTTGGATTTATGATATTCAATGTCATAAAAATGATTTTAATTTTGAAAGCCACATAGGACTTCACTGAAATTGTGATTCCCAAATGGATATTCCCTTGTGTTAGTGACCATTTTATGCCTTCTTCCCTGGAAATGAAAAAATGATTTATTATATTATGGAACGTCAGAAATATTTTTTTTAATGCTGATTTTAATCCCTTCAGTTAGCTCTATTTTGCCATACATACTTTGAATTCAACATTTGCTGCTTTTCTTAAGCCAAACACAATTCAAAAAATACATTTGAAAATGTGTATTTGTTTTGTTTTACTTCTGTTTCAATGCCACATGGAGATATTCTGCTGTAAGGTTATTTAAATTGAGCAGCACCGTCAAGTTTCATATCTTAAGATATTGTGCACCACATTTTTCAAGCTTTTAACCAATTCATGGAAAAAAGGGCTTTAATAATTAAACATATTTCTACCTAATAGAGGTAACAGGGCCAGATATCCAACATTCCAGAACACATTTCTATAATGTGCTTGTAGATATGGCAGCATAAGTACAGGATGACATTACCTTCTGAAGCTACCAGTAAACCGCTATGAATATAACTTTTATTCTAATGACAGAAAAATGACTGGTTTTTGAATGTTTGTCTCTCAGGAGGTGGTAAGGAATGAGATCCAGGTGATGAACCAGCTGAACCATGCCAACCTGATTCAACTCTATGCTGCTTTTGAGTCACGGAATGACATCATCCTGGTTATGGAATAGTAAGTCTTTTTTGAGTGCAATTAATGGAACAGAGTGTCCAGCTCCCCATGGCTGTAACTATGTTTGTTTCTCCATGCTGCAGTGTGGAAGGAGGAGAGCTGTTTGATCGCATCATCGATGAGAACTACAACCTAACCGAGTTAGACACTGTGTTGTTCATCCGTCAGATCTGTGAAGGGCTGAAGTACATGCACAAAAATTATATCCTGCATCTTGATCTCAAGGTAAACTTGCTTAGGATTTTGTATTCCAGTAACATACTTATCTATTGCTTGCTTTTTATGCTGTAAAAACTGTTCTTTCCAGCCAGAAAACATTCTTTGTGTCAGCAGAGCTACAAACAAGATCAAAATTATTGACTTTGGCCTGGCAAGGAGGTAAGAAATAGAAAGCTGTCAATCTGTTGTAAGTTTTATTCAATGTTTGCAGAGCTTAAATGTTTGTTTCTAAAAGGTATAAACCCAGGGAGAAGCTAAGGGTCAATTTTGGAACTCCTGAATTCCTCGCTCCTGAAGTCATCAATTATGAGTTTGTTTCATTCCCAACGGACATGTGGAGTCTTGGAGTAATCACATACATGCTGTAAGTCAGAAATGCTCAGTCATCTGCACTTACAGCTTGCTACATCACAGACTGACCTACAGGAAAAAAATATTCCAGGCAGAAAATTGAGGAAATTGCAGCACTGCAAGATACCATGTCCCAAACCTCTGTGTCCTGTCTGTCCAGGCTCAGTGGCTTGTCTCCGTTTCTGGGGGACGACGACAATGAGACACTCAACAACATTCTGGCCTGTCAGTGGAACTTCGAGGAGGAGGAGTTTGGAGACATTTCTGAAGAGGCCAAAGATTTTATCACCCGTCTGCTGGTGAAAAGCAAGAGCTGGAGGATGAGCGCGACAGAGTCCCTCAGACATGGCTGGCTGTCCGACCGAAATTTGCACTATCGACTACATCAGAAGGTAAAAAACTCCCTCTGTTGACAGGCTATAGTCGATTAGTTCTTTTGTATGTGTGTGATCATTTTTAGATTAGTTATGGAGATGGAAATTTATCGAGGTAATGAATGGTGTATAAGAAACTGGTGTTTAGAGCAGTTCCATTTTTCTAGTGCTTTGGAACAGATTGAGCTTCAAGGTGACCATTTTAGAGCATGGACCTCAGCTGAACAACTTGTACCATATATCTAGCCTGGTGGAACATGCTATTACAGTGTTGCATGGCATCATGCTTGCTTTTATTGTTTTGTATACATCTTTAGTGTAGTTATAGAAAAACATGTAAAGAATTTGACATGTGAATGCAGACTTTGAAACAGAATTCAACTGAAATTTGATGATTACATTGTGGATTTTCTGTTTGCAGAAAAACAAGTGTCACTCCTCACATGCTCCACCCCCAGAGAGCTAAGCAGGTGAGATTACTCCCTCTGACATCATTTAGATATTTTTTTTTATAAAATGCAAATTACAGTTTATAAACTCTTTCTTACCCTGCTTTTTTTTTTAGTTTCGCTTTCAGAAACAACCAGGCCCTTGGTTTGCCTTGTCACACTGTATGGCCCTGGGGCCCATCACTGGACCAATACTGCTGCACCTGAATAGCCACTGGATTATTACTCTCTGCCTCACATTTTTACCTTTGCGTAGCTGCACACTATTTAGGTCTGAACTTTTAAAGCTGCCCGTACTGTATACTTGCAAAGTTATTCAAAGAACTTTGCCTGAAGTTTGCCTGAGGATTTTTTCTTATTAAGTACTGTTACTGCCAAAGTAAAACCCTGCAAGATGTGTCACTTTGATACCTACCATGTGCCTATGAAAAACTGTTCTTTTAGCACATTTTAACAGATACATTGCTTTTCTTTTTTTTTGCAAGCGTTGGTGTGCTTCGCACACTTTTTCTCCCTTGTTCATCCAAGAGTTACCAAACAAATTTGAAAAAGTAATTTTCTTTTTATAAATCCATGTGTTTCTTTCTTTTATTTTATAAGTAGTATAATAATGTTATTTCTCTTCAAGGCAATTTGATATGTAACTCCATTAATTTATATTGTGTATATATTGTGGTATGGCATAAAAATCTCCTTAAGATATGAGAAAATTTCAGCTTTAATGCCCCAATTATATCAGTGTTGGTGTTTTTCGCTGTAGACTGCCTTGACCTCAGTGTGCATTCATCCCACCTGCTTGTTTGGCTTTGGCAGTTTGGAGTACCCAGCTCACCTTCAATGAAGGCAAAATGAAATACATGTTACTACCTAAGACTTATACTTGTTTATGACTGAGGTGAAATTTTATGTTCATTTATTTACTGGTTCAGCACCAGATTGTACTTGAAGTGCAAATTCTTTCTTCAGTATGTGATGTTTTTATTTCAGAGGACACAAACGTGGTTTCACGTAGTCATGCACATACATTTAAAGTATAATGTACAGCTCAGTGTGGCGGAGAAGCAAGACACTGAGTTGTTACATTATTTATTTTGAATTAAAAAGCTTTGTGTTTTGAATATGTGTTTATTTGAATTTATGATACCTTTTTCAAGACTTCTTGTGAAATGTTGTGATTTAAATACAGTAAATGTAGGAAATAAATGATACACACAAAAAACAGATTTTTGCAGAAATTTATTTACTTAATCTTTTGAAAACAATCAAGACTTTGATGTTAATATTGCTCATCAAATGCAACTGGATCATGAGTAAGTGTGACTTCCTTCATAAAAGTAGGAATGTATAATCTGTAACATTCAGATGTTCATAACAAATCAAAGTAGGAAAAATATTGCCAATACATGTAGATGTATTGAAGCACAGGTGTCAAACTCGAGGTCTAGGGGAAAAATCTGGCCTGCCATAGCAGTTTCTGTGGTCTTTTAAAGTGCCACATAAACAGAACTTTAAGATAACAGTTATGTGCTTAAATATAATTTTATCAGTCAAATCAAATCAGTTTTCATTTGTATAGGACCAAATTACATAAATGTAGAAATATGTTAAAAATTGTAACATTTCAAGAAGTACTAATTGAACAGAAAAAGAATAAATTTTAATAGCTTGTTAATGGCTGTTAATATCAGTACATTCTGTCACAACCAGCCCCTGAAGGACATCAATGACTTTGATATGGCCCAAAGGAAAAATGAGTTTGACACCCTTGTATTAGGTTATTAATTTGATGTTGCTAGGTTTATATATGTTTCCATTTTTGCCCTACTGGAGTCTTATTTTACATGCAGTCACAGTTTTTGGAAAGTCCTAACAAATAAGACATATATATATATATATATATATATATATATATATATATATATATATATATATATATATATATATATATATATATATATATATATATATATATATATATATATATATATATATATACTGTATATATAGTGCCCTCTATACTAGAAAATTAGTACCACTGGAAAAAATTAATCTGACTTTAAGCTTATATAAAGTCAATAAAGTGACAAATCTGAGATTAAAGTCATAATAGTTATTATATTTTCAGTGGCCCTATTGATCTTCCATATACACATCCTACAAATATGACTGATTTGTTAAATTGTCACTCCCCTGGACCCAGGAATGACAGCAGTACGGATGTAGTTAATTCTCCCCTCCATTTGGGGCGCTATGATAAACAGCCTTTCCGGACACACGCCTCTTAAAGCTCCCTCCCACTTGCTGGCTTCTGATTGGTTTGCGTCATAGGTTTACGGATGCTGAGGAGGCTCGCTGGTCCCCGGGCTGCTGCCAACAAGATTTCACCTTCGTTTGGTTCCAACGGTTGTATTTTTGGCGCAGTGAACCGTCAAGACTTGAGAAAGAAATGGCTCAGTGCTCCGACGCTGCAAAGGCGGGCTCGTCGGCCAACGGAGAGGGTGTAAAGAAGAGGAATGTCGCTGTCGTAACCGGCATCACCGGTCAGGTAACAACCTGCTGGTGCTTCTGGAGGCTCTCAGTCACTGAGTTGTCTATGAAAGATGGGTTAACACTGGGAGTACCAGGGTTTCGAGAGGGTTTCGACCTCTCCCGTGAAGTCCCGAAAGAGTCCCGAAAGACCTGAGTCCAAACTGACGACTCTGATGGCTCAAATTAGCATCCCTTCTTCAATTGTAAATGTGGCCGTTGACCGTCAGGCCAGAAGGTAGGAGTGTGAATAGTCCATGTTGGGGGTGGGTGCGATCTATGATGGTATCTATGATACCTACAGGAGATCAGATCTCCTGTCTAGTTTTGAAGCATACATGAAGTGTTTTTGGAGAGATGTGACCTTTTGCAGCTGATCCATGATGTTGTGCTGCATTATCCAGGTCATTTTGCCAAATGTACATAGAGTTTGCAAAACATACAATCTGTTTCAAGAAATATGCAAAGGTTTTTCTAAAAGAAATTAGTAATGTTTTTCTTTTAAATGAAGCTAAGTGGGTTTAAAATGACAGTTTAGAAATAAACTAACCAAATTAATTGTGTTGATCCACCTCAAAAAAATCATGCAAAAAGTGTAAGCAAAAGAAATCTGGGAGACTTTGCACATGCAAATTTGCATGCAGCCTTTTGTGATGTGGAGGATAAATAGGTGACTGCTTCACCTATTTAGTTCACAAGAACTAATGGCATTTATTTCAGTCATAATCTTGCGGGGGGTGACCAAGGTTCCATCACTATGTGACAGCTGGTCAGCAAACCTGGCAAACATGATTGACATGGCAGCACTGAATGCACATGTGCTTTATCAGGCATGCATTGGGGTGCAGGAGAGACGGGTGGACTTCCTGGTTGAGCTTGCAAAAGAGTTCGGTAACTCTCATGTGAGTGAGAAGAAGGCACACAAGGAGAAACTGCTTCGGCAACAACCTTCCACACCCAGCTCAGGCGAAAGGGCGAAGTGTCAGGTCAACCATCGATGCAGGATGCGTGTCCTGAGGCCGAAACATCATCAGTGACCCCTCACACCCCCACCATGGACTGTTCTCCCTGCTGCCCTCTGGAAAGAGGTTCCGCAGCATCCGGTGCAGGTCCACCTGGTTCTGAAACAGCTTTTTCCCACTTGCCACCAGACTGCTGAACTCTTAAAGTGAATTTTCCAGGAAGTCTCTGTATGCTTATGTTGGCATTCTCTTTGGAAAATCGTATTTCCGTGGTTGTGTGTCTGTTTGAGGCTCTCTGAGTAATATACTGCAGCGATATGCGTTTTAATGAAGTTTAGCTAGTTTTCGATTAACATCACTTCGCGTGTCACTTCAAAAAAGGCTGTGACGAAACAAGGAAATGATTATTATCAATGCACACAACTGCCGGTCCCATCCCATCCGGGATGGGAACAGGTTTACCGGCTTGGTTGTGGGGTGGAGGTGTGGTTGAAAGCAAACTCAAAATATATTCCAAAAGCAATACATAAGGCACCTGCTTATGTGAAAATTAAAATTGTTCCTAAACCCCCAAAAGAAAACTAAAGTTCATTTTAGAAAGTGCTTTTTGTGTCTTCATTGCCATACTTTCATTGAAAAGCAGACTCTGTATTAACTCAGTAAAAAAAGGATTTAGTTGTCAGTCTTGTTGCAATCATTGAGATATTTTACTCCAGTTTGTTCACAATGTCTGAATCAGGATGCTGCATCTGCTTGCTCATGTGGAAGAGTTATGAATAGTTGTACAGGGATGGCTGGTTTTATATTTGATATAGTTGCTGCAGTGCATTTATGTCTTTCATTTGATTTTAGTTTTTAAACACACTTATATTTGGTTGATATGAACAAACAGCATGTTCAAGAAGCAAATAAAGTCTGTTTATTCAAATTATTCACTGTGTTTAGAAGCAAGAACACTCCAGCCTGACATTGTGTTGTTCAGATTGCAGTCAATAAAGACCTGACCCGTTGAGGCATGGACTCCACACTAGACCCCTGAAGATGTGATGGTGAATCAGGCTCCAGGTGTTCGCATTAGATTCTTAAAGTTCTGCAAGTTGTGTGGGGGGGATCTGCTGAAGTTGGTTACCTTCAAACAAACTGTGTGTTCTGATACTTTTTTGCAAGAACCAGTAATTTTAGTAGCTTGCCTGATAGGTTTGGATAACATGCGGCGATTGGCCAATCTTGAAACTATAACATCACCTTAAGTATTTTCTAAAACTAAAAAATAAGTGACCGCTGCACTTTTGGAGATGTTTCTATAATACACAAATTATGTAAAATTGTCTTGTGACTTAACTGCTAGTAGCAATTCAGAATAACCTCTCAATTTCCCATGTAAAAAGGAATATTGAAATAGAAAAAAAGCAAAATTTCTAAGTCAAATAGGAATCTGGTGTCCAAAGTGTGGGTTGTGGGCCGTCTATTTTCTCCTAAATGATTTCATGCGGCCCCTGAAAACAGTTTCTCTTTTGTGAATAAAATCACAAACATCTCGCAAATTTTACTCAAAATAACGTTTGCTCAGTACAGCAAGCAGTTTAGAAGAAAGAGGGACTTGCGTCCCATTCCCTAAAACTTTCTTCTTGCCCTATCAGAAAACAATCAAATCAGAAAAGTGGCAATTTACAATTCTCCTCATTAATAACCTAATTGTTTGAGCCACTTTTTATGTATTGGTTTCTCAACTTTGTTTATTTTCCATAAAATTGTGCACGGTTTGTTTAATATTAGGCACGTAGAAATAAAAAGGCATAGTTTTAAATATAATTTTTTTTTAGAAGTTCTCTTTTGTGGTGATTTTAAACCTCATGGCAAAATGTTTACAAGGTCTTATTTCAAGGGGTATTTGTGTTAGTCTTTTGTTTGGGGCATAGGAAGCAGCTCAGTGTCAGATTACTGTTAGAGGTGTGGCCATTTCACCAAGCTTCCCCACCATGAAAAACTATACTTTTTCATTCATGATCATTCATCCATTTATACATTGATGCATTCATTCATGATATTCATTCATGCATACATGCATCTATTCATGCCATTCTCAATATTATTGCAATCGGAATGTGTCTACTCTAGCAGGCTTTTATGTCAATATATGCTGTGTGATACTGAAAGTGTCAATTCTTGTCTTTTCCTTGAAGCTAATGTATGATGAGTAGCTATCTTTTGTGCTACTGGATGGTCCTATTTCATACAGCCCTTTAATTAGGGCTGGACAACATGTTTAGGGCTCTTTTCACATAAACCAAGTGAACATCCACTTTCAGTATTGTGCAATGGAATTGCTTACAGTTTAAAACCAATATTTATGTTGCATATCTTTAAAGTTAATAGTCATGGCAAAATATATGTAATCATTTAAGATTGTACACCGATGACATAAAAAATGTTGTCTTATTTTTTTTTCTTTTTTTAAAAAAGTCAATACAACAACAAAATGCTAAATTTCATTTTAATTTATGATGGAGTAGTTTATTTTATTTCCCCATATTTGCAATGTAAAGTCAAAGCTCAGGTAAATCCATAAAAACGATTGGCATATTAACTGCAACACGTGGATTTAAAAGAAGCAATAATTAAATTAGGTTTAGTAATCCACATCATTTGGCCACTTGGGGGCAGCAGATTCAAATGTTCCTTCGCAGAACTACTTTTTAATCATCTTTAGTTTAAGCTGCTCCGGTAGATTTGTAATGGTCTGTATATTTTAAAACATTCAGATATTATCATTTTGAATTTATACAAATTTATATTGAAACATTTTTTTTTTGTTTAGAGAAACGTCTTCAATAAATTAAATAACACTTATACAAATGTTTGTAAATATGGGAGACAGATTGACTATACTGGATTGAGGTGCTGCAGTACGCAATCCATTCATATCTACAGATGTGTATTATGTTACCTGCGTGACTTTTGTTCTTGATGTTTTTATACCTGGAGGCTGGAGTTTTGTCAATGTGGTTTCACTTAGTAAATGAAGAACTTATTTTCACAATAAGCCTTACTCTGACGTGAGGCCAGGCTGCGTTCTATAAATATCCAGATCAAAACTGTGTCCGTTGAAAGAGTGGTCTTGTTTGTGTATATTTAAATTTCTTCATTTGGACTCAGTTCCTTTTATGTTAAATCTATTTGCAGAAAAAGTCATTTCAACGGGCGTTACAAAATAAACAGATCCAACTTTTGACAGACTGGATCAGTCAACCACATAGTAACTAACAGTAGACAGGAACATATTTTTTCAGCAGAAATAATGCTGCAGCAGAAACACAAATTGACAATCATGTTGTTTTAATATATTTGTGTTGTGATGAGAGATATTTGAAGATAAAGGTGCTCAGTTCAGCCAACCTGTCAGCAGTCTTGGGCAAGAGCTGTTTAATCTAATTTCATCCAGTCATAACTTTAGACTTTCTTATGAAGTACTGTTTCAAACTAAGACTGTGTAGTAGACTGCAGGGCTACATTATATCAGGAAAATGTTATGATTGATTTTAATTAACCCACTGTTTCCAATTATCGCCTCAATATAATCATTTGCAATTTCAACATTACACAGATTAATATTGAGATGAAGATTTTGTCTCAATTTTTTCCAAAGTTCAAGTGGACACACTGTCTCCGTAATTAAAACTGGAATCAGAATCACAGGAAAGTAGACTAAAAATGGTTCAATATGCCTCCCATTCTAGTTTGAAACTCACAAGTAAACCTGCAGTTTGAAAGCGACTTGGTCTTCTCAGAAAATACGAAGATCTGAGGTTCTTTAACTAGATTAGTTGAGGGTGTTACAGCTAAGGAGAGGAGTTTAACATAAAAGGAAACTTTAACTCTTGGTTCTCATCTGAACTCCTGCTGCAGAATCGCAAAACGGCTGGGTGTGCTTTCAGTTCAAACTGTGAGTAAATTTGTGGAGATTTTTGTAACATTACTTTTTCACATTGTATGTAAACCAGAAAGTAATGTTAGAATAACCTTCTTGATCCAAGTTTAATGTCCACTTAACTTGATTTACTTAAAATTGAATGTTTTATAAACATTAGCCAAAACTGATTTATCTAAATAAGGTTTTTGATCAATCAGATTTCAAATTACGTTTTTCTACATTAATTTTGTTGTCAAAAAAGTGAAAAATTATGACTGCTCACGTACAGTCTGTGTGTCTGGTACGGCAGTAGCACATCCGCGGACAAGAAGGCGCTCCAGAGGGTTGTTAGGGCAGCAGAGAGAACCATAGGCTGCCCCCTCCCCACTATTCAACAGATTTACACTTCCAGGCTCCACAAGAAAGTTTTGGACATTTTAAATGACTCTTCACACCCTGGCCATGGTCTCTTCCAGCTGCTGCCATCAGGCAAGAGATACAGAGCAATAAAAACCAGGACAAATCGCCTAAAAAACAGCTTTTACCCGATGGCAATCATGGCACTAAATTCAAAGGCATAAGAACTTCTGCTCTTGACACCACCTTGTTACAAATGTAAATTCTGTTGCGACACCTCCAGGCGCTGCAACCATCTTCTGATGTCTATTTATTTCTCATTTTGTACTATTTATTTCTTTATCTTTGTATATTATGTATATACACATAACCTGCATCTTAACTCGAGTCGAGCAAATCTCAATCTCGTTGTAATCTGATGATGACAATGACAAATAAATCTTATCTTATAAAAGAAAACGCTAAGGCTAATTCAGTTTACATTGATGTTGAGGTCAGTTTTTAGAAGAGTTTTAGGGCCAGTCTCTGAGAAATTAGTTTTAAAAAGTTACAAGAATAAATTCATAATAATACCAAAATAAAGTCAGAATATTACCAGAATAAAATAGTAATATTATAAGAACAAACTAGTAATTTTATGAGAAATCCTATCAGAACAAGCAGTCGTACCACAGCGTTAAAGTGAGGAATGTTGAGCATTTTGTGTAGTTATTCTTTAGCATGTGTTTTGCAAATAAGGGAATACAAAATCTATTAACACATCAGCATGAAATTATTGTCAGTAGTAGAAAAACAAACAACTGTGTCCATTTAGAAGAAAAAAACACAGGCTAGCCAGTCTGGTCACGTTAGATCTTGACAACTCTGTTGAAGTTTTTTTCTCATTAGAACGAGAAAAATTCAGTTTTTCTTGTAATTTTTGTCTTTCCTCTGGTAACATTGTATCTTTATTCTGCTTATAGTATGATTATTTTGTCATATTATTATGACATTTTTCTCATAATTAAAAAAAAAAAATCTCTTAGTGTAGCTCTAAAACCTTAAACCCAGCTTTAAAATAATAACCTTTTGTTCTTACAGCAAATCGCAAGAGTTACAGTGAGTCAATGAGTTAGGGTTAGATTTTTTAAAGAATGTTTTCAAAATACCAAATTATATTTATATATTGTATTAGTGTTTAATTCTTCACAATATTGCTCAAAAAGTGAATATACTGTAGAACACAACTGCCTGTCAAAATTTCTTATTTGCTTGTTAGAGCACCTGCATTTGAGCATGTGCTGTGTGTTGAAGCATCCACATGTCTGTGTGTAGCAGATGATGATCAGAGCAAATAGGCCTCAAGCTGTAGGAAATGCTATGGTCTGAAGCAGCAGCCGTCACTCTTAGCGTTCCCAGAATGCGGCCCTTCAGAGGCAGCCATCGGAGCTCCTGGAAAGTCTCACGTTCCCGTGTTGAGCAGCACTTTTCCAAACCCCCATCTGCCCTCGCCCTCTTTAACAGACAAGAAGAATAACAGCATTAATTCATTTTTATTTTTCCCGTCATGGCATTACTGAGGTATACTGAGAGCTCATGCAAGAGGCATCTGGATACACCATCTCAGAAATCACACATTGGGCCCGCAGGAGTCACGGCGAATCCGTAAATCACCTCGCTAACTACTGTTCATAAATTCCAGGACAGCATGCTGCTCATTCGGAATATTTCTGAGCGTTGTCTCGGTGTGAAGTATTGGGGCCGAGATGGTGTGAGTTATAGGAGACCACCTGCGTGCCAAGCCGTAACAGCAGGGCCGTGCAGGGGGTTCTGGATGATACTTCAGGGTTACAGAAAGGACAGCTTCAAGCTCTCTGTGCGACAATAAAACTTTACTCTGCCTTTGAGCTGTTAAACATCTCTTTTCCACTCTGTCTGAGAAAACATCAATATGTTGAGTTTTGACCCCTCAAACTGTTTGATGTTACTCCTGTTCATCCTTCCGTCTTTGTTCCTATTTAATCCGCTCATTCCCTCCTCGCCTCCTTCCATTCGCTCCACCGTTAGCAACACAGGATAAATTCTGAGCAAGTGCCAGCAACAATAATCATAAAGCTAAAAATCCATGCGCACATCTCCTCTGTTGCTCATAATGGCTGCTGAAGGCTCCTTAAAGACTGATTCTTCCTCTGACAGAAGTCTGGCAGAGGACTTCTTAATGCAGGAGTAGATATGAGTTCAGCTGCAGTTGTAAAAATCTGAATTAGCTGCATGCTTGCCTTAGCTGCCTTAAGAGTGAAGTTTATCAACCAGCTTCTATGATAATTGGCACAACTATCTTTAAAATTACTTTATTTTTCCACCATCATAGAAAAACAACTCCTCTTTGATAGATTCAGTTGTTTTCTAAGCAGAAACATTTTAATGACGATTACATTTCAGATAAGGAAGAAGTGATTGGATTTTATATTAAAATGTTACATTCATTTTGCTACCAGATTAGATGTCTTGTACAAACTAGATTTATTGATTCATCAACAATATAAATGTAACCTAACAAAATGCTCTCTTCAGGGGGTTTTCCACCACAGGAAATTGCAGGCAGTTTTAAAGTTCCAAAGCATAATATTCTTGGCTGATCTCATGGTAGAAAGGCAACATGATATTCATAAGTATGTTTTCATAAGTCTAGAATTGTGTGAAAGTGAGAATGGCTGACTTTATTACATTGGAAGGAGCAATATGCTCTGGGGGAGCTCTCCCTGCTGCCATCGCACCACATTATTCCAAAAGGGAGACTTGCTTTAGCTCCAGCTCTAGCTTATTTTTAGGACAGACTTCTTCTTGACTTAGTTTTCATTAGTTTACAGTTTGAAAAACATGTGACAAGGACTGTATAGGTGAACCGCCAGAAACTAAAACCCAGATTTAGCATTGAAGATATGCTAAATACTTGAATGACTTCATTATGCGTTTAAAGCAAATTTTCCTAAGTGGCTGTTAGAGACTTTGTAGTAGCATCCTGACTGTTTCTTCATGAGTGGATATTTACTTCTAGTGTAGAAATGTAGTGACTAAATGTTGTGCCTCTAAGAAGTGTTCATTCCCTTGAACGTTTTACCATTTTTATTGCTTTAACAAATCAATCCAGATCAATAAATTTAGTCTTATTTGACAAAGAAAAATAAGAAAACCCCTTTTAATATCAAAGTGAAAACTGATTTCTACAAAATAATTAATATTTACAGACACAAATAAGTGATTGCATAAATATTCAGAATTTAGTAGATGCACCTTTGGCTGCAATCAGCACAAAGTGTGTGTTTACTGATCTCAGTCAGACTGCACATCTGGACGCTGTAATTTTCCTCCATTCTTCCCTTTGTAGCTGTTCAAGCTCTGTCACGTTGCGTGGTGGTCCGACGTGAAGAGCCCTTTTCAAGTTCTGACAAAATTTCTCTATCACGTTGAGATCTGGGTTTTGGGCAACTCCAGAACATCCACCTGTCATCTTCAAACCATGCCTGTGTAGCTTTAGCTGTAGGGTTTCCCCCCAGTGTATTATAAGCCTGGCAGCCCGCCATGCTTTACTAGCCCCCCGCCAGGCTAAGCCTTGCTTGTTTTTGTTTTTAGGAAGAAAAAAAAATCGCTTAATTTTTTTATTTATTAGTTTTGCAAGCGTCTCTGTTGCTCTGAGCATTTCACTGGCAGATTTGTTCCTAACAAATATGTTTATAGAAGATCGGCTTATAATTGATGCATTTAAAGCCGGGAGTACGGACCAATCACACCGTTGGCACCTCTGCGCGTTGTCTCGCAGCAGCTGGATGTGGGAAGTTTACCTGGGCGCCTCCTTTCACTCAAAGGAGATGTGTGGATATTTACATCAACCCCCTGTGAGGAATTATGTTTCTCTAGAGAACTAAATCTCCTGTTTGTTGAGCATCTGCGCAGTGCAGCGGATGTAACTCACCATGCAGGGCCGGTCCAAGGCTGTATGAGGCCTGGATCAGAATTTAACTTAGAGGCCCCTTTTGTTGCTAAAACATCAGCACCTCTGACAGCTTCTGTGTTAGATTTAATCTGGGAGAGGGGTGGTAGTTTAATTGGCCAATCTAAAAGCAATAAGTTATAATTGCAGTTTATTAATTTGTATTTGTGAACAAACAGACCTCAAACTCAAAGATTAAGCTCACAGCATCATATTGTTGCGGTGGTAACAAAACAATCTAACTATGAATATTGTTCTTTGAACTTTTACAAAGTAAACTTGCCAGCTCCATAAAATGTTATATTTAAATGTTAAACAACTTAAAATATTTTAATTTATGTATGCTGAAACCATTAAATCAAATTTAGCAGCATTGATAATCTCAATAAACAATGTTACATTTATGTAAATGTGGTCTGTGTTGAAATATTAATATTTATAGGGCATCTGGGGGCTTTATGGAGCTGCTGACTTAATTTGGATTAAACAGAAGTGCAAATAATTAATTTTAATTGTATTCTTTGATTTGTTGTTTTTAAGAATAGTTGTGGGTTTAAATAGCGTTTACTGGCAATGTCTTCCAGTAACATTACCCAGTAATATTTTTACGTTTCCTGTCTACTCAACATCTTTTAATACAAAACCCCGGTGGATCGCCTCGACGTCCCGACCACCAGACTTAGCAAGTTTTCTGGGGGAAACCCTGAGCTGGATGCTTAAGCTTGTTGTCTTGGTGAAAAATAAGTGTTTTCCAAAGCCTTTGTTCTCTGGGAAAAAAAAATGTCCTCCAGGATTTTCCATATTTTGTATTTATTTTGTCTTCAGCTTTAAGTTCAGTCCATTTGTGCTGTTTGTTTAGGTTTTTTGCCCCTAAAATTTTAGTCTGCGTTATGACCACATCTTATCTGTCCAAAGGACATTCTTTGAAGTTTTAAAGTTAACTTAGAAGCAATGTTAGCCCCTTCTCTTGGCGTGACTTTAACCACTTCTACCCTGTCCACTCAGCCAGATTTGTGTCCATTAGCACTTCCTGCACCATTATTCCCGTTTTCTTAACGACTTCAGGGGCAGCACAAACCATGCCAAGAAGTGTAGTGTTCAGAATGACAAAGGTTTACTATAATTACTGATTCAAATTAGGTGTTCTCCTAGTTTTTATGAGAATAAAAAAAAAGAAATGATTTTAGCATGTCAGCTTTGTTACTGGTCACATGGTTCATACTTGAGATATATTCCTGGATTACATGTTTGATTTTGGAATATTTTACCTTCAAAATTAGAATTTTTGAAGGCTCATCTAATCAAGTTTGTAAGGTTGCCTTAAGATATTGGTATAAGAAGCAATGATCTTGCTGATTGATCAAACAAGAACAGCTGCTAAAGCTCAAAATGCTTTCAATTTCTTAACTGGTAATTGTCATATTTTTTTTAAATGAATATCTCTTCCTTCAGTCATTTTTATTCTTGATTTGCAATGACCTATGCTGTCACCTTGCTTGTTCAGACCAATGGACATTATAGGGACCAAAGCCTGGTGATAATGGAACACTGTTTTGGGATGTAGGGCTAGGGAACAGATTAAGATTAGGTTAATTATTAGGGCTAGTTTTGGTGTTGGTCACAGAAGGAATTTCTAACATCAGTGGAAGTTGGTATAATGTCCTAGTAAGGTTAGAAATCCAAACCGGTGTGTGTTAAGGTCTGTGATTGCAGCGTCATTACGCTGTATCAGACGTAATTACAGGCTGCTGCCGTGTGTGCCAGCTTCTGCCTGCGGTCTAAAGAAAACACATTAAAGTGATTCATTTGTGCAGTCTGCACACAATGATGGATTAAAGCACGCCTGGCTCCTGTGTTTACATAGATGTATGCCTCATGGCTGCAGACACTTTCAGAGTTTCTTGCATATTGGACATAGTTTGGAGTGTTTTATGCTGGCTCCTTGGGCAGGTGGCTTGATTGTGAATCAGACGCCACACAGAGGGGAGTGTATTAAAAATTATATTTTCCCAATTTTGTTTTTATACCAGGAGAGGGCAGCCAACTCTCACATTATTTCTTTAATCATCTCTGCTTTATTCATAGATGTACATCTCTCATGTCTATATCAGCCTGGTTTTTGTTCCTTCATAAAATTAAAATGTAATTTATAGTTTTGGTTTTGAAGTTTTATCTAGACTCGTGGAAATTTGAATGGCTGTTTTATATATTTTACCAAATTGCTAACTTATTAATAAAACATTAATAAAAATAATCATAGAGGACAGATTTTTTTTACTACTTCGGTTTGTAAAATAAAAATATATGCTCACAATTCTCACTTGCTTAATTATTTTGCACACTTTATCTCTGCTTATTCTTACTTGTCTAGATTTGATTTATTTAGTTAAAAAAAAAACTTGATCTGCATTTCCTGCAGGCAATATCTTTTTAATGCCTTCATGAGTTTTATATTTAGTTTCCAATAAGACTATGAATCATTTGAACCACTGAAGGTCTTCTTCAATCACTTGACCAGACTTTTATTTGTAGAGTAAGGTTATCATTTTGTCACATTCCTAAATGAACTTTTGGTGAGTTTGTGGTGTGGCCGCTGGTCTGACAGGTGACTGCATTACGTATTTGTGTGTATGTCTGCCTCTGTGGCTTCCAGCACACAGCTCCCCAAAACAGGAAACAAGGAGGTGAAGCCAGGGTTTATGGGATAATGTGGCCTCAAAGGAGCTTCTTGTTTAGAGGCAGAGCTGAAGCACTTTAAGCTTGTTTTTTTTTCCCCGTTTTGTACTTGCATGGAACGTTTTGACCCTGGCACAAGGACAGGAAAACATGACACCAGCTGGAGCTTTGAATGCTACTTGGATGGATGAGAGGGTGCCAGTGCTTAGAGTATCACCCTTGCTTTACGCAGAAACGGCTTTGGCATCCGTGCCAACCAACTTTCATGCTGCTCAACCTGCAGATCCCGGGAACAATCCTGAAAAGACAACATAAGAACGTAAAACTGAAGGCCGGAACTAAAATCTATTTGAATTACGCTCCAATCCTCACGGTATTTGTTCTTTTAAAGTCATTCGTTTCTCTCACACCACAAAGGACTGTGCCTTGGGGAAATGAAAAATATCTTGCTTTTTTGTTTTTATTTTTCTTCAGTTGCTGAAGAAAGTGATCATTAAAAGCATTTGCATACGATTTGCAAAATGTTTTTTGCCACACAGCAAGTACATGAAGAGTTCTCTGTCTTTTTAGACAAATTTAGTGTGGACTCTTCTGTTTGTATCCAGAATGAAAAGATATACAACAAAGTTGATTATCCTTTAGGTATACATGCCTGAGAAGTTTTACAGCCACAAAACACTTCTAAAACATGAAGTGCTTTAGAATATTTTGTATATTTTGATCATGCTTTGAATCTAGTCAAATTCAGACTAGAAATATTGCTCTTCATGACAACGAGGTCAGTTTCTTCAATTTAATTTGTTTGACAACAATAGCACATTGTATTATTTGGACATCCAAAATAAATAAGTTTGTGAGTTCATGTCTACAACTTTTTAATGTTGTTGGCTTTCTGTATCACCGATAATCAGTTTTTTTTTTTTTTTTTGTCATTGCTACCCGCTATTTCTTTTTCTTTTTTCTTTTTCAAACACTCAAGTTGTTTACTTCATGTGTTTCAGTGAGTTTAAATCACCTCGTCATCTGAAAACTCGATCGCTTGGTAGATCTCAGGGAAACTTAATTTTAGTCATTTCAAAACAGGAGCTCATATAACCTAAAATATGTTGATGCTTGTCAGAGCTCAGAGCAGATTGTTTTGATCTCTCACTTCAGACTTGGACAAGAAGAGAAGCACAGGGCTGTTTTGTGAACCACTGTATGTATATGTGTGTGTTTGTCTATGTAGTTTATGAAGGCTACCAATAGATGAATGCTATGACTTCTTAGAATCTTTCATAGAGTGCAATTGGAAAGTTTGAGCAGGAAAGAAAATGTGGCAAGCAAATTAGACCTTGTTGACAGTGCTTGCTCAGACATGGGTTAGCCAAGAGTTCCAGATTCATGCGGATGTTGCATCTGATCCCATGACTCTCATGATACTGCTGGGCTGTGTCATACAGCTTTCCTAAGGGTTGTTTCCAACATCACTAAAGATGTCATTGTATTTTATTGACCTTTAAATTATTTGATTTCTAAGTATGTGGAAAGAACAACTGAGTTATGAATTAATTTATGGTCATTTTTTCCCCAAGTACTACGATCCTTTCTGGGCAACATTATGCCACTAAATTTGGCTATCGTGTTTCATAATCATCAATAATTTCATGCACCAACCTAAAAGTAAAAAGATATGTTTTTCATTTCCGACTACTCTAGAAAACTGAAAACTGTACTATGATCATTTTCTTTTTAATTTTTGCTTATATTTGAAGGGTTTTTATTACTTTTCATCAAATGAGCACGCCTGGCATTCAGTAAATAATCTTAGTTAGCAAATAGTACATTAAGTATTAAAGTACCTAATCGTATTGAAAACTTGCTTCACACAAAGAAATGATTTTGGGTATTCATTTATCTTTCTATTGTGGTTCATGTTTCTGTGAGTTATTAGTTTCTTTCATGCAGTTATATGGTTAACATGAGGACATGATCACCCATTGGTCATTCAAGGGTGAATTGTTGTGTTGTGATATGCTTTGCATTTATGGTATTTACTTACCATAAGTAAATACTTATGGTATGTACATATCTTACAAATTCTGTGTATGTTTCTGAAGGTATGTTGTTTCTAAGGTTATTGTCCTCTTTCAGTCTACCTGAAGTTTATACTGCATTGGTGACACAAGCCATTTTGTTATGCTGATGAATGGTATCAGTAAAGGTGGCTGTAGTGTGCACTGTTCCTACTTTTCAGAGTCATACTTATTGTATTTGTGACTTGTTGAGAAATACAATACTTTAAAGTTTTCTGTTGCAAATGAAAGATAGATCAGCAAGTAATCCAAATGGAACAGTGCGGCTTCTTCTAGTTGTATGCATTATTCCTAAGTCTTGTCTTTCTTTTCAGGATGGTTCCTACCTGGCTGAGTTCCTACTTGCTAAAGGCTATGAGGTGAGAGAGAGACACACACACTGCAACCTTAAAAAGAAACAGATCTTTTTTCTTCAGACGCTCAGACGTCCTCACAGACGCATAAGAAATAAATGTCGATAGTCACGAAGGCCAACATCCACACAGCAACATTCCCTCGATAAGCAGCATCCAGCCACCTCTGTGGGAACTCCAGGGGGAATGGTGATTTGACAGCTCTTACAGACGCTGGTTCTCTCACACCTCGCCCTGATAAGACCCTCCTGTTGGATGAGCTCTTTCACCCCTGACCGTGGTGCTTACCCAAGGGTCCCACTAATTCTCAGGAAATTGTTGCTATCATACAGCATTAAGAGTGAGGTCATCAACTTTCATCTGACGCTTGTTGTATTTTTAGGGGTCTTGCAGCAGTGCCGACAAACAAATATTTGCCACTAACAGATTTCTTAAGAAATCTTTTGCCTTTTTGGTCCCAAACAACTTATGACATCAGGTACAGATAACCTGAGGAAAACTAATGAGGTCAGACTACTTACAGAACTGTAGAAATCTCTGAGATGGAACTCTGACAACACGAAGAAGGCTTAAATAAAAGAAACAGAATGGGGTACAAAGTTATTTTTAAGGTTACTGGACTTTAACAACCTAAAGTAATAGTCCTTATTTATAAAAAGTTAAAACATGAACAAGGTGGAACTTTCCAAGAAGTCACTGGCCTCCCAACACCAACACAATTACACCAACAATACATCAATGACCCATTCGGGAGGTTTACCGAAGAAGCCAGAACATCTGAACTACTGCTTGTACACCAGCACGTGCTCCTCTGAAATGGTAAAAATAAAATCCAAATCTGATTGAGCAGCTATTGACTTGATTGACCAAGCCACTCATGTTCATGCTTACAAAAGGCACCGATGCGTCTGAATGAAGACAATTTTATTAAAGAAGGACAATACCAAATGGCAGTTATTGCCATCCTGAATGGCACATCTAGAGTGGTACTGCTGGTTTTAGGGGCAATGACTTTTCATATGAGGCCGCCTAGTTTCAGAAAGCCTTTTTACTAAAAGAATTTTTGGCACTAGTGGTTGTTATGTAACGGTAATCTGACAGGAAGGGGGCAGAAAGAAGGGAGTAAAATGCAGCAAAGGAGCCGAGGTTAGGAGTCGTATTTGGGACGTCCGCGTCTGATTTTGGAACCTCCGAATACACGGCACCCGCTTTAACCACTGCGCCATGTGACGCCCCCACAAAGCTTTTTTAAGTTTGCGAGGGTGGCCATTTCTAATAATGGTCATCAGTGTTCCATATGTTCTCTGTTTATTATTTCATGGCTCTCACTGTGGTTTACTGAAGTTCCAAAGCCTTAGAAATGACTTTTTAACCCATTGTTTCATCATCTTTATCTAGTTGAAATTTTTTAGTGTACTTCATGTTAGTAGGTTATTTCAAAGTGATGTGTTGATGCTACTAGTCTGGAAGTAACCAGGTTAGTATTTGTTAAGAAGACAGAATGGCTTGCAAATCATTTCGAATTTGATAAATGAAAGCATACTAGTACTGAAATTTGTTTCATAAGAAACATTTAGATGTAACACAAAAAGGCAGAAAATTATATATATATATATGTGTGTGTAATGATGAGCAAAAACTAGATAAGTTGCATAAAGACTATAACTTGATTAAAGAAACACTGACCTTCATCTTAATCTGCTTTTATTGCTCCATCTGCTGCCCAGCTCAGGGACAGCAGGCAGGAAGTGGATGAGCTCCAGCTTGAGGTGGTTGACTGATAAGGCGGTGTGGAGGGGGAAAGGGTGGCAATAAAGAGGAGTGCAGAGGCATGCAGGAAGAGCACAGTGAATAAAGGAAGTGAGGTCGGGCCACAGTGTCCTCCCACTAATGGACTCCCATTGGAACAGGTCCTGTTATCTTCCCTGAGCAGACCTTCCTCATAAAACCCCTACTGAATGTGGAGGAAAGATCACAGATCAGACGGCAACAACTAAACACCGAGCTGAAGTTATATCAGTATTTTGTAATGTAAAGTATTTACTGTTTCAGAAAACTTTTAGAAAGGAAAGCTAAGCTGAATGAAGCAAAGTAAACAAGCTTATTCTATTTCTCAGCTTTTCATACTCGTGTGACACTTTTCTTTAAAAAGCAAGCAAGATGTCTGGCTTTATAGAAACAGATCTTATTTAGGAGAGCAGTTAAAAGAAATGATGATTCTTACCAAGTTTTGGACCAAAGTTTCCAAACAGAAGGAGGAATCTGTTTCTTCATTAAAGGGCAGGCTGACAGTGGTTGTGCCAAACTTTTTTTCTTAGGTAACTAGCACCAAAATTAGGTGCAGCCACATTTTTGACAGCATCATAAGTAACGTCCTGGCTTTTAGAGTTTTTTTAAAACTACTATCTATATAGGCACTATTGATTTGTAAATGATTAAATAAGTATAAATTTAAATTTAAGGTTCTTTTGAAACAAAACTGTACAAGATGGGTTACTTACTAGATAAGTGTTAAAAGTGCTTCAATGACCTAAAATTTAAAGTTTAAAGCCTCTGAAGACAAATAAAATGACAAAATAAAAGAAAATATGAACTATAAGATGTCTTTAGGGATAAACAAGCCCAGAAGAAAGACTCTAAGATTAAGAAATGGTAACATCTGAAAAGGTTGAATGGTCTCATATTTTCTATGGTTTAAATTTATGGCCAAGTATTTGTATATTTGTATGTTTTATACTTTTTACTTTGCCAGAATAACTTGTATAAAATGAAGAAATTGATTTAGTAGTTAGATTAGAATTAGTCAGATTAGAATTAAGTCAGTTCATAGATATCAATTCATGAAAAAATTGTGAAGAAAATATGTAACTTGTTGGGGAATGTAACTGTGTAAATAATAATTAAAAGTTAAAAAAATACTCCTTATGAATAAGCCCACCAAATCTTTGCAGTTTCAGTCCTATCTGTTCTCTTTTTCCTCAGGTTCATGGTATTTTGCGGCGTTCCAGCTCCTTCAACACAGGTCGGATCGAGCATCTTTACCAAAACCCACAGACGCATACGGAGGGCAGTAAGTGTTTTGTTGGCAACGTCTGCACTATTGGTCCCAGTCGTAAACCAATTAGCACCAATTTGTGAACAACTGTTAAACACAAAAGACTTATTTTTTTATATACAAACTTCAACAAAATTTATCTTTACCTCCATTTGAATGTATGCTTTATCCACACATAAAAATCATTTTTTTTCAGCAAAAATGTTTTAAAATGATTGTTTTTGTGAAATTAGACTGACCAGCAAGTCATCTTTTCTGATTATGGTCATTTTCTGATCTATTTAAAACAGCACCGGAGGGTTTTACTCTTTATTTTTAAATGATTCTAAGATATTAATTAAGATAAATTTATAAAATATTCAAAATAGCATGTCTCCCATGCACCTTATGATGAAAAAAACCATGTATGCTACTCTTTTTAAGACATGAAGCTCCATTATGGTGACCTGACTGACAGCACCTGTCTGGTGAAAATTATCAATGAGGTGAAGCCAACAGAAATCTACAACCTGGGTGCTCAGAGCCATGTCAAGGTAGCGTAATCTTAGAAACATACCTCCTGTCATCTCATGTGACTTTATACAGAAATAAAATGGCTGGTATTTTCATTATGGCACTGTAATCCCTGTAATGTCATTTGTGTGTTTAGAAAAGTGAATCTAGGAACAAACGGTTGATGAGATATCACTGATGATGGGATTTGGAAAAATACTTTTCTTAAAGTTAATTTGGAAAGATGAAGGTGTTCCAGAAAATTTAAAACATGTTTTGGTAAAACTTGAACTGACATTGTGCTGTTGATGGATTGGTTTGCTAATCAACCCACTGCATTTATACTGCATTGCAAGCGAAATGTGACATAAATGGTACTTTAGTTAGACCACCAAAATAGTTAAGAAAAAAGTGAGAGAATTTTTTCCAGATGTTATTTTATTTTTTTTTCAAATACAGAGATTTACATTATAAAAAAACATTTCTTCTCTGGGGAACTAACGTCTGAAATGCAAAAAACCTTTGAAGGCTGGTGGGACAGGAAGTAAAATGTTCTCGAATGGGTCAGTCTGTATAACAGTATTGTCTTTGTCTGTAAGCCTCACAGGGATCCCAGAAGATCCGGCTGAACCGCCTCTGTCCCCTAGTGATCTAATTCACAGTCTCCACACTAAACTGATCTTCATTCATCTTTTTGGAGCAGCCAGGAGCTGACTCAGACCATTCATAAAAAGCAAAGAGCCATTTCTCGTAATGTAAGCTTGAAACTTTGAGTAATAGCTGTTCTTTATTTAAGATTCATCCTGAGTCTAAATTTAGACATTGAATTTTGTAAACCACAGTATAACTGGAAGAGCCCAGTCAGCTGGCAAATAGCTAAGTTGTGGTATCATTCCTCTTTCTTGGTTTGGGGTTACAAAAAATAATGACCTGTTAAAAAAATAAATACAAACTACTGCTTGCTCTGACATTTCCCTTTCTTTCTGCTGTCTCTCATATAAGCTAATTCTAACATATGTTACAATGCTTGAGTTTTAGCTGATTGTTTGATGATGTCAGCAGTTTTCTTCTGACTACGGTATATTTATATTGACGACCTTAGATGATAGCTTTGACTTGAAGGCAGAAGTCTGTTTAGTAACTGATTGGAAGCAACTATCATTGAAAAATGGTTACATAATCTCTATATTCTCTTTTCTCAGAGAGATTTTGAATCAGATTTTTTTTTACTAAATTATATCAGTGATAAGATACAGACGATTTAAATAATATAAATTTATTTCCTAGCATTATAATAGTTTTAATGTCCCATACATTTTGATATAAGACAGTGCAACATTGTAGCAGAGATTTCTGGTCGCAGGACTGAAAGCTGATTTATTTTTATTTCACAAACTTAAATGCTACATGTCAGTCAGTTGTTTTCCAACTCCAATTGGGTCTAATCCCCAAAATTAAGATGACTTCAAATGACTTTTATTCCCTTGAACTTAATTTAAAGGAAAAAAAAAAGTTCACAACAAATTTGTATGAGGATGGTGAAACAAGTGGGGAACAAAATCAATTTATTTCCATCTGTTCACATCCTTGTTAATGCAAATTGTGCATTCACATTTTTTTTGTTTTCAAGATGTTAAGCAAGAAAATAACAATAATAATAAGATGTCAGTGAGTTTAAAGGAAGAGAAAAAGAGAATAGGACAGAATAAGATGGGAGAGAATGGATGACTCCGCTCACCACATCCTTTGTGGTAAAAGGACAAGACTGTTCTTTCACCTCCCACATCTTTGGGCCACAAACAGAAACAGGCCTGAAAATCCCCGTACCTTTACAATGTTTTCATTTTTATTTGTTTCCTCACAAATAAACCCTGCTCTGGTTTTGTTCTTGCCACTCTACTTATGCTGCACAGCCCAGCCTGCTAGATTACTGAGAGAAGTGGCGTCCTGCATATTCCACACAGCAGCTATTCTGCATCTTTCTGTCTCATTCCCACCAGGTCTCTTCTGCCTCTGTCTTTCAGGGAATCCTTTCTGATTCCTATAGCTTGAGCCTCTTTTCTGCTTTGACGTAGGATGTGTGGGTGTTGGTTTCCGCTAAAGAGGGTCATTATCAACAACAGAATTGAAGTTGTTTTCTAATTTTGCATGGGTGGAGGTGGACAGGGAATAGTTGAACCAACTGTAGAGTACATGAGAGACAACCAGATGTAGTATCCTCCAACTACAACAGAAAGGCCTTTTGTGCTTTTTCCTTTACTCTGGAAAGAAGTCTGATCTTTGTGCTTGGGACTGATTCCCAGTTCGGAAATCTATACATATTTATACCTACATGAGAGACAGACTTACTATTTGACAGTCTACTACGAATTCAACTACTTACTCTGGGTAGTGTTTGTTTCACATTAAAAAGAATAATCATTTCCAAGAAGAACATTTATTCCTTCAGAATAATGCAAATCATGCAATGGAAACAACCATTGAGATGGGATTCTTAAAATCCCATCTCAAATTAATTTGGGTTATTTTCATAATACAAACTACTCATTTAAAGCATTTTACAAAAGAGTAACATCCAATTAAAGCTCCTGTTTTATAGAAACAATATAATCGCACAGTCGGATTCAAATCCTGTTATTTATTGTGCAATTAGGTGTGCCTTTCCATTTCTGATGGCTTCTTCCAGGAGGATAATGCACTGTGGCCCAGGCTCAAATCATCTGGAACTAGTTTGACATTTTTTTAGTATTGTTTTATAAAATGTTTTTATTAAACCTTTATTTAATCAGATAAAAAACAGTACTGTGAATTTACTGTACTCCAGTGATCTCCCGAGTTACCAAATGTCAACCCAAAAGACCACCTTTAGGATATGCTGGAACAGAAGATTGGTATCATGGTTTTATTAACAAATCTGCAGCAATTATGTACCAATATCTTAAAGGAAATATCTAGTTGGTCTAAGCTCAGTATACCCATCTTGCTGTGGTAGGAATATAACAGAGTGCTGAAAGTTAAAGGTAAAAATACTTCATACACAACTAAACAGGACTGAGTTTGAGGGTGTTGGACAGGAGACTTACACTTAATGGTGTAGGTATAATAAAGGGAAATGTTTTCTTTTTCAATAAAATGTTCAGATGAGGTAAGACAAAAAAAACAAAAAGAACAGTCACAACAACAGATGATGAATTTATGTTTGAGAACAAAGTATTCTGGTAATTGCACTCCTGAAATATGCATGAAGAACATTCTTAAATGGGGAAGTGCTCTTGCTAATGTGTTGTACAGCTGAAGGTTCAGAGCAATCCTTTTGTGTTGTCCAAGTGACGCGCTTCACAGGAAGGGCACGAACAAAACCCTTGTTGCTGTCTACACACAATTTTTCCCACCTGCAGCTGTCACAGCAGACGCAACAGCAGATTGTCTGAATTATTAACACACAAACAAAGTGACACAACTGAGGGTCACTCGGCTTTTAGGGAATATGTATATTGTGCCAAAAGAAATCGGTTTGTTCACGGAATGAGGATGAGAACACGAAAAAAAACCCTTCAGTTTGTAAGAGTTCAAAACTGAATGGGCAATGTTAGAGACTTGGCTGCAAGTTTTTAGGGTCTTATGTTTGGTGGGTTTTGAAGACAAAGAACTGATCAAACTAAGGAGACAGACTTCTTATTTTGTTGGATACATCAGGTTGTATCCAACTTGATGTGAATAACTTCTTAAAGTGGATTACTATCTTCCCATTATCTATTTGGAGAATTCTTTCTCTTGGTTACTCTTTGCACTTTCCCCCATCAGGGTTTGAAGAGGCTCCCTCGTCAGAGAAACACACAAGATTTAACACCCCTGTTTCCCAACAAAGTCTGCCCTGTTTGTTCGCTGTCGCTGTGTTTATTGGCCTGTCTGCATTACAACCTGCCGGTTTTTCTTCAACATGAGAATTACATAATGGAAAAGAAATGGAACTGAATTGAGTTGAACTGAACTGAATTGAGCTAAATGCAACTGAATGGAATGTAATTTAGTAGGCGGTAGTTGAATTAACTGAGTAGAAAATCATTGAATTAAGTGAAATTGAATCTAGTGGAACTGAATGGGAGTGAATTGACGGAAGAGGATTGAATGTAACTGGGTAAACTAGAATTGGAAACAATGGAAATGAATTGAACTGAACTGAATGGAATTTAGTGGGATGGAATTGAATACAATGGGATTCATTTGGAAAATTATTAAATGGAGTGTGGATGTTTGATTGCTGCACAAAGGTCTGGAAGCCTGTGTCCAGTCTCTAATTCTAATGGGTTAGACCTAGATAAAAGAAAGCCTCTTCGGCCTCGATGGACTTGAGAGTGAACTTGGCTTTGGGGAATAGTCCAATGTGCCAAAAGAAATAGGTCTGCTCAGGGAATGCTTTGCAGTTGTTTTGTGGGTCAGATATGTTGCTCCACTCATGAGTCAGACCCTTTTCTGGTTTTTGAAATGTTGTAACACATGGAAATATGTAGTGAGAGAAAAGATAAAGGGAAACAGGAAGAGCAGAGAGGGAGTTTTCTGAGGTCTGTTAACTAAATATACGGAGTCAATAAATAGTATCACAAAGCTATATGTGATTGCATCTGTATCTTGAATCAAACAGTGTTGTATAAAGTACTGAAATCTCAGAGTCAAGTAAAAGTACAAGTACCTCTCCAAAATATGACTTTGGTAAAAGTCGAAGTCACTGACTGAAATGTTACTTGAGTAAAAGTCTTAAAGTATTTGAAACTTCTTGTACTTAAGTATGGAAATTACTGTAAAAATGGATGTACTCAAGTAATGTAATGAAAAGTACAAGTAAAAAGTAAAACAAAGCAAATGCAGTTTGAATGACATTTTTTATATTTTGGTAAACTTGTCAAATACACTTAAAATAATGTACACAACCAAGTGCAGGCAAAATTAAACCTGCTAATAGATATGCCTGCAGGCATCATTTAGTTAAGAAAATTAGGTGCTTTACCTATAGCACAAGGTTAACTTAACCTGCTTTACAACTGAACCAGCTTCTTAGTATACCCTCCAGGACAGAAAATACAAAGTTTTTGTAAGCCTTAAGTTTTCCCTTCAAGTAAGGTCAGTGCTGAAAATGAGAAAAATAAATAGTACAGAAAATGCGGCCAACATGAAGAAAAAGAGCTGTTACGATTACTCTACTTCACAAATCAGTGAATCAGTCAATCCTACAGTCAGTAGGTGGTGCACACAACTGGTCATTATGCAAAAGAAAAAAAGAACTGGGAGGAAAATGCAGCTTATTGGCATCTGTAAACCTGGTTTTGAACTTGCTTGCCTTTCCTATATTCGTTAAATTTAGTCTAAATTGCTATCGCTATGGCTTCTGTCCCCCCTTGAACAGAGGAGTCTAGGTAGCCTGCTACAGTCAACATTAGGCCTAAGCTAAATACACCACGTGTGGAACTGAAACAATGCCAAACAAAGTTCATTTATGGTCAAGATTTCACAATACAGTAGTGCCTAGTGACCAAGCTATAGTTACTGAAACACGAGGATTATAACCATTTCATAAGAAGTTACCTCGATGTGTTTCTTCAAGTTGGACGGGGAGTTTTTGTAAGATAGAATTTCCATGTGACTGCTACTGATTGCGAGACTTGCTTTGTGTTTAATGGGAGAAGCGAAACAGGTGTATCCTAATTAAAAGTAAAGAAATCAAGAAATGGCAAAAAATGTGGAATGAAGATAAGAAAGGAAGAAGATTATATGAAGTACAAAAGTCAGTTTGAATTCGAAGCATTAATGAACGAAACAGAAGAGAAGAAATAATAATTAGTAGATTAAGAGTAGGTCATACCTACTTAAATGACATGCTTTATAAAATAGGGAGGAAAAATAATGATAAATGTGAGAGATGTGGAGAGAAAGAAAATGTAGAACACATATTGATGAACTGTAAGTCAAATGAACTCAAAAGGGAAGAATTAAAGAGAATAGTTAGAAATATGGGGCATGAATGGAATCTTAAAGGTATATTAGGAAATGAAGGAAACATAACAGATATTCACAAATTAAGGAAAGCATTGTTTATTTATCTTAAGAATACAAAATTAAAAAGTAGAATTTAATAGATATGAAGTAATGCTTCTACACACTCATGTACAGTAGGTGGCGGTATGCACCTTAAAGTTGCTTGTGATCCGCCATAATAGAAAAGAAGAAGAAGAAGAAGAAGTATCCTATTGGTGGTGATGAACAAGCCCAGGCACTTTGTTCGGTAGCCTACTTGCTACTTGCTAATCAGTAGGTGGGGTCAAAACACTTGCGTTTCTCTCTCTCGCTTTTTTGTAACGAGTAACTAAACCACACATTGAAAATGTATCGGAGTAAAAGTACGCAATTAAGTTCGGAAATATAGTGAAGTAAAAGTGAAAGTCATCAAAAATTTTCATACTCCAGGAAAGTATGAAGTACTCCAAAATATACTTAAGTAAAGTAGTGAAGTATTTTTACTTCGTTACTATACAACACTGGAATCAAACCCCAAATATTCCACTTCAGCTGTCTTCCTTCAAGTTGTCTCATACATCGAAGCCAAGATAAACTGCAGATGCAGTTTCACTTTGTTGATTTATAGATGGCACTAGTGAGCCACTGCAGCTCCTTTGTGGCTTTGAGTCATGGCTTTTATCAGTAATAAAACAAATGTGTGAGAATGAAATGTTCTCTAATGTGCTCCTCTGGCATCACGGTTACTTCAATGAATAATTTTCATTTTTGAAATGCCATCAATAAAATCATAAAGGAAAAGAAAATACTTGCTTTGATGGAGGACTATTGAGAGTAACACCAACATGTTAAATATCTAAAGAGATATTTTCCTTTCATTGCCTTTAATTATGATCATAAAATAAAATAAAAAATCATAAAGGGAAGGGAAATGTGACGGGAAATGGCAAAGATAGCAGTTTACAAAACAATGCGACCTTTGGTATATCTTCTCTTTTTTGCTATTCTTAACTTTTTATTATACTGAAAGTTTCTCATTTTGAATTTTAAATTACAACTTCAACAATAGATGCATGACAAAGGTAAAATTGTGCTTTATATCTTGCATTTTCACCTTCTTAGCTATAATACACGGACTTATAGGTTCTTATGAATGTACAACATAATTATCTAGAATTGAAGTTCTTTCTAAAGATTTAGTTGTTGATACAAAGTCTTAGATTTGTAAAAGTTGTTTTTATTTTTTTTCGTAACAGAGATTTCTTTTGAGGGGGTTGAAAATCACTATAGAGCCAACTAGTCACTTCTTCACACACATCTTCTGAGAGGGTAAATGTCAGTTATTGTTAAATTGTTAAATTGAATTCAAATTAGTCAAAAATTAAATATTGAGACATCTAAAGTGTAAAGCAGAGTTAACCAAATATTCTGGTTAAAAGATGAACTCATTCTTTTACGTCATGTACTTTATCCTTTTTATCTGTATTTTTTTTTAGTTTTGTGCTCAATTATTTATGTAAAATATTTTTCTACATGCTGAGTGATTGACAGTGGCCCTCGGCGTGTTTGTTGTTACGAGGCTTACAACAATTAACAGACACAAAGCTGGAATAGTTTGTGTTAATTAGTTTGGTTTGTGTGAGTTGAGCACTGAGGTGAGAAGGCTGTAACCAGGAATTACACTAAATATTTATTAAGCTCATCAATCTTCCTGTGCTTGTTGCTATGTCCTCCAGGGAAACATTAGGCAGTAATCGACCTTGAAGATCCACATTTGATCTTTTTAAATTATTTATCAGAAGCCGTTGATGTTGTGTGTTTTCTTTTGGAATCTTCTTCAGTTAATTCTAAGTGATTTGCTTTGAGAGAACATATTGCTGTATGTTGTTTTTCTTCTGGATAATTACACACAGAGTCTCAGATTTGATGGCTTCAGATCTTTATCAAATGTGCAAGCAATTGTCTAAATATGTAGTTACATAAGGGAGGTTGTTATTATGCCAAAAAAAATAATGCTCTAAATTGAAGACACGGTCAAAAGTGTTTTTGCAACTATGTTTAAGTAAAAAAACTACATTAAACAAAACAATCAGGCATAATACTATGTGTTATGATTTTTACATGACATTTGTAATATAGTAATATTAACAGACAATTCTGTTGGTGTCGGTTACTTGATTTAGGGCTGCATAATATAAGGAAAACTTGTAATTACAACACAGTTGTTGAAACTTATATTATAGATTTAAGATTAATTTACATTTCTTTTCCTTTTTTGTCATAACATTTCTTTCCTTAAAATTGCTGCCAGCTATAGTGTCTCAAACACTAAAAATATATATATGACGTGAACATCATGGACAGTTTGAGGCCTTCTAATTGGGTAAATACATTTTTGACATGCAGAGTGGGAATGGATGACTCTTAAATTATGACATGCATCCATATCTTATGCAATATTGCATTAAAACAGTCCATTGCAATTGCTATATTGCAAACATGACTGCTTTTAGGTATCATTTTTCATGCTTTTGTAAAAGCAAAAACAAAATTTTAGTTGTATTATTGGAATAAACAACAAAAACAGTGATGATATACATTAAAAGATTTCAGTTCATTTGTTACCATCCTTTGCTCTGAAGGAAGACAATTTAATCTTGCTAACACTATAGTCACCAAAAAAAAACTGGGTGACTGCGGCTCTATGGGAAGAGTAGTCGTCTTGCAGTCTGAAAGTTGTGGGCTTAATTTCAGCTTTCTCCTGCCACATGTTGATATTTCCCTGGGCAAAGAACCGTACAAAAAATGCTTAACAATCTACAAATCCGTGTATGACTGTGTGCATTTGTGAGTGCGATTGAGTAAACGTGTCTCTTTTTACCATCAGCTCTTTTGCAAGCCACTGTGAGTAAATTTATAAATGCATGTCTACATAAATGGTTAAACCTCAGTCAGTATTTAAGAGGCAAGAAACATCTTGGAGAAGTTGACTGCTCATCACAGGACCAAAATAGGCAGTTTTAATGAAACTGGATTTAAATGTGGGACTTTAAAATCACCAGCTAACTTAACTTGGATATTTCTGAACTATGTGAGGACACCAAAGTACTTTGAGGGAAATATTCACAGAAGGTTCACGCAAACTCCACATGGAAAGGCTCCATAACATAGATTTGATCCAAACACCTGCCTGCTGTGTGATGACATGCTGTATCAGCCACACCTGTACTAATATAGTATCAGTATCAGATAAGATCGCTTTGTATTAGCGCATAGGCACACCTGTGATAGAAGTACCTGTGTAAAGTCAGTGCCGTTCTGGTTTACACAAAGAGCACAAACATACTCAGCTCAGTTGACTTTAAGCTTTATTTTGTGTACCAAAGGATTTCAGTAACAGACTTAGCAACTTTATACTCACAAACAAAAGCTTTGTCAAGACGCATTGCCTTTTTATATGGTGTTTGTACTAGTTTGTGTCATTAGTGACAGTCAGGCAGCACCCACTCATTATTATGGTTTCACTGAGAAAAATCAGTCTCTTGTCTTCGGTCGCAGACTCTTAATTACACCATATTACCAAACACCCATATCGGCCCTGACAGACAGCGAGAAGATGCAGCCTCGCTCAATCCCTCCATAAGTGACATAAGCTCATTACTCACAGTAAACATTGTTGCTAATCTGTGAACACAAGTCCTGACTTCTGCTGCCCTCTCTGCTGCATGCTCACCCCCTCACAGATGATACACACACACTTCACCTGCCGATGGCGAGTTGGGGCAATTCAGCCATCACGTATGGTGGTTTTCTAAGACCCTCAGTTAGATTCAAAGCTTTACTGTTCCTAACTGATTTTTAAAAAAAAGGGAAATTATGATGTTAACAGGAGATACTCTCTTAAGTGAGGTTGTCCTTGTTATTTTACAAGCTGTAAATTCCCTATTGAAGACATTTTGAGTCGAGAGGCAGTTTGTATTTCTGACTTCAGTTGAAAGTGTTTGCGGTGTCTACATGTTGGTCCATGCTTAAGAGCTTGTCTGTTGGGTAATTTAAGGGTTGCAAGCAACTTGCAAAATCTTGATGTAATGAGCTATGATCTCACTCATTTGAATGCTGTGGAATGATGATCCTGGAGCAAAACAACCATAGAGCAGAGGCAATGTTTGCGATGAGGACAGAGATGAAAGTTTAATAGGTTGATGAGTTATGGCATTAGATTCTAATCTTTATATTTGTAATTGTTTTAGTCTCTCAGTTAATAAAAGTGGTTCGGAATTCCTTATCAATGTGTATGTGGAGGGCGCTGTTTTTACCTGTGTGTATTCATTAAGTTTTAAATCAGGCTGTCATGTTTTTTATGAGCCGCTCCTAGACTTGTCTCCTGTCAACCAAACAAACAAGCTTTTATTCTCAGAGAGAGCAGGAGCTTCAGGTGCAATATGCTCAGAGCGCAGCTGCTCAACGGCATTCACATTTTGTTGATTTACATGAATGTGTGATCACGCTGACAATTATGGATAATGCAAGATATATAGAAATAAAGGTTAGAACACCTATTTAAAGTTAATTCCAGTTAATGGCCAGCATATTTATTGTGATAGTAAGATTCTTCTGAATTAACACGTTCTTAACTCAGTTTTTAACCATCAAATATGTGCAAATGTATATTTGCAAATATAATTTTTCTCATATTTAGACCTTTTTTTAGTGCCAGCCTATAAGGCAAAACACAAAATAATGTGCTTGAGGGTTTAGTTTTTTTGTATTTCCAAGATCTTCCTACATATTTGATGGAAGCCCTCGAACGTTCCTACCTTTGCACCAGTGCTGGAGGAGAGTGCTAACATACAATAGTTTTGAAGTAGTTTTGAAGGCTGATGGTTGGCTATCATGAAGAAAGTTACACTATGAAGCTTACTGGAAATTGCATGTGCTGTAAGCCATCATCCCACTGTGATAAAACATTTTGTCTTAAACATTCCTCTTGCTTCTACTGTTTTTGCTCAATATTTGTAAGTGCATATCCAAAATGTACTGAATGTCTTTATTCACTTCTTCCTCTACCATTGCCAAACTACAACCATGGCACAGAAAAAAAATCAACATGATTATTCATAACTACTCCTTCTGTTTGCTGATTGGCCCAGTTGAAATTCAGCCAGAGAAATTGATCCTAATCGGAGAAATCTTAGATTAAGATCAAGATTTTGAAGCTCCCTTCAGTGTTTTTTTTGAAGCACTGAAGGGAACTGAATGGAGCAAGATGAGAACTGAGCAGAGTTATTTAGAAAGGCAGACCAGTATTAAATTAGTAAGGAAAATTTGATGGGATGAATGCCAAGCTCTTCTAAGTTTTACATCTAAAAAATGCATTTGTCCTTATCAGTTATTACATGAGTGTTTTATTATAGTCAGATACGACCCATCTTTGTGTGAAAAGACTAAATCTTCATATTTCGGTGGTGATTCTGTTGCAGTGGCTATAAGGACTGTCAAGGTTTTGCCTGTTTTTAAACATTTTCTGCTACAATCTCCTGCTAACTCATCCTGAACAAGTTGTCTGCCATTTTTCAGTTTTAGCTTATATGTAATTCTAGATGTGTTCATGTATTGAAAATATGTGAAAGGTAATTTGGAGAAAGATCTAAATAATTATTTCTTTTCATGCCAGTTTGAAAAAAAAATGACTGAAGAGACTCACATTTATATTTTTAAAAAGAAGTTTATGGAATTGGCATAATATAAATAAATTAAAAAAAATGTATAGACGTGTTTTACTTTGCTCATTACCTTTATTACATTGTGTCTGTGATCAAATGATTTTTTTCTCTCTCTCTTTCTCTGTCATAAGGTGAGTGTTTGGCCACACACAGACTCTGCCGGTGCCTTTGGTCCAGCAGTGTACTCTTGCCAGACATATGAGTGGCAAATGGCAAAAAGATCATTAATCAAACTCTCAGCACGTGTTCATTGTTTCCTTCGGCCTTCCTGCCTTGGCTTCTTTCTTCTCAATTTTTCCAGCTCTGCTTCAGTGGAAAATATAGAGGTTCTTTCGTTTAACTTGTCAGGATATTTCAGAGCTCTAAGAAATGTTATTTGTTTATTCAGGTGGGAAAACAATTAAGACGTTTTATTTTTCTCTTAGTTACACATGACTGTTAAAAACTCACATTTGTCCTTCAATTGCCTTTGAAAACTTGAGTGCTCGTTTCCAAGCAGAGTCATTAATTCACACATTGAGTTCTTCACATGTCCTCACAAATGGTGAAACAGGTGTGCTAGGGCTCCTGAAATTTGTCTGTTACCCTTTGCCTTTGGGGATGCTGTAGAATGACTGGTTAGATCATAAAATCTCCCCACTATCATCATTAACGTTGGTATCATCAGCAGTGACAAGAAACATCTCTGGCACTGTGAGAATCTAATCACAAACTGAGATAAATGAGCTTGTCTATGTTATTTATGATGGCTGATTTTGTTACTGTGAAGAGGGGTTTTCGGTTTTCCACATAACCATCGATCATTTGAGCTGGCGTCTGGTAGGGCAAGTTATTCTGATGGACGGACAGGCTGAGGCAGATGAGTACTGAACTGTCAGGAGGCCTCCGACCTCCAACTGTTGACTTAAAGCCTGGAACCTCTTGGCACCGTACGAGCTTATTACAGACAGATTCCTGTAGTTGTTTTTGGTTTAGTGCAACCTGGTTTCCTCATCATTATTGGAAAAAATAAGGCAACACTGCTGCAATTACTTAAATTATCTTGAGTTGAAATATGTAAAACATAATCAGTTCTGATAGACGAGACATTTTCTCAGTCGTTGATCTGCACTGTCATCAACTTAATTGTACAAAGGAAAACATAGATTATGTTTCAACAATAAAATCTATCAGGTTTTAACTAGAAAAATTGTTGTTCAACTAGTATAATTTTCAAGTTTGTACAATAGGTTTTCATGTGACTACTATATCAATATTGAAAAAACTTTAATAGCTTTATTATAACATAATCAATATGTATAATGTAACAACATACTATATTGTTCAAACATGAAGGGTATATTGTTAGAACACAGTTCAGAAGCATAATGTGATATAGGATAATGAGGTTTGCTGAACCTCCCCAAATTTTCACATTTCAGGATGTTACTTCCCATATTTTGTATAAAATGTGGGAGTGATACCCATATTTTACAATAAGTAATACCAATTGTATTTTTAATGTAATTAGTATTGTATCATTAATACAATTGGTATTAATAAGTAATTAGTAAGTTTGATTTTCAGGCAGTTTAGTTAGTTCATCAGTTTATCACTTAGTTCAGTTTTAGATTTTGAATATGGCAGAATACAACACAGTACAGCTGAGTCAGGCATGTGCAGAAAACCATTTAGTTCAAAAATACCCCACAGCTGTTTTCTTTACAAAGAAACCATGGCAGGCCCCTTCTGAAGCGTGTAAACGGCTGTGGAAAGTGCCCACTTTGCAGATGGCTCGTCACAGACATGCTCAAACTGCAGTAACTGACCCTGAGATAGGTCTGATATGCCGCATGTCCTAAAGACGGTCAATTCGAAGAGAGGTGGGTTTGTGAGTTGGCAATTAGTGGCATCTACTAGAAAACCGAACGTTATTAGTCTGACGATCACTTATTCTCCTCCTTTTGCGTTCAGTGTGAGCAAACTCCAAAGAAAACACTTCAATGTTTTCTTTACTCTCTTCACGCTGTCTCTTTTACGCAACAGCATACACACACGCTCTCTCTCTCACACACCCCCACGTAATCAAAGTACTCAGAACTGAACATGAAATAGCACAGGGAGGAGTGGACCTCTCCATGTTTTATTTTTGTGTGAGAACTTGTGGAGGTTGCATTCTTCTGTCTCTGTGTAACATCTGTTTTCCTTTTTTTTTTTTGACGTATTTGAACTTTGTCACAATGTAGCAAAGGGTTTGAGCCCTCTGACATTTTCAGCACTTTGACCATCCTTTCATTTAATTGCACACATAATGAGGGAGAAAACAAAAGAACTGGCCAGGGCAGGGATCACTCTTTCCTCTGAGGAGGGTAGTCATTTCGATTCAACCACCTGGGAATTTAAATGTTCCCATGATAAATCTTTCCAGCATCCCAGTGCCACTATGTGGTTATATCAGCTTTGGCATGAAGCTGAGCTAGCAATCTCAGCTCGGACTGTTTATAGATGTGTGGTCAGCCCAGACCACCACAGCAAAGAGTTTACAATAATATTCTTCAAGTGATGCCTGTTGCAATAAAAGTGTCTCGCCTGGTGCAGCAAAACCAATGTGTTGTGCTGATCTTATTATTCTCAAATTAAAGAGTCGTGCTCCGGGCAGCAGGGCTATAAACTGTGGAACTTCAATAAAACCAAATTCCCCCCCTTGCCAGTTGATTCTCTGCCATTGAACACTCGTGTAAAATGTATGTGTATTGAAAAGAGAGCTAGCTCAGCATGCTGAGACATTTTGTTTCCACGTAAATTTAATTCAGTTTACTGTTTATTGGTTGTATAAAAGCCACAATTCTGACCTCAAATGACATTTTAATGACATTTAAGTATGCTGTTCCAAGTCAAGTAACATGACAACTGTGTCTATTAACGGCAAAGTTTTGGATTTTAATCAGCTGGGGTGTGGTTAAAGAGCAAAGTAGAAAGATGATAAATTTATGATATGCAGCTTAGCTAATTAAGGAATGTTGAGACTTGACATTTTACCTTCCCTATGGTATGGTACATTGATGGAATTAATTATTTGGGGGAAATCACTTGTGGAAGGTAAATCCTCATTCTTATTTTAGAATAACAGGCAATAATTACAAATAAATTGGCTATTTCTTAATTTTTTAAGGTAATTCAAACATTTTCCCTAATATTCTTGACTAGCTAGTTATAGTAAATTGGGCATTTAATCATCACATTTGACATTTTGATCAAATGTCACAACCATGCAAAGTCTAGACAGACACAGAAAACACATAGTTGGCAGACATTTGCAAGAAATTGACGAATAAAAAAATCTCAAATTTCAAATTGAAAAACTGAAAAATGTTTTTAAACCCAACCACTAACAATTTCTTTTGATTTTGTTGGGGTATTTGTTTGAGATAAAGAACTCTGTGATAGTAAATTACTTTTTTTTCTGTTTACTGTTTTTGTTTTCTGTTTACTATAAATATAGGTTTTTACATCTTTAACAGTTATCTTTAAATATGTTTTTAAAGGTTAAAAAACATTCTTAGCTTTTAGGATAATAATAAGTGGCATATAATTGCATCTAGTGTGTTTTAGTGTCTGATCAAAAACAAAAACAAAATTTGAAGTAAGTTAATCTAAAAAAATGGTTGGAAAAGTGTACTTTGATTTTGCCAAGTTATATGATGTCCAGGAAAATGTAGTAATTTGAAGAAAACAATTGTGACCAGAGCTGGGAATGTCAAAGCATTTGTGAGGTTCATCCTCGGCGTGAGCCTCCACAGCTGCTGATGCCTGCCGGTTCAGAGAGGTCTGGCTCTCCGTCTTTTGTTACCGTGGATTGTGTTGTAACTTGTATCGTTTTGGAAGCTGAGCCCTCGGATGGGGAGCCGGGGGAAACAGCTCGGGGCCAGATGTTTCTCTCTTTTTCTGCTCCTCTTTGACATGTCTTCATTCAGTGTGCATATATAGACCCTGCTTAGGTTTAGGAGACATGAAGGCATTACCAGAGTGTCAGTCACCACCTTACTGCCCTTGGGGAGATCTACAGGAACACTCACATGCTGTTACATGGAGCAGCTATAGGTAACTGCAGTGCAGTCTTCGTGGTTATACTCGGTTCTTCTCTCACTTATTAGCTTCGACGGGTGGGTTAAGTAAGAAAATATGCCCCACCAAAACCACACAAGAAGACTCAGCACCACTGCTCCTTATTCTACAGATTAATGGATCTTACTGCAGATAGTTCTGTATTTGGTTTAATTTAAAATTATTAGTTAAAACCTTTAGAAATTAACCATCAGTTAATGTTTTACTGTCTTAGTTTGGTTCTGAGACAACCTTAGTCTTTACGATAATAGGACAGATGTATCTAGAAATACTAGTTTACCACTTAAAGGTTTCTCAGGGGTTGAAAAAACACAAATGTGGCTTTGGAAGCCAACTGAAGAATTTTTTTTATTGCTTTTGTAGGTTGTAAACAGAAATGGGTGTTTCTGGGAAGTCTTTTATCGTATGTGCACAGCCACACCATATAAATATCCCAGTAATTATACCTTCAGTCACAAAGTTTAACGGTTTATGATCAAAACTATTGACACAAAATAAACCTTTAACTTTAAGGTGTCTGTTAAATGCATTATTTTACAGTTTAAAGGCCAATTTACACTCTATTATAGCTTTCTGGCTGGCTTTGAAGTATGAGTAATAACATATTGAACATGTGTTATGTTTTTTAGGAAGCCTCACTTTGAAACAAATAATTGCAAACATGTCAAATATTTAAATTTGTAGTATTTAAACAATAAAAACAGTTCATAGACTCATCATGGGCATGCACGTCATATAAATGTTTTGTCTGGACGGTGTTTGTTCCAGGAGGAAATGATTATACAGCAACAAACTGCCATAATATCTAAAGACACAAATTAGGTTCAGAATTTTAAATTTATTGGTGACTTTGACTAAACCATAGAGAATGAAACGTACACATGCAGGCTTAAATGGAAAGATACATTCACATGAACACTTTTAAACAGAATGACACTTATATTCAATCATCATGATTTATTGGAGGTAGTGGTTCATCTTTGCCAGCATAAACATGAGATGTTTGGTAGCTCTAGTATCATTCACAGTTATAAGAAAATGAGGAAGTCTAGGGAACTTGTGGTAAGGGAAAGTTATGCTGCCTCTTAAACAAGGTGAAGGGGGAAAAGAAAGAACATTATCTCAATTCCTAGACACAACTTAGCATTCTGGCAGGAATTTATAAGGCAGGCCATCATTAGGCTACTAGAATAGACGTTCTATGTTGTTGAAGCCCATGATGAGTGGCCGTTAATGTACTTCTCTCTAGAACTGTTGTTTTTGAAATAGGGTCCAAACACTACGTTTGTAGTTAGAAGTACATTGTGTAAGCATATCTCTCAAACAGAGGTAAGGTAAGGTAATTGTATTTATGTAGCACATTTTCAGCAGCAAGGCAATTCAAAGTGCTTTGGAGGATAATATTCAAACTAATTAGCTTGAGTTCAATAATTCCTGTACAGGATGGGAAGATTTTTTTTTCCAATCTGATTGTTTGTTGTCAGAAAACAGTGTATTTTTAGACTTTGAAAAAAGAATGAGTGAACTGGAGCAGTTTAGATAAATTGTAGGAAAACGTATACATATATTCAAAATAATTCTGTTTATAGGACTACATTTTTCTTCACTTTTACTAAATTTGAGACCTGAAGGCAATTATTTTCTGTCCATTACTGTATTATATCTTCTCAAACAGCCTATGTAAAGCCTCCACCTTGAGGTGTGATTGTTGTATCTGCAAAGACATTTAAAAATCCTGTCATAACTTAGACGATAATCCCATCCCGAAGGACATTGTTGAAAGAGCTGATGCTGTCAGCGACTGTACATGTCGACTGTTTAAACACACTGCACCAAGACCTATTCAGACAATCACAGAGCTTTTACACACTCAGAAAACAGAACAGAAACACTGTAAAAACCATCAACCTCAATGAGCCCGTGATTAACTGACAGGAGTGGCTGCCAGCACAGACTTGGCAAAGCACCAGCGGTGTCACTGTGGTATGTTGTTGTTTGCTTACATGTGTAACCGCACTAAGGAGATCGTCACAGACACAATACTAGCTCTCATTTCTCTATGTGAGCGTCTGTTGATACTTGCTGTAAGATTGGGAGATGATCCATGACAGCTACGTGACTGGCAGGTCTCTGCAGAATCCCTCAACTGTCATTTTCAGTGGAAGAACATATTCTTTCTTTATGAATTTCAGCAACAACTCTTCACCTGAAAGGAAAAAGGCATGATTATCATGTATGATAGAGCATTTTACATCAAACAATTCTGATATATGTGTAGATTTCTTAAAATTCAGCCAGCCACTTCTAAAGGGTTCGTTCTGACCCTTATTTGTTTTCTGTGATTCCATAACAGAAACCTCTGAGAACATATGAAAACTGTCTCTGTGCTTGTTTTCCTTCAGTCCCAGACAGGACGTGAACACTGGGTGATGAATATGCAGAAAAAGTGTAAAGCATCTCTACAACGGAAGAGATTTCATATGCGAGGCCTTGAATGGCTCTCTGTGTGCAGAAGCACTGTACCCATTCCCATGCGGTAAACGGGTAAGGTGACCCAGGCTGGACAGGTTGCGGTCAGCCTTACCGGGAAAGCGGAGGGTTTAAGAGTTGAGGGTTGTTGTAATTTTGGCTGCTTGGGCGGAAGAGCAGTGTAGAGGTGAGGACAGAGAACTCTGTGAAAACATAATTAAGACCGGACACAAGATATGAGTGTGGACTTGCATTTGCATGAACCGGTTGAAGACCAAAACATGTTGGAATCACTTGATCAAAGGACTTTTAAATTACGAGACAGATTTTTAATGGACAGTCATAGATGGTTATCTCTCTTCATGCAATACTTTGTTAAAGAATACTTTTAACACTGGCAAACTTTTTAAATGAAGTAGTGCTTGTGTCTTTCCATTGCTGTTCAGTCCCTTTCTGCTTCCATAGCTGTAAACAAACCACATTGTATCAGCGTTCCTGAACCATTAGTTTGTGAGATAACAGTCATAAAAATTCTACTTGTGAGATTTTCGTCTGATTTACTATTTGCTCCTGTTGACTTTTGAGTCAATAAAATCACATTCATGTACAATACAGAAAGCAAACACAATTAAATCATAAATGCATATCATATTAGCCCAACTTGAACTAAAAGCCTCTTAGAATAAAATTGTCATCAGCTGCTTTGTGAAAGTATCCACAGTCCAGTTTTTAAAAGTATTTTAAGTACAAACTATACAGAAAGTTTGGCAGTGTATTCCACTGCCTGAGTGCAACAGCCTGGAAAGACTGGTCTCGTGGAGTTTTGATAAAATATTTTTTTTCAGTATTTTTCAATTTATATTCTGAGACACACCCATCCACCCAACCCTAAGGGCAGTTTAGAGAGACCGATATATCTAACATGCTATATTTTTGGACTGTGGGAGTGGGAGCACACAGACTGAACCCACACTTGCAAAGGAAGAACATGCAGAGTCCATGCAGAAAGAGTCTAGGCTGGGATTTGCATCCAAGTTCTACTTGCTGCAAAGGAATAGTACTAACAGTGGTGCTACTGTCCAGCCCCAAACTGAAACAAATATATATGAAATATTTATTTTCACAACCCCAGTGGCATATACCATATATTTCTATATTTGTTAAAAAAAAGCCAGACTTTATGGTCATTTTGTAAAATATGTGTTGAGCCACAAATATGTTTTCTCTGTGCTAAAGTTTGTGTATTGTTACTGAATCACTGAAGCACAAACAGGATTAATGTTGCAATTTAAAATAGTTGATGATGGCCTGTTCCTAAAACACATAATTTGTTTTCATATATTTTGTAATATCAATAAAAATATGAAAAAAAAATACTTTGAATATTTATTTATTTATTTTTAAGGACAATTCTTGAATATTTTGTTTAGCTGAAGTAGCTGAAGTGCCTTGACATTGTTAGGTTCTGATATTGGAAAACAAAATCAAACCCACTATTACCAGGAAACTTCTATGCAACTAGATCTTCTCCAAGTCTTTTGATAGTACAGTCATTTTGGTTAACTGTGTTCCCACTTTATTTTTAAGGACAATTCTTGAATATTTTGTTTAGCTGAAGTAGCTGAAGTGCCTCGACATTGTTAGGTTCTGATATTGGAAAACAAAATCAAACCCACTATTACCAGGAAACTTCTATGCAACTAGATCTTCTCCAAGTCTTTTGATAGTACAGTCATTTTGGTTAACTTGTTCACCAGATCCTAGTATAATTTTTATGTACTCGAGTACAGTTTTTTTTTTTTCTTTCATTTTTGACTGGACTAGGCGTTGTCAGACGCTTTACTGAAGGAATGCATATTAGTTTGAACTGTAACTTGAGAGTACGTCCCAGAGTCCTCCCTGCTGGAGTTTCTGTGAAAATAATCGAGTTATGTTCTTTAGCAAGCAGCTGGATAGCCAGAGGTTGAGTTTGTGGTTTCGCCAGGTTGCTGGTGGATCGTGGGATAGTTCGGGTCAGCAGACTTTCTTCTTACATGTGCTCATGTTGGTTTATCATTTTCCACTTCAGGCACAACGCTCTTATAGCCACCTAATTGTGTGGCAGTTTTGCAATATAGTGAAATACTTCCAAATTTCATATCCAAGCAACCATCCCCTCATGTTCTCTTTTGGGGATTGCATTGTGGTTGTTTCCCCTGTCCTTTCCTGAAAGTAATTCTGTTACATGTTTCTTTGACTCCGTCTTCCGCTGATATTGGAAAAGCACTGCAGGATAAAGGAATCTGCTGCCATGCATAGCAAAGAAAGGCTTTCCACTGATATCCAAAACTTCAAGCAGAGCATTTCCCCTTCCCGAAAAGCCTTCCTTACCACAGGCCTCCTTCAAAGACCAGCTTCTCAGCAACAGTCCGCCCCGGCATGCCGACCCCTGTTCCTGCGTTCCCGCTCTGGTGAGCGAGGAAGGCGGAGCTGGGCTGGACTAAAACTCAGGCAATTGTCTTCTCCTAAGCTGTCTTTGTGCTTTTGAATGTGTCTTTGTGTGTGTGTGCATCTCCACGTGGATTTGTAAAACCGTGAATCATGAGTTTCTGCTGATGATATTCTGATGGCATTTAAGGCCATGTGACCAACAGAGGGCCACACACAGGAAAGTGTCCACTGTTGGGGTAATAATGCATGAGTAATAGGGCAGTGGTTTCGGAAAAGATTATGTTTAAGCCACTTGAATGTCAGCAAAGACAAAGTACAGCATCAACCTGTTTGCTTTCTACAATAATTACATTGGATTAGAGGAAAATACAGCATGAGTAGCAGAATGAAAAGAAATAGCTTTTGTTGGACTATTGAAGCATATTAATAAGAACAGAAGAATGAAGAAGCATCATACAGAATAATTGTAGCAAATTGTCACAAGAGAATTGATCCAAATTGCAGCATTTCAAATGCCTCATGTTCCCACCAAACTCTTTTGCCTACAATTTATATAAAATACAAACTTCAGGTGGTCAAATAGAGAAAATTTGTCACCATAAAGACACTATCTCATAAAATTAGACTAAAAATATGTATTTATTTCCTCTTTTTTCCAAATAATTACTGCAGCTGCACTCCATTCAGTAGCTTGTAGAAGAACCTTTAGCAACAATAACTTGTTAATCCTTATCTGCCTGTTTAAGACTGTTCCACATATTGTTGTGGATACATTTTGGTCACACTTTAGTATGCTTTTTCACTTTATTAAGGCCTGCAGACATTAGTGTCTGCACCTCTGTCTTAAGACTGCAGCTGTTGTACAGGTGGTCTCACATTTGACTCATGAATACGTTGGTATACAGAGGAGTTTGTTGATGTCCTTACTGCGGACTACTCTGGTCCTGTCAGTACAAAATAAAATAAAATCATAACCTCTCCACCACTGCCCTTGGCAGTTTGTATGATATATGTGTGAATATCCTGTGTTTAACTTTCCTCAAAAATGATGTCGTTTGTTATGACCAAACAACTCTACTTTGCCATCACCCATTTAAAAGACATTGTTCCAGAGTTGTAGTCCTATGTTGTGCTGCCATATTATTAGTTTTGATAAAAGATGTCAACTTTGTCAACCCTTCTAAACAAGCCATTCTTACTTTCAAAATCATGCTGCTATGAGTTTTAACATTTTACATGCTAACTGAGACCTTTTGAAGCTAAGGTTGAACTTTTGGGTTGTTTCTAAGATCTTTTGATCTGATATTTGCTGGGATGTCCACTCCTGGGAAGCATGACAACCATCTCAAATGTTCTCCACTTGTAAAAATTCTCTCTATGGAATGATTGACTTCAAATAGTTTGGCAATTACCTTACAAATGGCTTGAAATAACAAGCAGATGAAATGTCTAAAATCAAACTCATAAAACACGCGGCAGCAATTTGGAAATAATTCTGTTCAATTATTTAGATGTTTTTCTTTTGCATCTATATGCTTCAAATACTTATTGGTGTCTTTGCAATGTTGTCTGCGGACTTGATTCTGTGGCTGAACTGTAACTTTAAGAGTTAACAATGTTGTGTCAGAGCAGTGTCAAACCTGTAGGCTATCTGAAGCCATTATAATAGAGATAAATGATAGAGATTAAATTTCCATCTCTGCCCAAGCTCCACAACATTATGTTAAGACTGATGACTGGTATTAACGTGGATTACCGGCTGTGTGTGTCTGTCTGTTTATACACACTGAGCTAATTTTAGCCTTTGTGCAAATATTCTTGTATTTACAGGCCTGTTGCACTTCCTCCACACAGCACACAAACGTTCAGGTCACATGTGAATGTTTCGTAAGTTATGTCTCTGTGTGAGCAGAATGAGCTTTAGAAAGCAGAATTTTAATCGATAATTTTTTATTCCCTTAAATTGTACATTTTGTATTTTTAGACAGATCAGAGTGGATTTGGCCAACCCTCTTTTAAAAGTACAGGTCTGCATGCTGATCTGTGGGCCTGAACCTGAGTCACCTGTTTTAAGTTGGACAAGAAAGTTTAAGTGTGATAGTATTCTTAGCAAAATTATTACATTTTCTTTTTTCTTTGTATTTTAAGAATGCAAAAGTCTGTTGATGTTACAATGAAGTGGGTATTGTTATGCGAGAGAGGAATGAAACAGGAACGTGGAGGGGGGGAGGCGTTGAGATAAGAAAGTGCTAATGTCTCTAATTCACTCCAGATGAAAGCTTTTGGGCTGACGGGGTTGGGATGGATGAGAAATGTCGGCCACGCCTATATCACACCATCTTTTAATGAGTCTCCTAATGTTGAAAGATGGGTCGTAACCATAGAAATAAAGAGCAAAACACACATGGTCACAAACGTGATCTCCTCTAAAGTGTAGGTGGTTCATCAGTCTGATTCAACCATGCAGTCTTCACTGTGTTTTTAATTTGTCTTTGCGTCAACAGTGTCCCAGCCTGAGGAAGCCTCAAAGGTTTCTGCGTCACAGTTTGATTACATACTTAGGAAATTAGATGTAGGAAATTAAACTTATGCACTAATTGTCACCTGTTTAACCCTTAATTCTTTTTTCTCAGTATTTTAAATTTTGAAAGGAATTTCTTATTAATTTTAAGTAAGAAATTTTGAGCTTTAGAGTGGATGAGAACTGTATTTCTTTGCATATTTTGAAGATGCACATAGTTATGTCTAGGTAGATATCTTTATTGGAACTTTTATAATTTGATATCTGGTTATGAGTTTTTTCTTCCACATAACATAAATCCACATATTTACACTTTTTTCAAATGGCACCAATCAGACACCTTTAATGAAATACCTTTAATAAATACCATCATGTCTAAAGGACATGATGGTATCATGTCGTTTAGACATGATGGTATTTACAACCATCATGAAACTGCTGGATCATAACCTGGATCCTGCTTGTTGTCATGTCTACGACGGTCATGCAGCTATTGATCTGTTTCTGTCCAAGGGGTCCTGGGTGGACTCAGAGAGGTGTGAGGATTCCAGAAGGCTGTGTGAATCTAAAGCCATAATTCCCATGGTGTAAAAAAGTTCCACAGTGGAGTCTTCAGATGACCTTTTAAAATCAAATTTCATGTTAATTTAAATACCAGAAAAAATATTAACCCTACAAAAGCAAGTCATTTAACAATTGGTCCACTCTAGCAAAAACAATAGTTATTTATTTATTTTGGATGTCAGAAGGCTAAAAAAAGTTTTAAAATCTTGCTCTAAACCTTAACGTCTGTTTGTCTGTGTAATGAAAATAAAGGTGGCGCCTTGTGCTTCAAAGGTGTGCCATACAAATGTAAGAATGTTATGAGAATGTGTCCAGTTGACAAAATTATAGAATAAAAGCAGCAAGCTGCAACAATAACATCATGGAGCATAGTTTACAAAAAGCAACAGCAGGGCAGAGCTGTGTTTCCACATGGGAAGATTAGGGTCAGGATTTATATCACTGACTTCCGCTGCTCACAAGGAGGATATTTATCAAGTGAACAGTGCGGGATGGGATGTTTGTATGCGCTGCCAGATGGAAAGGAGCATGGTGAATGTTGGTGAGGGAAAGATGTTTGGGAATGATGGAGTAAAGAGGGGGAGTTGCTAGAAAAGAATGCATCAATTTAAGTCATTCTGAATTGTTGTCTCTGTTATCCGAGTATTGTTCACATCACAGCTAAATGGACCAGCAACAGCTTTACTTTAGGTAGCTGGAGAAACAGAAGACCAGAATGCAATAGTTGTCCCTAAGGTCTGGTAAGGAGTCTCATGTATTTGAGGTTTTTTATCGCCTTTACAGTAAAACCTTACTTTGAAGTAATGGTCCTGGTCTGCTGATTAATTAAAGTGTTTAGAGTTACACTGCTGGGGGAAGTAGTTATCAGTTGTTGGGGATAACAAGGATCCATCAGCTTTGTAGTTACCTGTAATGAAAAACAGAACAAAATCCAGTAAGTACATTGAACAATTAACATATATTTTTAAAGTAGAACAGAATAGAACGATAGTAGTTATAAAAACATCAATGAAAATGCAATGAAACAACAAAATAGAATACATATTGAGTAAGCCACAGAAATGACGCATTAAAACTATAGTATGTAACTTTAAAAAAAAAAAAAAATGTTTTTTTGCATATTTGTTAAAATGGTCACTTTGTCATGACAGAATAACATGAGATAATCTGTGAAAAAAGTGAGCTCCTGTGCTCCTACTACCATCTGAAATACATCGCTCAGTTAGAATCAACCAATCAGAGCTGGGAGGAGGGTCTTAGCACTGTCATTCAAGCTTGTGTACATGCTGCTCACACCTTCCCCCTTGCTCTCTGAGATGCTGATTTATTGTTTTTCCCAGTTAGTAACTCTTAATTATTATTAATTATTCAATTATTGCAAGTCATATTGGACAACAGTATTTACTCATATAAAATTATACTAATATCTAAAAGTTGTCTGTGGCTCAATTTTTTTTACCAGTGTCTTCTAATGCATAAAGTCTTCACTTATTAGCCTATTTCAATCACAAAATCCATTAGTCACTTTAAAGATCTGATTTTCTTTGAAAGCTACCATACCCAAAAGAGCAGTCGCACATTAGGATTTTGATGAAAAATGCCAGTCACTTTAGTCCCTATAGCTGCTTGCTCATTTTGTGTGGATATGTGGCTGTGTGTGCATAAGTCTTTTTTGTAAGAAAATTCTGTATTAAAATGTCAATAAAGATCTCCAGGATATTTTGAACTTGTGGCCAAATTTTATAAACAAGATAAATAACAGTGACTCAAACAAAGAAAGGTGATGATGGTGACACTATTACAAACCTCTCCTGGGATCTCTGTTGTGAAATTCTTATGAATTATCACATATACCAGAACCCTAGCTGCATGTCCTCACATAATGAGGACTCCTCCACTGAAGCCTCCTGGGCATGACCTCAGCTCACCGCTGTAGGACCTGTTGCTATGTTTACGCTTGTATTTGCGATTGTGGGGTAGCAATAACTGATTGGTGGTAAATGTCTTCAGGGAAGATGAGCAGACTGAGGGAAAGAAAGAATGTGAGGCTTCTACAGTTCTTGAATGACTTTTCCAGGGAGTTTCTATTCCTGGCTCTCTGATCCATGGAACTGATGTTAAAGGAACGGAGTGTACAAATCCACCTCTGCTGTCTGCTCTTCAAACGTTAAAAAATATTATCTTCGAATAACCAACAGTGGACGGCATTATGCACAAAAGGAGATCAAATTGAGAAATGAAAAATTTGTTGCCATCATAAAGCCTTTTGGCATAAAAGTGGTTGACTTGATGAAGCTGGTTGGTTTCCTTTCATTCATTCAGGGCTTTCAGAGATAATTTAAAACACTTGTTAATTGTGTTGCTGTCCATTTGGTCTTGTGTATTTCTCGACCCTGAAGTCATTTGTCAGCTGTTTTGTCTGGCCTGAGTTTTTTTTTTGTTTTTAGTGTGCTGAAGAGTAGTTTCAAATTATCGTTCTATATCTGTCCATTAAAATAAAGCTACAATAAAATTTTTTGGTTTTTTTTCTGTGTATGTGAAAAAACAAGCAAGTCTAAATGCTAAATCTAAGTAATTAAAACCACCTAAATCAAGCATCCCTCATAATCTGTGCGTTAGAGTTGAAATGAAGCTGTGGAGTGAACAACCACCACCAGTTCAGATCATGTCATCGATCAACAATAATGCGTGCAGACACCCAGAAAAGGAGTGAAAAAGGTTAAGAGGAGCGCTGCGAGGCAGACGGGGACTTTCCAGACGCATTGTCAAAATGCTGAATTTGACAGTCGATCTTCAACTTTCTGTCTACCTGCCCTGACATAGTCTGCTCTCAATGCACTTCTCTCCACTTCTGTCTCTATCAGATTCACCTGATATGTGTACATGTTGTTATTCATTACCATAGCTGCAGCAACACTTGCACTTACTGAGCAGAAGACGCCTGTAATTAGACAAAAAAATGTAGGGATTGAGATGTGATTGTAATGATGAGTGAACATCAGAGGGGGGGATTTGTGGGTGGATGCATGTTCTGCCATGTGGAGAGCCGAGATTTGAAAAATTAATGTTCACCGAGAACTCTCTTTTATGTTTCAAGCACTTAAGTTTATCTTATAAATCCCATCTCCCAAGCTCTCTTTAAGTAGTTTTGTGTTTAGCATCACATCATACGGCTGTGCGAACACTGAATAGCCACAAAAAAAAGAAAGACCTGAACAAATGAGGGATGAACTCTGTTTTAAAATCATGTTGAAGCAATTCATGTCTTTGTAGAAGGTTGCCACGAAACACAAAAACCATAATTTGTGAAAATTTCCACCTCAAAGCTGATTTAAAGCCAGATTGAGACTATAAATAGTTACTGTTTGCAAACACTCTGCACATCTTCCTCTTTTTAGCACACGTGAGGATTAATAGTGGCAGTAAATATTGGACTTTGGCTTGTTGCAACAGACATGAATGAATCTATGTGGTGAATTGCTGTACTTATTTTGCAGCACATAGACAGGTTTTTGCTCACATTCATACAGCCCAGAAGGAAATGTGCTGCGTAAGAGGATTGTATATAAAGGTAATTTATTTCTTATTGCAAAATACACATGTGGACAGAGTAGAAAAGACCCAACAAAAATTTACAAACAATCCAATAAATTCTAAAAATTTGGTGAAAGTAAACAGAAACTTAATCGAATATCAAACCTCATTAAAACCATGTTTACCCGAGCCACCAGGTAACCTGTCTGCTTAATTTTATTGAAACAGAACCAAGAAAATATTTTTTTACACGACTCATTTGGCATAATTTGGAAATCGTTTTGCCTCTTTACTTAGTTTATTGGTGCCTGAAATTAAATGCAATTTGAAGAGCTGAAACATTTTAGTGTAAGAAAAATAAAAGCAAAAAGAAAACAAGTCTGTCTGTCATATTTTTTCACAACAGTCTTTGTCCGTTTCACTTTTGTCTGTCATTGAAAAGACAAAAAAGGCTCTTGAGATATTTGAAGCACTTAAGCTATGTTATCGGAGGAGTTCTTGCAGCATGTATATTCTATAAATAACTTCACTGTTGGGACTTCCTTCAGGTGCACTTTAATTAAAGCTCATTAAATCATGTCACTGAGGTCATATTTAATCTTAATGCCCCAAACATCCATTTACGCCCAGGATTTTCATTTTGAAACTCTTGGCATTTGGTTGGTATCTGTAGTTGTGTGTGTACTGTACACTGATGTTTGCTGAAGGTCTCCTCAGGTATTCGTGCCTGTGGTTTCACCTGATATTTATCAGACTGGGGAGCGGTACTGCGCGTTGTGACCCATTTAAGCGGCACTTGGTTCCCAGTGGCAAAACACCGGGGTGGAAAATGCGTTCCAGCTGGATGATGCAATGCTGCATCCTTGTCTCGGTTACACTCTCATGTCACTCACTATTAATATACTTCTCTCACCGTTTGAATTTCTTTCATTTCTCATTGTGTCTGCATTTTAGGGAAAGGCCATTTGGCACAGTGCGAGGGGGAAAATATAGCTCTCATGTTTTTGTAAAAGGTGTGTGTGTTTATGCACAGTGACACATTCCAAGAAGATGGAGCTCGAGGCGCAGAGATTCCCTCTGGAGTTTCATCACAACACAGTGGTTCATGATGATGGAGATGCTGCACTGTTTGCAGAGAGTGAGCTGTCAACGTGGGCTCACATACAGCAACAGTAGCTTAGGCTACAGTTTTGGAAAACATGGAAAGTTTGTGTCACACTGGCCTACTACGTTGATCCTCTCGTAACTTATTGTGACACTTGTTGACTTTGAGCTGCACTGCATGGGTTTGGCTCTGTCCTGGAGGGAAATCAGTCTGTTTGTCTTTGGGAAAACACAACTGCCCTAATTTGGGTCGGCCTGTAACCTATTGATTAAAGGTGTAATTGTCTGTGGTTCCTCTCCACGACCTCCCCTTATCACACTTAAGCATGAACAATTTTTTTTCCAGATTCTGTCACATTTTCTTCCCCTTTCTTTTCTCCACCTTCAGGATTGATTATTGTCTTTTTCTTTCCTGAGTTAAGTCGGAAAAAATAGCAATGTTTGTAAGAAAAAAGAAAAGGCCTCAGGTGATCAAGCCAGGAACATTCACATATCAGCTCAGATCAACAGTTATGCAACATTTTTATCAGATGCATAGAAAGTTTTAAGACAAACCCAGAACAAAGCCTTAATAACCTTAAACTGCCATTTGTCCAGTCTCACATCTCTGCGTGTGTTTCTTCTTGTTGTTTCAAAGCGTAGACTGATAACGCAGGTAGTTTTATTGGATTTCTCAATGACCTTATTGCCTTCTTTCTACTTCTTCCTTTCCCATGATCCCCTTTTCTTTATTTTCTTCCCCTTCTCTTTTTCTTTCACCACTTCCTTGTCCCATGTCACCTTTTCATACTTCTATTCTTTCCGTTTTACCTCCCCTTCTTCATTTTGACCTTCTGCTTCTCTTTTCATACTTTCTTCTCCCTGTTCTTTTTTGTTTTTTCTCCTTCTCCTTTATTTTCCAAATCCTCTTTCTCCTATTTATTTTCCTTTGTGCTTCCTACTCATTTTCTCACCTCATTTTTTCTTATTTTCTCGTCCCTCTTTTTTCGCTTTTTTTATTCTGTCTTTTTTATACTTTTTTGTCCTATTTCCCTATTCCTCTGTTTCATTTAGCTGTTGTTGATTTTCTTCCATTACTTTATATTCTGCTTAATGTCCTATTTTTCCTCTCTTTTTCTTATTTGTGTTAGCCTTCCTATGCCTTTTTCCCTTACACCTTGATCTTTATTTCTTTATTTAACTTTCTTGCCTTTCCTAGCTTTCCTGTTCTTTTCATTCTAATCCTCCTGTTTTAACTTTATCATGTCTCTTTTTTAGTTCATCCTTTCAGCCTCCTCATTCTCACTCTCCTTATTGTTGCCTCTTGCTTTGCTGTCTTTGATTGGCTCATGACCTTTTGTAATTTATAAAGTGCTTGCAACATCTGTTTGGTTAAAATTCAGCAACTGAAGTTTGAAATTTAGGTTGAGTACCTGTTTTATAATATTGCAAATCTTCAAAGGTTCTGTCATAATTCTGGAAAATCCAGCTGTCTCCTTGTTCCAGCCATTCAACTAAAACTTTCACCCTTAATGACAGGTGACAACTTTTAGATAAAATTAATTCTTCATGATACTCAGAACAGCATTGATTAACATTTATTATGACAATGTTGGTCAAAGTCCACCAGAACTTGCTGCCTGCAAGTGGCTTTACAACAAGCAATATGGGATTGGCATCCTTAATGTGTGGCATCAAAAATCAGTTTCACTTGTATGAATAATGTCTTCAGTATTCTCACTACATTCCAAGCAAATGGCAAAGTTTTTAAAAAAGTTTTTTTTTCCCAGTAGTACAACCTGTGAAGACTAGAATAAGTTAAATACATAGTAGATCTATGCTTTAACTCCCAATTTTTAACTTTAAAAGCAACAAAGTTGCTTGTCTTATTTTCCCACCCTAAAAAGAGAAAATAGCTAAGATGCATCATAAGAAGCCCCAAATTAATTTGACATTGGTATCCCTGATGAATCTATGTGAAATTCTGAATGACACTGTATAATACATGGCACACATTCCTTTAAACTCTCCTACACCTGTGTATATACGACTCAATGTCTCCATTTGTTTCTCTATGCATGAAAATGAAGGCCATGGCTAAATTCATGTAGCTCATATTTACACACATGTCGCTACTCTTGGGCACATTGTCAGTGAGCACACGCCTGCATACCTTCACACACTTATGGAGTCACATTCCACAATTTCATGCATGCATTTCAACAAGCCCCTGTGTGAGCACGAAAGAAGTGAAACCGCCAATTGCAGCACAGATATCCTGTACATTTAGAAGCTTTTTAAATGGATGCTTTGCTGTCAGGCAAAATATTTGCTTGTCAGTGCCCCCCCCCCCCCCCCCCCCCCCCCCCCGAATGCTGACAGAGCTTGGCTGACTTCCCAGAATAGAAGAATATTTGGCAGGTTGTCTGAGAGGCCCAGCAGTCACAATGACACTCTCCCCAAACACACACATTCTTCGAGTGGTGTACGCAACCGTGATCGCTCAGGCTGGACATAACATAATGATAGAGAATGGAGGCATTAAAGCAATTTGTTTGATTTAAGTTGTCAAGAAACACTAGGCCATGGCCTTCTCAGCTGGTTTTGATAGACGCTGCATGTGTGTCCCATGCACTTCATCTCCAGAGGAGAGCTGAAGGGAAACACGCACTGTGATGTGTGTGGGAAGGAGTTTTTATTGTGGGATGTAGTAGCACAAAATAAGAGTGGTTTTTACCCTCTGTTGGTGGTTGTGTAGTGTCACGTCTTTGTGAGTCTCGTCTTTCAACTGTTGAATCAAAACATTTATGTTTGTCTGCTAACATGAACTTCTGATTTTCTATACCGCACATGCTAGTAAGACTCAATGCAGAGTTCAAAAAGAGACTATGTATGAGTATATTTAAAGTCTTTTGAGTACAGTCAGTTGAAATAAGTTCAGTGTTTTACACTGGACAGATTGTAAATGGTAACTATCCTGTACTTTTACATCACCCCAAAGCACTTAAAACTACATTAAGTTATTCACCCAGTTGCACACTGATTTTTGTTCAATTACCATCTTACAGAAGTGAGGCTGCAAAATTGGCTTTACTCTTGCCATACGTCCATAATGGCCAGATTTTAGAAGGGCACAGTCAGTTGGACCTTGTGATGTTCTTCACAAATCTTCTCTAACAAACCTCTGCTATTTTTGCCAAACACAGTAGTTGCAATTAAATGTAATAACATAAGGTTTTTGAAATGTGACACATTTAGAAAGAAGTCTAGGATCTATGAAAAATGTTTAATTTTCTTATATAGATAATTCATGTCAAAATACAGACTCTTTTTTTTGTTTATTAAGTGGGCAAACATGCATTAAGCAAATGTGTTTCATGGTGATGTCAAGTCGAACACAATAACTTAGACTACAAAAAGGCATTTTAAGGAGTTTTATGAGTTTTTGTTTTTATATTAACAGAAAACAACATGCAACAGGTGAAATAAATTTAAAAATCTGCTAAATCTACAGAGGAAAACAGTTGTTTTATGTGGCTCCAACAAAACTTACAACTCTGAAATAATTCCAAGATAAAATTCAACTTCCTTCTGTGAATATTGTGTAAAACTGCATCTGTTTGGTTTTGTATCCAAATGTTTCAAGTTTTGAGCCAACCTCTTGTGTTGTGAGTGTACACTGTCATTATGTAATTTGTGCTGTGTGTCTCTGTATAAAGTACCCTCTCACTTTCTCTTGTAATTGATGTAAATATAAATGAAAATGCCAGAATGCAAAGTAAAAGCATGAGTGGAGCGTCACAGGTAATTACACTGAGTTGCAGAGTGTGATTGAACTTGATTAAACCTCCTCCTGGTGTGTGTGCACGTCATGAGGGAAATAGAGGCCCAGTGTTCTCGGATCCCAGCTTTAAATAAGGGGTCTTTATCTACTCGTGTGTGCGTGTGTGTGCAGCGCTGGTGTGAACACCCTACAGGGTTGGAGTTTTATTCCTCCATTTAGATGTGGCCCATGCGGCTCGCACCAGGTGTGGTGACCACTAACCAGCTTTTAACCGTCACGCCTGATTGGAAGCTTGAGGCCAAGCTGGCACACGCTCAAACTTACGCACTCACAGCACACGGCGTCACACATACACTCGGGCCTTCTCAAAGCCATTTCTAATTTAAATTTAATCTCCCACAAAGCGTTTATTAAGCTCACACTTTTCACCGTTTGCTGTGGAAGGAGGAATTCTGGAAGTTGTAGTAGGAATTTTAGAAAAAGTCTGATTTGCTATTGTCTAGAAATACCTTTTTAAGTTTAAAGTACATTTTGTTTAGCATAATTTTTGGTGTTGTTTTTTGAAAATTGTGTAGTAACAGCTTTGTGTCATGACCCAAATTGCTAACGTATAAGAATATAATTCATTGCTATTCTTAATGTGTCATATTATTTCAGCAACAATGTTTATATATTTTTTTTTACAGTAAATCTTCTCTACATTTATTTCATTAAAGGAAGTTACAGTTGTTTTGTCATTTTTTTCTGTTGGGTCAATACAGGACATGGGAGGTAAATTGGGGCATCATGTGTGATGGTTTGCTGCTGGAGGGACTGGCACACTTCACAAAATATCATGAGTGAAGAATAATATGTTCAAATATTGAAGCAAAGTTTCAAGGCCTTTGATAAGAAGCTAATAAGTCTTTAAAATGTACAACGACCCTGACTATACAAGCAACTTAGTTGTAATGGTGTAAACCAACAGCCTACAAAACCAGCATGGAGGAAATGAAATAGTTTTTGTACCCCTAACTGATGTAATACAAGAAAAGTTTGCTGTAGTCCAATTTAATGGCAGGCAGTGAGAAAAAAAGTAAGTTTTTGTTTAATGTATGTAAATATATAATTTCAACTCTATGTTTGACCCTCATTTCACATAACTTTTTTTACTCTTTTGGATATCTCCGTAATCCTAAGTACAAAGTGTCCACATACAGTATCTTACAAGTTTATGCATAGTGATCATGGATGGTGCAAAGGAGACATTGTTTCCTTGGTGCATTCTGATTTTTTCTTCCTTCATTTTGAATTTTACAGCTCAAAACCAAAATTCTGATTTATTGTGTGTTCTGCAGGAATAAGGAGAAACTGCAGTTTTTTGGTACAGATCTTATTATTAGTATTGAAAATGTCTCATTTTTTCCCCCTCTTTTTGTTCCCAGATTTCCTTTGACTTGGCTGAATACACAGCCAATGTGGATGGTGTGGGCACATTGCGTCTCCTGGATGCAATCAAGACGTGTGGTCTGACCAGCAGCGTCAAGTTCTACCAGGCTTCCACCAGTGAGCTGTATGGCAAAGTCCAGGAGATCCCGCAGAAGGAAACCACACCTTTTTATCCCCGCTCACCTTACGGTACAACTAACTAATGCACCGAATGCTGCAGATTCACGTGGCAGCAAGCATGAAATATGTTCTCTGTTTACATTTGTCAGGGATTGCACGTGATCATTTAAACACAGACAAATTGCATGAAATCCCTGCTGCACTTTATCTTTTTTATGAATAAACATCCTTATGAATGTGTGTGAGTGAATAGAGAAGTGCTTTATAGTTCTAACTCCCTTTGAGTTTGCTTCACACCCTGGGGCCAAACGTCGGATTGAAGACTGGAGTGGTTCTCTTTTTAACAAAGACACCTTTATATCCACAGCACTCAGCACTCACTTTCAGCTCACACACACACACACCCACGCGCACGCACACGCCTAACACCGGCTGCACACGTGTGTTAGCGATCAGGTTTAATGTTCTCTGTTGTCTCAGTGCTCTCCCGCCTGACACTTTCCCCATCTGTCAGCACTCAATCTGAAGCTGAATAGGAGGCGCGTACCAAGCTGCTCCTCCATTAATTAGACCTGAGAAGTTGGAGGCGGAGGTTGCCATGGTGAACTCCCTTCACCTCAAGTTTACATCCTGGCCTATGGCTTAATCAACAGGCACCTCCCTTCATTCGCTTTGGTATTTGACTCATTACAGGAGAAGGGAGGATGAGGAGGAGTTTGGTTAAAGATGGTGCTGCTTTAGTCAATCACAGTCTCAGATTCACACTCCTGAAAGAAGGAAATGTTTTGTTGATGTTCTATATTTAACTCCAGGATGTGGTTTTATGGTCTTCCTCAGCAATTTTAATTGAAGAAGCATTTCTTTCTCTCTCTGCTTTTTACTTTGCTACATTAGTTTAAGCAATTGTTTTATTGACTGGTTTCAGTTTTTTGTTTTATTTTAATAAATAACAAAGACAACTTTGTTATAAAATTTTATCTTTCAGTTAAATTAGAAATCTCATTATTTTCAAAACAATAAAAACTTACAAAGTTTACATAGACATAAAATTCACATAGACCTAAAATATTTATGGTAACTATTTTTGCAACCTACATTAATCTGCTCGTTACCTGTCACACAAAATTAATATAATATACTTTAAAGTTTGTACTTATAATGTGAGAAAACTGTAGAAACACTACTTTTTAAAATAGCATTTAAAAAGTAGTGTTCATCTGGCTGTAGATAAATAGATTTTATTTTTACGCTTTAGCTTAATCCAAAATCCTTTGTGCCTTCCAAAAATATTGAGTTCTTTAAATATTTCTCTAGGTTTTCAAAGAATTTAAGTTTCATGGGAATCAGCATGTTTTCTGATAAATATTATTTTCAACTTTCAACTTTTGGAGCGATGGAGCATTGGAAGAGCCCCTATTTGAATAGCTCAACAATCCTGTCATATTTGAGAAAGTCTTTCCTGCCTTTGCTATGACAGGGTCATGAAAGTGTGAATCCTTGAAGGAAGATGACATGAAAGTCTGATATATAAACAGATTTTGACATTGCATGGCCATGCTTTACTGTACAAACCTGCAGTAGGAGGACCTCCAAACAAAATTTAAGGCTGTTTTTAGGCTGAAATATACGTAAGTACTGTATATTATTTGTCTGTAACATTTCCTGTTTTCCTTTACTATCTCCTGTTCCACTTCTGTTTGTCCTCTCAGGAGCTGCTAAGCTTTATGCCTACTGGATTGTGGTAAATTTCCGTGAAGCCTACAACATGTTTGCTGTCAATGGAATCCTGTTTAACCATGAGAGTCCGAGGAGAGGTCAGTGAAAACCATGACTTCTATTTACTTTGACCTGTAAAACAATGTATCTGAAAAATATACTCTGTATTGCCAAAATTATTGGGTTAACCATCCAAACAGTGAATTGAGTCAGTCCAATTACTTTCATATCCATATGTAATAAAACCCAGAGGGGGCAAGCTGATGACGAGGCGGATGGTACATAGAGGTTGCCAATTTTCTGCTGATTCAACAGCTATGGTTCTATATACTTTTTCTGGTTGTCAGTTTGGCTCAATAACAGTGTTCAGAGAGATTCATTAAATGGGTTTATATGGTTGAGCAGATGCATACAATTCTTTCATCACCAAGTGAGAAGTGTCAGATCCACTCGTGTAAAGCTCACCCTTACTGGGCCCTAAAGCATTCGTGACATCTTCTGGAGTGACCTAATATTTATGCCTCTCTGGCAGTACAATGGAAGAGTCTGGGTTTGACATTTGCCAAGAGATAACCACTTGTCTAACTTTTGTGTGTCAAGTATAAAGTTCAGTTTAGAAAGCATTGTAGTATGGGTCTGTTTTTCTTTTTTTCAAGAAAGGTGCTCTTAATGTTTACAAGCATACCTAGACATTTTGGACAATTTCATGCTTTTTTGGCACAGTTTGGGGATGGTCCCTTGTGTTCTAACTGACGGTTTGCCAGGGCATAAAATAAGGTTCTAACCTCAAACTGATGGAGCTCTGTTGGGATAATTTTAGAGTGGCTAGTGACCAAGACCATCTCATCCAAAATCAGCACCTGATCTTCTGGAAAAGGTCAAAAGTTCCCCTAAAAACACCTTCTTATAAATGTGAAGCTGTTTTATGTGCAAAGGGTGGACCAAAACCATGCTAAATTCTTTGCACTAAGCAAGAGATGTAATTGAAGTTCAGATTTTTAACCAAAGACAAGTAACTCAGTACTTTTGGCAAAATAGTTAGGTCAGTTAGACAGTTACAGTTACTCTGTTTTGACTTGTTTCAACATAATATTGGAGTATTGAATAGCATGAATGTTCAGTGTTCCAGATGGTACTACAGATGTTTTGAATAATTTCCATCAGGACCAGTGAAGTAAATTCATGTATGAAGCCAGATAGGAAGTTTTAACCTAAACAGATGAACATCAACATAAATGCTTCAAATTCTTAACAGTGCAGACTGAATACAAGGATAATTCTTTTACAATGTTCATGTGTGACAAAATGACAGTGAAGCCCCTGACAACACTTAGCCTCAATAAAAAGTTAAAGCCACAATAGTAATAGTACATAGTAAAACATAAATAAATCCATTGTTAGATTGTGAAAAAGTATCTAATTACACACCTCATATAAAGTCCTAATGATCCACAGGTGAGGCTAGGTTTCTTATAGCCACTTGGCACACACTCTTACACGTTCTGACACATAGTGAACGGTTTGTGGTCATATTTTTAATATGTGCTGCTGGCCCTGAGGGTCGCAGGCGCTGCTTTAACCCGATTTACACGCCACTGTGACTCAAAATTAATAACACATGACTGGAGCCCTGAAACTATGCCCAGGTCAGCCGCTCAGGTGTTTATGATTTATCCCCTAATGAAGGCACTGGCCACGACCCCGACCAGGGTCAGGGGTCATCCGGTAAACTCTAATGGGTAGGCACAGACAGATAGATGTGGGAACCAGTGTGGGTTACTGGCAGTTCAGTAGAGATGATGAGGTCCCTACAGGAAGAGGGTTTGAAAGACAAAATCAACAATACTTAAGATAAAGTTAGGTTTTTAATGTTGGTAAAAAGTCATCTACAAGTGAATTTCTTTTAGATATAAAACCAGTCCGAATTCTTGTGAAATTTCAGGATTAGAGATGTGCGGGCTTGTTAAACACACAGACATGACCTTTTAAAGGCAAGGCTTGCTCCCCTCTGATAACATGATATCAGCTTTTTAGTTTATAGCTCAGCTCTTTATCGTCTATCTGCCCATTCTTACCACACATACTCCTTTCCCTCTTCTTCCTCCCTCTTGTTTTAGTCCTCCTTTTTTCCTAATAGTCAGTATAAGTCTCCTTATAGTCTCCAGCAGGCGTTTAGGTTTCACTCTTATCACCTCTATTTTCAGACAGGTTTGATGTTGCTCATGTAGGAGGAACCTGGTGCGTTCCATAGTGCATTGTGGTCCTTATCTTGGCCCAGTTGACCAGTGTTTACCCAAGCCCCCAGGGTGCATCATGACCCTGTTGGTGCCACACTGAAGAGTCACTTGGCTCTGCATTCTGTTACTCGCAAGATAACGCCTTTCTTTAAGAGTTTGTCCTTTTGAGGTGCAAAATCTTCCTGCCATGTTTGTACTTTGCTTTGATTGTAGGGTTGTACTTTTAAATCATATACTTTGATATGCATATTTATACTTTGTGCTAACTGGATATTACAAACATCTAATTTTGGCTTGAGTGTAGTAAATGTACCATAAACAAAAGCATGATTTTCTTTTCTTTTTCATGTTGTTGTTCTTTTGTTGCTTTTTTGTCAGCAGAGCAGCATCAAAAGTATGTATGATAGCACTAATATATATATATATATATATATATATATATATATATATATATATATATATATATATATATATATATATATATTGGTCTTCTTTAGTATGTCAAAACTCCAGAAATGGTAAATGGACTGAATATGTGAAGAGCATTTTTTTTGTATGTACCACTAAAGCACTTTAGTTGTCTCATGGTCAAAGCTTAATCTACCCACTGAGCTCCAGTCCCAGAAGACACTGGTGGATGTCTCTATATTTGCTTTGATTATTGACTATTTAACCAACATGCCCCCTGAATTGCTATGGGTGTGACTGGGTCTGACTAGGTGGTCAATGATACAGGAACGTCACAGGAGACAGTGACGTCTTTACACCTCAGACTTTGGATACATCAGAGTTCTGTTATCTACAAAACTACTCCGATGACCTTGGAGTTATCAGATGTAACATAGATGGACTTAGATTGCTGGAGCACAATGTTTATGGATTTTATGCTAAAGTGACTCAAGTACTTAGAGTTTGTTCCAGTTAGGACAACTACTATAGTTCCTAGTTGGTTCAGTATGAAAAGTGATTTGCATTTCCATAACGTACAAGTCAAGTCAAAAACACATTATGTCACTTTAAAAGTCTTCTCTAGTTAACTCTTTGGGTTAGTGAAAACACATCTGCAGAAGTTTGATGATCTGTACAGCTAAGTAAGCACTAGCGGTGCATTTCAAGTTGATGTAGATTCTTAAAAGAGTTCTACAATTTTTTGCAGTGCTTTGTTTGCATTTACTGCTTATTAATCAGGAGGGTCTGGAAGTACTTTATTAACTGTAGACTCATTTGCATTCTTTTATGTTATTTTTAAAAGAAAATATTGACATTTTAATTGAAGGCAGTTGTGAAATAGTAAATTATAAATGACCTGTACTTTTAGCGCTTTATCTAGTTCAGAGTACTTCAAAGAGAATTGAAGCCACAGGTGCCATTGGTCTGTCGGATGAAAGCATTCAAAGACACAGACATAAGAACTAAAACATATTGAGTGGGGATTCAAACCGGCAACCAATTTGAATCAAACAGAGATTGCCATGCTGGTAATCTCTGTGAAGATTTCCAGCATGAGAGCAATTGTCATCACTCCCCTACTTTCAGCCACACCCTAAACATCTCTTTTCAGACATGTATTGCACTACATTTACTTGTTAACACTTTTGACAAAGGATTTACCAGTTTACAGCCACACCTTTACCGAGAGAACAAATTTGTTTTAATGTCTCAGTTGTACGGTACTACCAGAAAGTATTTGCGCCCCATCAATTTTTCTATGTTTTCTGTTGTGTTACAGAGCCATTTTAAAACTATCTTATAGAAAATCTTTTCCATTTATGATTTTCTTTTTTAAAATCTCAGGAAAAATACCGTACAGTGACAAATGTTATATTAAATTAGATTTTTTTTTAAACCATTATCATGGATTTACGTATATTGAAATCCTTTGTATTGACTCTCAAATTTGAGTCCAATGGCATCAGTCTCCCTATTTATGTTTTAAAATGTTTCCTCAACTTTATTGGAGTCTATTTGTGGTCAGATTAGTCAACTGACCATAAGTTTGAATCAAAAACACTTTTATACATAAGGTCTTACAATTAGCTGTATAAATCAGTTCACAAACCAAGCAAGGAACTCAAATGAATTGATTGTTTTCATCCAGCACATTATTGTATAACACCATAAATCTGGGGAAGGGTAAAAACAAATTGCAGCACTGAACGTCCTAAAAAGCATTGTGGCCTGTGGCCAAGATCACCAAGTCAGCAAGAACCCAATGATCACTTAGGTAAAGCTGTGGTGTTCTCTTGTGGAATGGTCAGCCATCGCTAACAAACTCCATCAATCAGGCTTTCATGACAGCTTACTAGAAGCAACCTTAGAGAATGTCTAATGATGAGACACAAAGTTCTTTGATCTGATGAAAACAAAACAGATTTTTTAGATTTAAATTGAAGAATCATATCTGGAGCAAAAAAGCGACCAGTGTGTCTTCAAGAACACCCACTCCAAAGTACCCTGAAGCTCAAGCAAGGGTAATAATTACTCCTCAATGATGACAATAACTTGATGTACCCTGCCAAGATAGCAAAGAAGTGGCTTCAGGAGCAGTCTGTGACTGTTATTGGTATCCCTGCCAGTGCCTAAATTTAACTAACTGAACAGCTATAAAAATTGGAATCTGCATATGCTAGCCACTTACCCAAGAAGTAGCTACAGAAGGTTTCTAATTCAGTTAAATATTAAAGCATTGGGACAATTATTAATAAAATATTTAACATTATTTGAATTGTAATGTAACAAAATGTGGAGAAAAGGGAAAGGCCGGGATTACTTTCTGATGGCACTGTATGCTTTATGACTTTAACTTACCAAAGACACAGAAAAACTGTCATGGATATCAGTTGATCTATTTTTCTCAAAAAGTCCCCACTGAAGATTTATTTAGTATCTTCCAAACTGAAATAGTCTAACTTTGTGTTGTTGTGGTTGCTCCTCTGAATTTCTGATAAAAATGGGAAGTTCAGCAAAGATTTATATTTCTTTCAGCACTGCAGATGACTTAATCCCGGCAGGAATGTGCTTCTGGTTTCTCTTACCAGTCTTGTAAACATATGAGTACTGTACCAACAAACAGACGATTTTCATTGTTCATGTGCAGAAAGTCTGAATTGTGCAGTCGTAAAGAAAAAAAAAAATAAGCCAGTGTAAATCCAGCGTGAAGCAAAGCAAACAGAAGTCTGCATCTGCCAGCTAGTTCACACCGCTGATCACTACTCTCCAGTTAGCTTAGCTGTTAGCCATAACAAACATTTCTCACTTTGTTTCTGATGAGAAGGATTAGCATTAGCGGCGGTCCTAAATGACCTCCACATAACTGTGAAATATGATCCAGTGCAGTTCTTTGAAAGTTGGGTCAGCAGTCAAATGTATTTATTTTGTCATTTTCTTCACAACCTATCACCTGAATGTAACCAGAAATCAATTTTTGCCATGGAAAAAAATGCCAAACTTAATTTCTACTTATCAACAGTTTGTTGGTCAGAATCAGCACATTGTGTTTTTTATGTGCACATAAAGTGAGCAGCTCTAGTGGAGTCTTACCACTGGTTTATTTAGATAAGTACCATCTATCCTTTTTCCCAGAGAGTATTGTGGTTCATGCTTGGCAGTACCAAATAATATATTGTTATGTCAGGAGAGAAGAGTAGTCAGAATAACAGTGCCAAAGTCAAACATACATACAGCCGCTCAGTCTTCACATGCCTTGGCATCATCTTTCTGCTTTTGTTGAGTTTGAGCCCAAAAGGTCAGATCGCATGATAGATTTGTAAGAGGATATGTTTTCCATTTATTTAGAAGGTTATTTTCAAAGGAATTTTCAGATGGGAATGACTCGGTTTGTGGATTTCAAAAGGATTTGTCAGTGTTCTTTAAGATAGAACTCAACAAGGTGGTGCCTTTTGTTTTGGTCTTTACTTTCATTTGTTGTTGATGGGTAAAAAACTGAAAGAGCACAGCCTAAACAGCAGCTGATCTATGGCCAGGTGAGCAGGGTTCTAAAGCCTCAAAGTGAAGATGATGACAGAGTCTTTACGCCTTGCACAGATTTTTGTCATGAGCCAGGGACGGATCTGAACAGAGCTTCAGACAGATCGTATTTTTTCTTACCTTTACTCATACCTGTTCCTCCCCTCCAATCAGTGTTTGTTGTGCACGATCACCAAGGTGACCAAGTATCTCGATGACAGAGCAGCTTAATTGCACAAGTTAAGAGCAATATGTTGTATATTTTAACCTCTGCCAAATCCTCAATAGCTCTAAAGGAGCACGATTGAACTTCAAAGTAAGTTTCTAGATTAACTTTTTAAACTGTTGCACTTGTGCGCCTACATTTTTCACTTAGGTTCCCCTGTACAAAATTTAGGTTCACCCAAATTTATCTGTTCCTTTACCACCATGATATTGCATAGTAAAAGTTAGTTTTATCATTTTCTTTGCTAAAAAATGTCTGTTTTTAAAATACCTCTAGCCTAACAATGCAAAGAAGTACTACATTCAGTCATTGAAAACTGTTTTGATTCAATTTGATTTGGTATGATAGATGAGAGTGGAATGAAAATGATAAGAAAAGTCAACTAATTATTATAATATACTCTCTTTCACAATTTGACATAGTTACTGTATGCTTACAAAACAAACTGTCAAGTAAAAGAAGGTGCTGGTTTGTGCAAAAAATATTAGCTTTCTATCAAGCAGAAACAATCTCTTAAATTACTAACAAGACTAAATAATTTAAGTTTTATTTGATTATTTGTGCACTCCCTTACTGTAATGTTAAAAACTAATTGTGGCAGTAACAAAACCTTCAGCATTGGTAAGAATTTTTTCAGAACAGTGGATAACAAGAAATATTGTTTTATTTGTCAGTGAATTGGAAGAAATCGATTTATCTTAAAATTTTGCAGTGATGTCACCATGAGCTGCAGATTATTTATTTTTGAAACAAAAATGTAGCCAAATTAGTTAGATTTGTTTTGTGTTGATCTGACCAAATGTTTTTCCTGATGATCCAATTTAACGATTCCATGACCAGCCATTTTCACTCCAATGACAGCTGTTGGTGGTATTCAGAAGAGTCCTTCTGACCATGGAGTCCTTCTCCATGGTCTTTCCAAACTCCTCCCACGCCCGAGCTTTTGCCTCAGCAACCACCCCAGCCGCATGCCGCTTCGCCCGCCGGCACCCATCAGCTGCTTCCGGAGTCCCACAGGCCAAAAAGGCTTGATAGGACTCCTTCTTCAGCCTGACGGCATCCCTCACCAAAGGTGTCCACCAACAGGTTCGAGGGTGGCCGCCGTGACAGGCACCGACAACCTTGCAGCCACAGCTCTGATAAGCCGCCTCGACAATGGAGGCACGGAACATGGTCTACTCAGACTCAATGTCCCCTTCATCCCCCGGAACGTGTTCGAAGTTTCCCGGAGATGGGAGTTTAAGCTCCGTCTCACAAGGGATTCTGCCAGACGTTCCCAGCAGACCCTCACAACACGTTTGGGCCTGCCAGGTCTGACCGGCATCCTCCCCCACCACCGGAGGCAACTCACCACCAGGTAGTGATCAGTGGACAGCTCCGCACCTCTCTTCACCCGAGTGTCCAAGACATACGGCCGCAGATCCGATGAAACGATGACAAAGTCGATCATCGAACTGCGGCCTAGGGTGTTCTGGTGCCAAGTGCACGTGTGGACACCCTTATGCTTGAACATGGCGTTCGTTATGGACAATCCGTGACGAGCACAGAAGTCCAACAACAGAACACCGCTCGAGTTCAGATCAGGGGGGCCGTTCCTCCCAACCACGCCCCTCCAGGTCTCACTGTCATTGCCCACGTGAGCGTTGAAGTCCCCCAGCAGAACAAGGGAGTCCCCAAGAGGAGCACTCTCCAGTACCCCCTCTAAGGACTCCAAAAAGGGTGGGTAATCTGAACTGTTGTTCGGCTCGTAACCACAAACGACAGTCAGGACCCCAATTTTGCTGATCACAGTTTGCTTTGTTTTAGACTGCTTAATATATGCTCTTCATGTAGATCTGTACTAAATGAAAGGTTGTATTTTTCTAACCACAAATGTCAATAATTAGGGAGGACATTTTATTATTTTCTGATAAAGGGAAGCGATAATGAGTACTGAGTCGTTTATTTTTTAAGTTCATGAACACAGAAACATCTATTTGTCTTTTTCTTGTACTATTATGCTTCCAGATAACCTTGCATCAACTTTCTTTCTCGACGCGTCTTTCCTGTCAGTTGTGTCAGCCTTTAAATGAGAGCACCTGTGTTTCAGGTGTGAATAGACACTATGTTGGCTGAGAAGAACCCATGATCTGTCTTGGATGTAGCACAAATGTTCTCTCTTTTCTGAAGCTGCAGATATCACTCAGAAAGTGAATCAATGACAGCAATGGCAGGCATTGACAAGGCTTTGGTTAGGTTGAAGTAGAGCCAAATCGCCCTATTTGGAAAATATTCTTGCTGCAATATTACTCAATCCTCCTGCTTGTTAGGTATTTTATTCAATAACTCAGTGCAGATAAAGAAAAATAGGATATTCACTAGATGAGCTAGGATTAATTTTGGTGCTAACAAATTGACCTAAAACCTAAGAGGGAGCGGAAATAGAAATTAAAGTTTACAATTCCACAATGTACCCATTCACTCCCCAGGGCCATTATTCAAAGACAAAACAAGATTATGGGATTTGGAGTTTTGGCTGAATGCCAAAACAAGTGTGTAGATGCAGTGTTGAGGTAGCTGAAAGATCTCTATGGCAACACTATGAAAATGAAATTATGTCTTGTCTATTATTCACTTTGTATGTTCGAAATAAGACCAGTTGAGACAAGCTTGTAACAGAAGTGACTCAAATATCTGGAAAATACTTGGATCAACTCTTTAGTGTTTTTTTTTTTGTTTGTTTGTTTTTTTTAACCAAAATATAAACAACCTGCAGGCTTTTTTTTAATAGCTACTCAATAAATTGTTCTAGAAGCTGAAACTAGGCACACAAAAGAAGTAGATGTTCTACCTGTCCAAATATTCCATTAAAGATCATCTTGATAGTTATTTTTAATTAATAAAGTATTGCGTTTGTGTAGCTTTACAGCTTATAGCCTTTCAGTTTTTCCAGGCCTAATGCACCACTCGGCCATGCCACAACCGCACAATATGTCTTCAGAATAAATGTTACAGAGGAAAGATTGGAATAAATCACATTGTGGTTTAGTCTCAGTAAATGTGCATAAATATACTGACGGACAGTAATATAAATGTGTGTGAGTCAGACATGTAAATGTCTGGGTGTGTTGGGGGCTGAGCCTTTACACAGTTTAAGGCTTTATAAGTCACTTTTTTTCCTTTTTTTTTTACCAGAATATCTCAAACAACAGAATTTCTTTTGAGTAACTAAGGCCTCTTGAGCCAAAATCTTCTCAAAACCACATTTTCTTCCCTATTCTCCCCCAGACCCATGCCCCCAGCTGACAGCTCCTGTCCCCATCCTGTCTTGACCCACATGGTCTGGCTTGGGAATAGGAGACATCTCCATACATTTCTCAACACCCTCCTCCTCCTTTTCGTCCCGTGCTCAAGCCCAGCTGTGCCAACGAATTCTGTTTGCTACGTTTTTCCTGTTGGCCAACGAACGCAACGGAATGGAGGGGGAACAAGTTAAATGAGAGTGGGAGAGAGAAAGTGAGTGTCAGTTTCTGGCAGGGGTTTTGCTGTCTGCTCAGTTTTCATGGCCCACGGTTTTATTAGACTTTCCGCCAGGCTGCGGGCAAGGTTAAACGGCCACCGCTGCCCCTTTTGGGCTCAGAACCTCCTGTCAGCTCCCCTCTCAGCTCCTCTCACCCCCTCCACCTCCTTCTGGCTGTCCTACGCTGCCGCTGCCAGTAAAGGAAACACATTAACACCAGAGTCTGTAACAGAGCAGGCTTTGTCCAGGGCCGGGCAGACCCGTCCATTAGCCCCAAGCTCGGGTCCATGGCGCACCAATTAGAGAAGGCAGGGAGCAGAGCCACTCTAAACAGAGGTGTGAGCTTTACAAGGATACTACAGGTGTGCTCTGGGGGAAATAATGGACTTTATTTCTGATTGGTGTACTGTGCACCACCATGTACCTCTGACACCCTTTTAAGAGCCAAACAGGCTTTGCAGAGTTTTGACAACCTGTGTTTAACCTTCAAACTCAAGTTTCTCTTGGATCAAATCAAACCTCAGCTTTCCAATTTGCTGTAGTCGCCAAACTGGGCTCTAGTTACATTGACTTGGCCCACAAGATCGTAGTATGTACTAGACAAAGGGCTGCCCCTAATGAGCTTTTGATTACATTTTTTCATTACGCTAACCAAAAACAAAAAAGAAAATTTAATGCTTGGACTGTACTATACCACTTTAAATGAACATCATCATAACTTTCATTCTGAATTAGGTTAGATTAAAGAAACTAAAGGACAGTTTTAAACCAATTGATTACAATTTATGACATTGTAATCATAAATTGATCATTTTTAAATCTATCAACATTTTATTACAATTGTGTAAAGACAACAAGTAAATAGACATCAATGAATGCATTTTTGTACACTGGGAAATTATGCAGTCCCTACCTCCAGCAACAAAATACTTTATTGATCCCAATCTGACAAAATCATCCTCTGCATAGCCTGCTTGATTTCCTCCAGATCAGAAGTGGAACATGCCTAATTTGCTTTTTTTTTTCAACATTCCAAGCATTCTCTTAAAATCTGCATAATATTTGGATGGAAACATGACTAAAATCATCATGGTCTAGATCCCTAACCCAAGATTTATTCAGGTTCTTTTCATTTGATAAAGATTCTACATAATTTAAAATTATAAATCATTGAGTGTTTGCTTTGCAGAAGTGTTTGAAGGATAATGGTGAGAAATGTAACCTTGCAAATGTATTTAAATTGTTTGATTTGACAGAATATTATATTTTGGATGTGATCAACAGCAAACTAGACATTTTTTGCTGATTACAAAAAAAACACTTCCAAAATAACTTCAAGCACTTATGTTTGAAAGTACCTATAATAAAGGTGAATGAAGGGAAGATACTGTAGAGCCTTGTACTATGAACTCAAAACCAACCACTTTCAAGTACTTTTATCTCTGTTTCAGCAGCATCCTCTCTTGTGTCTTCACCACTGGTTCTAAAGTATGATGACTTTTAAAAAAAAATGAGAATTGCTTTTAAGATCTCTATTGATCTTTATATACTTTATACACTTAGGAGTAGTGTTTGAATACTGAAGCTAGTCTCTTTAGTATTCAAACACTACTCCTAAGTGTATAAAGTATAAAGCAGCATTTCTAGGGAATGCCAACCTTGCTAAATTATGTTCTTGATATCAATATTATCTATACTGAGCATATGTAAACAATCTTTGAAGACTTCTTTTTTTAATAAAATGTTAAAATACTTTTCAGATCACTGCATTTTCCTTACTGATAAGTTAGCACTATTGAGCTCAGTTCCCAACTAATGCTACTTTGTTTCTGCTATAATGCCTTTTCATAGTCAGTTGAAGCTGAAACAGTAAATCTTGAAAGGCAGGCAGTTAATAATCAAAGTAGTGTCGACTTTTAAACACTCTAACAGGTCAAAGACCAAATCTCCGGATCATACACCTCACATAATGTAACCTGACAGTGTCTCTTTATTACCTATTGTGTGTGTAGGTGTGTGATGAATGTCCCACTCTCTATGATGAAATAAGAGCCTGTCTAGCTGATATGGATGAGAGAAAAACTGACATCCCCGTCTGTGTCAGCGGCAGATGAATAATTGTTGCTTAGCGTCTGACTACAGTTAGTGGGAGCGCTGGTATCTGCCAGAACAAATGAACTGCCAGGTTAGAAAAAGGCCCTAAGGCAGGATTACACACGATCATGCAAAGACAGGAAAGGTCTGACATGGAAGGGGCTTTCCATTGACAATTTATGTACGCTCTGTGGACATGTACTATTTCTGAATTCATGCCAAAAATATTGATTTTAAGATCAGGAATCTTTTTTTTAATTTTTTTTTTTAAGTTCATTATACATCATTCCAATATTGCAACAAAGAAGCGTTGACACAGGGGACATGTGATCCACCACCAACACACAACAAGCTGTACTTTCTTAAACAAGCATGTCTACCCTTCTCCTGATCTGTTTCTGCTCAGCCTGCCCTAGGGCTGTCGCTTTCCTATGAAATAATTACTACAAATTTAGTGCATTCGCATGATTGGGTACACAGGATTTTCCTGTGTCTAAATGGAGGCTCTGCTCCATGTCAGGGGAACAGTGATACAGTGTGGAGCCAGAACTGAGCTGTTAAAGCCTGAATGGACTCAGGGCTTAAAGGCAGCATTCAGCTTGGATGTAGCAGCTCTAAGGGGGTCTCAGAGAGGTTAGCATGAGGTTGTGGGAGATTTATGTTGCATAAACTAAAAATAGCATATACTTTGATGCAAACTCGCAGAGTTCCTTTGAAATTATACTCTGATGTCTTCCAGTTTGGCCTTTTGAACAGGCAGTACAGATGAGTTCAACTCCTCAAACTTTATTTAGCTACTTCAACTCTGATTGTGACGTTATTTGACATGACAACCTAATATTTAGTGCTGATTTCCATCAATATAATGCTTTATTTGAGTTGGAGAGGCTTCACCATATAGTCACAGACCATCCACAGCACGAGTAGAACATGACACCAACCCACACCATCCCAACAAAATACCCAAAGGCACGTCTAACCATTCTAGCCGCACACGCTCTCATTAGAAGCTTGTTTGTCCTGCTGCAGATAAAATCGCCACGTGTGCTGGCTCCGATGAAGAGCATGATGCTGGTGATCTGGCAGATGTCATTGTGGTGGTTTTTGACTGGATGCTACATGGGCAACACCATGGTGGTCTGGATCGGTCAATTTTTCCTTTTTTCCCCATGTGGAATGTCCCTGTTCCTTTTTTTTTTTTTTTTTTTTATGTTTACAGACAGATGGCCTGAAATTTGTGTTGGCATCAAGCCCAGATTTGACACCAAAATGGTAAATTAGAGAAGAAAATGAGAGGGAAGGATTCTAAAAAAGGTCTTGTGGCTGTAATGTGAGTTGGTAACGAATTGATTTGACTCAGAGTTACATTTTGAATTTTTTGCTTTGGCTAAAGAGGGTTGGAAAACTATTGGAGGTTTGGAAGTCTGTACGTGTCAGAGTGTGTGTGGTGTCGGAGAAATATGCACAATATTAGTATGTGTCACTGGAATTTTTATCTCCAAAAATGAGGCCTTGAGTTCCCCTACAGTGCTGTGAAACATTTGCCTAATACAGATTCATTCTGCTTTTGTTTTACTGTCACGGTTAAATGTTTCTGAATATCCAATTGTAATATTTGATAAATACAGCATGAATAAATAAAACATGGAATTTTCAAAGAAATTTTTCTAAAGTTACCAGGCCTGGTGTGAAAAAGTAGTTGACCCCAAACCTAATAAATAGGTTTGGAAAACAACTACCATCAAGTGTTTGCAATAGTTGTCATTGATACTTTTGAAATGGCTGCGTCAATCAGAAATGGACAGTCTGGTGTGCATTGGATCATTGTCCCACTGCATAACCCTTGTGCTTTTCAGCTAGTGGTCACAAACTAACAATCGGATATTCTTATTCTTCTATGAATTATTACAAGTTGTCCAGCACTTAAAGAACCAAAGCAGCTTCAGACATCAATACTACCACCACTATGTTGAATTGGAGACTTTAGATATTCTTCTTGGTTCATTTTGATCTCCTGGATAAGTTGATGATGGCCTTGGAGTAATTTTCTATTAAGGTTCACCATTGTTAGAACTTTCTCCATGGGTGGAATTGAAATGGCTTTTTAGCCTCTTTGAGCCCAACAGTTGTCAAGGATTTGGTTTTTTATCTGTTCTTGAAATGCATGAGACCCGTGCATGATGTGTTTTGATTTTTATTTTCAGCTCATGCAATAATTAGGCATGTGTTTGGCTAGATATTGAACTCAGCTTTCCAAACAAATGTGCTAATTATAGATATTTAAGATTTGAAAAGATTGCCATTACTGTCTCAAACAGGGCAGTTTGGATAAATAAGTAAATGACATGACAATTTCAAAACTGCATTTTGTACTTTGGTTATATTTGTCTGATGATAAAATTTATCAGATGATCTTGAACAAGTCAGGAGAATTACGGAAGCAAAAATAGACAAAAACTGTAAGGAGACAAATGCTTTTTCACAGCATTGTATTTGCTTCTTGTTTTTCACTCATCTGTTGGTGAATGTTAGAATGAATTGAACCGTTTTAAATTCTGAACTCTAATTTTTTTCAGGCGCAAATTTTGTGACACGGAAGATCAGCCGTTCTGTGGCAAAGATTCACCTGGGCCAGCTGGAGAGCTTCAGCCTCGGGAACCTGGACTCCAAGAGGGACTGGGGCCACGCCAAGGACTATGTGGAGGTAAAACACACAAACACACAACTCAGAAATCCACACAACCGTCTTCAAAGCTGAACAGCGTTCAGATGTGCACATAGTACTAACGGGGCATGTTTTCCCAGATCATTTAAGGCCATAATATGTGATCAGCGTGAAACCTTCTATGATTCTCTGCCAAAAGAGATTTTGAGATAGAGAAGGAGAAAGAAAGGGCTGCATGCTGTGAGGCCACAGACTGTACTCTGGTTTCCCACAACTCACCCATGTCCCAGATCCCTTCAGGCCCACATCGCCATCCCCTGATGGCTTCAGAAGAAAGGGCGATATTAGGAGAACACTGCGTCCTGGGGACGATGACAGAAATACTGTGTTTGTGTTAAGGTAATGGTGCCAGCAGCAAGCAGAGAGAGGCTTATGGAGATGAAACGAACAGTGGGGTCACATCGTCCAGGAGCAGACAGCTGAGTGTTTTTGAAAGTGTGTTATTCCCCTTGTGCATGTGTGTGTGTATGGAAGCATGCATTCCTGCATGTGTGTTGAAGTGTGTGATAGGTCAAGGTCGTAACATGTGTGCATGGCTATTGAGATGAAAGACTCAATGGGTTGCCATGTCTAACAGCAAACCTCTTGCAGTGAACTGTGTTGTTATTGGCAGGTGATGGTCGTGAATGTGGCGGTGGAGGAAGGGTGAGGTTTCTAAGATGTGAGTTAGGGTGAAAGGGTTATGGAGCGCTGCTTCAGCTAAACAGTGTGGGGTCAGATGTGTCAGATCTGGTTTGTACTATAATGCTATGGTGTGAAGGGTTTGTTGGGAAGTGAAGCTTCAGTCATTGCATTATTATGGGAAGTCAGGTCAGAAGACAAGAAGGTTTAAACGGACAAAAAGAGGACGGCATATTTAAAATATGCATTGCTGGTGTGGGTGTAGTAGTACACATAATGACTCTTTGGTCTATACAAACTAAAAAAAGTTGCAAAATGGTATGTTCTTAAACTTCAAAGCTACATCTTCCAAAAGGAATTTATTAAAGTAAAACAGTTTTGTTAACAAAACAGGATTTGTCAGCTAGTAACTTTTAAACGCCTTCAAGGAACTGTATTTTTGGCTAGTTGTAGTTTTAAAATGTATTCAGTAAACCAAACTGACCATAATATCAGTATGCAAGAACTGATGGAGAACAAAATGGGCGTACTTGGGCTTATTTTAGTGAATCATGCATGTGAGATTGAGACTGTTATGAAAAATGTTTAGTCTAGTTTGAACTGCAGGTTTGACTAAAAGCATAAATGTTCTTATTGTGCTAGGAAAACATTGGTTCTTGGATCCCATTGAGAACATTTTTTCATCTGGATATGTTCTTCTAGCTGGCATTTCATAGCTGCAGCCTTCTGTTGAGAGATTTGTGTGAGTACTTGCCTGTCCAGGACGCCCTGGGTTGAGATGCACCAGGTTTCCTGTGGGAACCGCGACATTCCAGCTCTGGTGGATCAGGCACCTCCTGTTTCGGAAAGTTTTTTTTTTTTTTTTTTTTATTTCCAGGAAGCCAAACAGAAGCTGGAGGTACAGAGGGGGAACCGATGCAGAGGAGAGATTGTGCAAGTGTTGTACGTTATACTTTACTAAACTATCTCCCTAGTTGAAAGCTCAACCCAACCACCAGACCACCAGAGGTCACGTTTGTCACTAATGCCCCCCATGGTTCCCATCCAGAAACTACCAGCTTTGTGTCACTATGGCAGAGCCAAACAACTACCCATCAGTAAACAGAACCATCTGCCTCTGCTTTTGGGCTGACAACTGCTTTTCCTCGCTTTTTTCTCCCTCTCGTCACCCCACCCAGGACAGGGAAATTGCTCCTAATTGGCTGTGGATGAATTGCGGGTGGCAGGAGGGGCGTGCTATGTGTCTGCTCTAACGACGTCTGAAGGCGTGCGGCTGGCTGGGCATCGTCTCAGCGGGGTATCGGGTATCCGTCGCAGCCAGGCAGACAGACCTCGGGCTGCCCAGTCACTCTCAATGGAGCCCTTTATAGTTATTGTAATATGAAATAGATGTCAGGAGCTCAATGCTTTAGTATAAAATCATCAAATAAAATAATTTAAATCCCCCTGATCTCATTTTCCGTAAGAGGGATTGGAATTTCTCAGTTTGATGACTACATTTAAAGCATAATTTGGTTCAACGGCTCTGTGATACAGGACAGATTCTTGATTCTGAGTCTGCCAAAGAGAAAGGAAAACCACAGGCATTACTCGCATAATGCTCTAAATGAGCACATACAGATTCAGTAGTAGGCCATACATGGATGGTACAGCTGTGTTGATACCCTAATTCTACAGATGTCTCATTTTTTGGCAGCTAAAAGACATTTTGTGCACATAGAAGAAAGTTTGGAGTAACTAGTACAGCTTTATGATTTAGGCTTCTTTTTTCTCACCAGGCCTCACTTTCTCATGTTTCTGAAACTTTTCTTTGCCACTTTGCTTCAGTGTTCCTACATAGTCTAGAAAAATCTGGAAAGGATGAAATTTGCTTTCATCACTTTCCAGGTCTAGATGGATGAGAACAAAAGAAAGAAGGACTGTGAAAAGAGTTTAGTTTCCAGAATCTAAAAGCTAAACAAATCTGAATCTCTGGATTTGTTTCTCTGGAGCACAGAAAAATGTTTTCTTCCATTGATTTATTTTTAACTTGCATCTTTAACTTATATCCTTACTTGATTTATTTCTTACGGACTTCCAGACCTTCTTAGCATCACTTGCATTTCAGTGTCTGTTTGATAACAGTTTTTTCTCATGTGTATCATACACCAATATTTATTTATACGTCCTTTATTCTGTGACCCCTGATTACACAAGTAAAGGTGCAACATTTGCCTTATTATATCCAAAAAATAACAAAACAACAAACAAAACACCAGTAATTTAGCTCTTTTTTTAATGGTTGCTGTAATAACTTGATCTCCCATCTGCAGTACTTAATCTGCCATAAGTACTTGACTTTTTGTGCATGTTTATTTTTAATTTAATAAATTCTATATGCATTTAATTCCTACACTATTATCTTCTAAAGATTCAATGATCGCTGTAAAAACGTATTGCTCATTATACAAAACACAAAAGTTTTTAGTTAAAGGGAATTTACTGGTATGTCTTTCACAACCAAATTTATACCTTATGTACAAATTTGGTTGTACATAAAGACATAACATTTATCAATAAAATAAATGCAAAGTTTTGACATATTTCTATCGAAGACCATTATCCAATTAAATTCAATTAAATTTAAGTTATGTGGAATTTGTTTGAAACAAAGGTCCAACCAAGCATCGTGTACCACAAATTAGTTTAATTCATATCTTATTCAGTCTAATTATTTATCACATTTTTTCTAAGTCTGTTCCTGTACAATCCATTATAGTAGGATTTAGTCTAAAATTAGCCATTTAATGATTTAATTTGAACAATTAGAGACACCTCTATTGAAGATAATGCAAAACACCTTAAATGTCCTGGTTTCTAGTAGCATAATCCCACTCTGAAATCCAACCCTTCATTTAAGTACATTGATTCGGCAAGGGAGGAAAAAACATCCCAAGTGAATAACAGTCATAATACAGGATCAAGGACTATGGATGACTCAGAGACACTGTGCTAAGAAGAATGGCCAAAGATCTGTCATTCCGTATGCTCTAACCTTGAGCAATATTACAGTATAAAACTAAAGGCTATCCAGTTGATGTGTTAGGCATTAGCAAACAGGGTGATACAAGATTTAATATGAAAAATATGTGTTAATGTACAAGTAATTCTCCCACTAAATTAAGGTTCTTAAGTTAAAGGTTGGGTTTTTATTCATTGTTTGAGCAATATTGAGGTGATGAAATCAAAGATTTATAATTTTAAGCTTTTTTATTCATTGAATTTAGTAGGTTTTTATTATCAGGAATACATGGAAATGCATGGATTGGAAATGATTGTGTGAACACAGTTATTTGTTTCCACAAATGCAAGGAGGCTATTAAAGTAGACAGTGTCACATAGCTGTCGGTGTTTCTTTTTTTTTTTTTTTTTTAACCACCGACAAACTTCTCTGTCTTTTATATACTTGCCGTCACGGGTCTTTACAGTTGTGAATCAGGGAGCTGATAAATACCTTTCCTTGCTCAGTAAGGTTTTAATAAACACAGCTGGGGTGGTAAAAACTTACAATGAGAGCTAATAGGGCAGAGGAGAGCCGGTGTTAGGTTTCATCACCAAAACCTCCCTGTCGATGACGACAGCTTCGCGACCTCTGAACCCCTGCTGGCACAGAACACCCAAATCAACAGAAGTGTAGATCATTCAGCGAGGCAGGACTTGTGACTGTGGCTGCTGTCATGGTGATGTGACATCCAGAATAGACAGGATGAATAAACAACACCAGTGGTGTGTGGGCACGGGTTGGTTCATGCGTGATTCTGTTTTAAAATCATCAACTGCAGTTGAAATTCGATCCCCTAAACCTCAACCAGAAGCTTAGTTAACAGGAGTTTAATCGGCCTACTGGCTCTAAGTAATAAAACGCCACAGCCCCTAAACCTACTACAGGTATTTATATATAGAGCTATTTTTACACATATGCACTACTAAAAGGGGGGACAGTTAAAATGATAAAATGATTGTTAATGCTAGAACTTCACCAAAAGAACCTTATGTGAGTTGGAGGTCTATAGAATCTGCTTACTATATTCACTGTCTCCCAAACAAATAAATGTTTGGGAGACAAAACAAATTTCCGTTCTCTTCCTTATGTTAATCAAACATTTTCGTTGAAGGACAAGGTTTTAATTTTCTTATTTTTATGTCTTGAATTAGCCTGGAAAAAATTAGAATTTTGCTCTAGGCCAGGTGTGGGCAATCCTGGTCCTCGAGGGCCAGTGTCCTGCAACTCTTAGATGTCTCTCTGGTCCAACACACTTGAATCCAATAGCTGAATCACCTCCTAAGTGCAGTCAAGTTCTCCAGAGTCCTGCTAATGACCTCATTATTTGACTCAGGTGTGTTGAAGTAAAAATACATCTAAAAGTTGCAGGAGACCGACCCTCGAGGCCTGGAGTTGCCCACCCCTGCTCTAGGCTTTGCTTCAGAAGGTGTCGACCTTTGACTATTGAGAAACGAATGCTTGCTGAAGGTGTGGACCTACACAATCGCTAACATTTGGCCATGACATATGTAGTCCACCTGCTTCATGAAGCATACTGGAAATGGCAAGAGCTGTAAAACAAGGCCACAACATCTTTAGAAGCATGGCCAAGACCAATTAGAGTGGCCGATTAGTTGGCCACACTCCCAAGTATTGAATAAACATTAACAACATTTCTCGTTTGGCTCGGCACTTCTTTCTTTGCAGTGGAGGATGGTTGTTTACAATGCAGGCAATACGCTTCATAGCGTCGGAATTACAAACTTTAGCGATGGGGTAAAATTTAAAACTTCCACAAGGTCCGCACCTCCAGCAGGTATTCGTTTCTCAATACGTGAGGGTCTAAAACAAAAGTAAACTGCATCATTCAATTATTCAGTTACTCTACACATTACACTAACAACATGCCCTCCTCATACAAAGGAATTGCAGAATGTTAGGTCATGGATCTTTCTGTAATCTTTTCTTCTTTGTTAGGGCAGCAAAGGGGAGTCAGTTTTACACAATCACTCTTTATTTATCTTCCTCCTGCATCGTGAACATTTTTAACTTCATGCCTGTTTCTGTCCCTCTGGTAAGATGCCACGGAAAACACTCGGCCAATGTTCAGTGATTTAAGATGTGGACTCCGATGGAGCGAGAGAGCCTCCCCCAAGATCTATTTTAAGTCACTCAATTCATCATTCCTATCATCATGTCTCCTCCAGTGCCTCCCTGAAAGCCTTTCTGAGTCCAAGTTGCATTTGTCAGCATGCGTTTGCCACTCTTTTATATTAATTGGAAAATGGAAATTGAAATGTAAGAGTTTTATTGGGTTTGTAGAACATCTAGGGAGTTAACATCTGATGTGCTAATTCAACTTGGTAAACAACTTGAAGAAAATTTAATGCAGTTTTTTTGATAATTGATGCAATTAGAGAAGATCGTTTTAAGCCCTCTAAAAGAATTGGCTAAACTGTTGCTGCCCGATTTAAACTTAGCTGCAGCTGGTGATCTCTTTCAGGCAGACTGGCCTAAATTCTCCCCTGCCAGACTGAGGATGAAAGCAGATGCTCTGCTGCTTCTTCTCTAGCATGTTTCTCCTCGGCTTTCTCTTCAATGTTTTATGTAACAAGAATCCTCAGCCTTCTTGTGGAGCCTGCAGAGTAGTTTGCAGTCTGGAGTCGTGCAGAAAGGAGTCACACAGACCGACTGAGTGCCGTTTTGGTATCTTTATTAAAAACGGACACAGTCGTAACTGTGCTTTTTGGAGTATGCAGCAGCTCTGCCATCTGTTCAGGGCTGAAATGTTGAATTTCAACAGGTTTGCTAGATGACAGGTTTGTGGCTGGAGTGACGTCCATCACACATGCAAAGGAAAAAAACCTCCCGCCTGGAAAGATGGAGTTAAGCAGCAGGAGAGAAGGTTAGGGAGGAGCAAATAATGGATGGTTTGACGTCTCCAGAGGGGGTTGCTGGTGGGGAGGTAAGGGACCCTGCTGAGCATTTAACAGGCCAAGACAGGAGGGCAGGAGTCAGCTGGTGGAGGCGAGAGAGTAAGAGAAAAATAAAAAATAAAAATAAAATGTAATGTAGATCTTTTCCTCATTTTTGATCGTTTTCTGACTGTCTTTGCAAGTGTCAGTAACTCCTTAATGTGTCCATTTCTTTTTGCCAGAGAAACATTTTTAAAGAACAGAGGCTAAAAAATTTTTGATTATCAATGGGTTAATTATTGTAGTCATGCAAAGTTGCTCTCTTTTTGCACATGTGTTGAAAACTGAAGTGCATGGTGAAAATAAAGGCCCTCACATACTTCATGCAAAGCACTGAAATCGTCTCTCTTTGACAGACGCGTGATGGAAATTGTGTCATTTCGTTCCCAGAAATGCATCTGCCTTCCGAAGTTGACACCAGGTCGTGGTCAAATTATTTCAGCAGAACTCTATGCAAAGTGTTTTCTGATTGGACAGAAGTTTGTTGTTGTGTATTATACAGAAAATTGCTCTCAGACAGAAATGTTTATATCTCTCTTAAATATTCAACTTCAACTATCTGGTTTTTGTATCTGTAAGAGACATAAATACTTTTTGAGGAACTTTTATCTGGACATTTGTACCGTTGCTCTCTAAATAACTACTATAATTCCTGGATGGAAATTCTAATGTTGTTGTCCATGGAGGAGGCTCTCTGTAGAAAAGTGTGGCACTAGATCTGTGACTGTTTCATAAAAGCAAAACACAGGATTCAGGGAGGGAGGGGAAACCCATTCACAAATGAAATTCATGCCAAGGTGACAGTTAGTGACAAAGTGACTTTTATATGAAAAGAAAGTCACGCATTACTGAACTGATTGTAAATGGTGACCCTGAACATGGGCCTGAGTGTGACTGTGAACAGTTCTGATAGATGAAAGGGCAAGAGCTTCATTGCTGTAGATTTAAATAGAACATCTCAAGAAAAAAATAAAGAAATTAGCCGGTGTTTAAGTACACAAGATTACTTTAGAATCATTATTCAATAGTGCACTAAAATATTTGTCAGTTGCACCGTTATTAATAACAAAGGCATTAAAAAAGGTGCTTTTATGAAACTGTAGGAGTTACATGGGTAAACAGCAGAAAGCTGCTTTGATCAGCTTTAAAAAGAAAACTGGTGGCTAACCCACTGCAATTAACTGTAAAGCTTAAATGTTGAATCCAGCATGTCAGAGTTAACTGCAGCAGTGGATAAGAAGCACTGTAAATATGTTTTAATTATTCAGCAGTAAAAGCGTCTGTGGGTATAAAGAACATATGTGATGATTCTTTTTTTTATTGCAAACAAGTTTCAAAACTTGTCTTGAAAAAAATGCAGAGTCTGATGTTGTGATATTTTAGGGAGTATGGCTGTGTTGCAGGGAGTGAGAGAGGCCCTTGCTGCACTAGAAGACAGGGCTAATGGAGTTGAGGGATGTTTGTAGGGTTGGGGGCACTAGGGTCATCTCATTTTAATTGTCTGAGGAGTCTGGCAGACTCTTTGCGACTGGAATGTTTGTGACCTCCTCTTTTGCGCCTTCACACTCCCTCGCTCTCTGTGTCTCTCTCAGTGTCAGACGGTTGAGCGGTTCGTGGGAAGATTCTTAGTCCAGATTGTCGAAATTAAGCCAAATATCACAAGAGCTCAGTGACATTATCAGCTCTTTTCTCTCTCTCACAGCTCTCTGTCTGTTTTCTTGTCTTGATTACATTTTTGTCTGACTGGCTGACCTTTGAGACTCTGCTTTTTGTGTCTGCACGTTCACATAAAGCGGCAACTGTAAATGTTTTTGCATGTGTACACTTCTGTGGGAGCATCTGTCCTCCTGCTCCTTGTCTATAAATAAAACAAGCTTGTTCACGGCCCTTGAATGTCACGTTCTGGCACTTTGTCTGGAATTTCTGCATCACACTGCAGTAAATTTGTTAGGCTTTAAAAGGGATTCTTGTTTTAGCGATCATTGCACCCATGTGGCATATATTTCATCCTCACTACCAATTATAATTCTATTCATGAGGTGGCGCCAAAAACACTACAGATAAATATGATAGCAAGTAGAATGACAAGTAGAAGAAAACTAAGAGATAGAAATTATATTTCAAGGCTATGTTTTTCAGTGGCATTCAGGGTTTAAATGAATTTCAGGTTTCTATTTGTTTTTTCATGTTTTGGTCTCAAGAAATAAAAGTTGCTTTGAATTCTTAGACAAATTTCTTTACTTTTCTGTTAGGCAGGTAACAACTTGGCATATTATTACAGCTATAAGAATAGAGTGAGAAACAGTTGACAGATAAGGCTGTGGTGCAGCTTTTTATGACATAAACATAATGAATAGAAAATATTTAGATAATTTAGGTCAAAGGTGTAAGATACTCACTAAACCAATTCTTCCAGTTTTGTTCCCAGACATAACTGAGAGAACAAAAAGACACACGTCATATTTCACAATCACCACATTTGCCACAGTAACCCAAGACCTTATGATGAATAGATTCCATTAAAAAAATCAAATAAAAAAAAAAGGCTGGATTTGTCATAACTGGATGCAACAAAGCTGCTTGTTTCTGGATTTTAATTCAACCATAGGTGCCTGAACAATGTTGCAAATCAATTGCTCCCAAATTTTGATATTAGGGCTGCAGCTGCGTTTGCTTTTTTTTTTTTTTTTGGAATAAAAAAATCACCACCTAGAGTCTGACAGATCTACAAATTCTTCATGAATTCTTATCTTATTTTTTTGAAGAAGCAAACTAAAGAATCGATAACCCATGGACTATTTTATAATTAAACATGACTATACTAACTTTAAATGGGTAATAAATTATAAGACTATGAATAGATAGCTGAACCAGTCTATTCGTGGTTCAACCTTTTGCGGGTCTTTCTGGGAAACATTACTAAATTATTTGTGCGAAATCTGTTATTTGCAAATTTTCTTCATGCAGCGTATTTAAAATATTTTTAAGCTGAATGCTATGTGGCATTTGCAAAGCAGCCAATCCATCACCTTCACCCTAATTACCAAGTCAGTTTCTACTCTGCATATTAAAGCATTTTAGGCTCTATTTAGTATTTGTTCTCCTGAAATAGGCAGTTTTAAGTGTTTAAGTGGTGGTGTTCATAATACTCATGAACACCACGAAGAACTAAAATTCACAAATACTTAAACACTTAAGCATTACCAATAACTGGTAAAAAAGAAATGTATCAACTTGGAAACCAACATTGGATATTGTGCACCAAAATAAAGCGTTTAATCCTTCTCTTTCAATAGAATAAGAGCACGCTAGACTGACGTTCAACTGAAATTATAGTACTGAAGGTGGTTTTAATCTGATTCAGATTACTTCCACCTGTGGCGACCTCAGACTTGAAAGGCAAACCTTTGCTTTAAAAATCTATGTTTACATTTTATTGCTTTTCTTTTTGATAAAAAATATTACAAGTCACTACTTTCATCAAAAGAAGCAGTGAATTTGATGTATTTTGGCTTTATCAGTTTCAATTCAAATGCTTTTCAACATTAGTACATTGCAGTGGAAGTAAATATATAACACAAAAAGTTTCTAAATATTTTCTTTTTTGGGGTATGGTGGGGGTTGCAGCCGTAGGAGTTGAACTCACACCCAACCCCGCAGAGAGCTGTCTGTGGTCTATTGAGCGTGGCAGAGACAACGTCCCCAGTAGTCCGCTTCAAGCGCCGCGAGTGGCTTAAAGGGAATGGAAACATTTGTTGGGTCACAGCACTGAAGGCCTGTCTTCCTTACTTTAACAAAGCCAAATTGCTTCCTTATGTTGTCTGTTTTTTATTATACTTTTAGTAAATCTACACTCACACAGACGCACAATATTAAATCTGGTGGTCAATGCAAAAACTCCTAAAAACCCCCATGCAGATGCTTGATCCTCATACAAAAGCATACATAAAGGCAGGTTGGTAAATGTACACTAAATAATACATATGTCTTAATCTCTTTAAGCACAGATAAAAAGATGTGCATGAACCATAAAAATCTCTGCCGGTTTCTCACAAAGCAGCACGTGGGTGTCCAGTTACATTAATGTCCAGTGACTTTAGAGACTAGTTCATAATTGGTGCAGAAATGCTTTGCAGAGGTGTTGGTCTGATGGATGAAGAGAGAACTGATGCTGCATTCAGAGCAGCACCACAATGAGGCATTCAGACACTGCTGCTCAAATTCAACTTCATCCTTATTAAAACAACTTCCATCTTAAAGCTGCATATTTGCTTTTAGAAGGTGGAACTTTCTAAGGGAGTGCTTGCAATCTCTGTTTTAATCAAGAGTCCCCATGCAGTGTGAGAGTGTGTGTGTTTGTGTGTAAGCTAAGTGGAGACCCTGCAGCAATAATGGTGGTTTGTTTTTATTTGAAAATTACCCCAGAGTTGCAGGTTTTGCACCCTGCATGACCTCCGTTGACCTGATCATCACCTCTTTGCAACTCTTTTACCCGAGCTAGCGTTGAACTACATCCATCTTTCTTTTTTCTTTTCCGACTGTTCTCATTGTTCCTTCATTTACTTCTTTTGTCAACCTCACCCATCCTTAGTCATCCTTAGTTTCCACCGAGTCACACTTGTGACTTGTGACTCATACTTGTGCACACATGCTTAATCAAGCTGAATGGTTCCACATCTGTCTTGACATTTGCTATAAAAAGAGTCCTGCACTAAACACAACAGGCCTCTTATTATATCATTACAGAGCCACAAAAGGCAGACAGCTAGCTGACTTCTGCTTCTCTGACTTTGGCTTTCTGTGGAACAAAGGGATAGCTATAAAAATGGCTGGAGACAGAAAGAAGAGGAAAAAGATGTGGGTGGTGCCTCAGATTAAGAGGTGGGAGCATATTTTTGGGAGGGGGAATCCCTGCCACTTCTCTGTGCTGCAAGGGCTTCATGGCTCCAGGGACCTGACCAACTCAAGAGTTTGTTTATGCCTGTGGGCCAGAAGGGAGAGACGGTGGCCATGTTCAGCAGCTACATGAAAGGCCTCGAGTGCTCTAATGAGATGTAATTACCACAGGGATGTGCTGCGAGATTAGGCAACAAGGAGGAAAACAGAATGAACAAGCACACTTCACCTCAGCCTGTGTTTATTCCCTGTCTTCACAAATCTTCCAGTAATTTACAAGCTAGTAGCTCACCTCTTTGCTCTCCAAACCAGTGTGACCACAAAGTATAGATCTGGTGGAGACTGTCATGGTTTGTCGTACTTGTTTTATTAGTCGAGCGTTTATGTCATAGTAGACTATGATATGCGGCAAGGTGGACAACCTGGAATGCCACGTTAATGGGAATATTTAAATACATATGCACATAAATTAGGAATACATTAGTGAATATAGACTGTGCAAAAGAAAATGCAGCACTTTAATTTAAAAATTTTTGCTACCATTTTTATGCCACAAAATAAAATAAAAACATATTCACTTCTCCAGACATTTTACCCTAAAACATAAGCCTTTGAATTTATGTTTGAAGTATTTTTAATATTTACATAAAAAAACAAAAAGAAAAATTGTATTCAATATGAAAAACTATGTAATTATGTATGAAAGTAAACTCGCCAGCTACATTACTGCACACACATAGCCTGTTTTGTCAATGGAACTGCACTAAATATTCACGGTATATATTCAACTAGTTTGAAATATTTTGGGGATTTGGGGAAATTTTTCAAAAATTCCTTGCAGTTACTATTTACTTAAGGAAAGAGAAGGAAATAAAACATAATTTGTCTGATCATTTTCTTCTATTTTTTACAGAAAAAATATTATAGATTAACTATGAAATTTAATATTGAAAAATAAATATGTGGAAGGGCTATTTATTTATTATTTCAAAGTTAGTTGTTTTAAATGTAGATGTAATATGACAATTTACTGGCAATATAAGAGGATGAATAAAGTTTATCTTGAGTCTGGTGACTAAATAAAAATATACTTAGATCCTCAAACGAACCACAGGCCAGCTTTGACTTTAATCGTGTCCGTATTATAATTTATGTGATTAAATCTACAAATCTAAGAAAGTAATTAATGAAACTAGAAAAAAATTAAACTATTTTGTGTTTATTTGAGAGATGCATCCTCTTTACGTGGCTGCCTCAGGGATGTGGGATGTTGCCTGTCATGTCATAAAGGCCTGCATTCGCAGACCATGATGAGCTCCTTAATGGTCTGGAACTGGAAATATGGCTGTTTGTATTTACAGGCCATTTAGAGCTTTCCACTGGCATTCACACTCTGTAACCAGAGAAAGCACAGGTTGCTTCTCAGCAAACGCCACCCCACGTGCCCTGTACACCTCAGCCATTGAGAGCTCTATGTATGCGACGCCGGGTTTGCGAGCTTGTGAACACCAGCTGCCTCAAAATAGCTCGCACCCCCAATTACCGCTGCAAACACAGGTGTGGAAAGCCAGGCTGCCCTCCGCCCAAAGCCCACAGCCTCCATGCAGCACACAACACCCTGTGTGTTCCAGTTTGAGAGCACCCCCACACACCAACAGGAGATTTGCATGTGTGTTCGAGTGTTGGGGAGAGAAAGAGTTTGTGTTTGTGTATGAGCGAGTCCAGACCACACCCTTTGAAGTTGGCTGCGCAGTGTGTTGGGGTTTGGCAGCGGACATGCAGCCCCTCCGTTGGCCGGCTGGAAACCGTATACCCCACATCAATCAGGTCTGCCACACATAAATTATTCATAATCCATGCACACACACTCTAAAACACAGACTTCCTTATCCTCAGAATGTAGTTTTTGTTTCTTATAACTTCAGTTTGGAGAGAAGTGAAAATAGTGATTGGTGGTGCTGTTGGGGGTCTGCGTCCGGTCAGAATGAGAAGCTAAATAGGATTTTTGGAGATAGAAAATGAGAAACTTTAAGACACCCCCTGTCTGATTTAGATGAAAATGATACTTTGATAAGCAATGTTTTATCCTACAATGCCTATAAAAGACTTAGTAGTAGTTTTACCCTAACAAAACGCCTCTAATTCCATCAAAAAATAAAAAATAAAAACAAGAGGGTTAGATACTTTTCACACTGAATTAAACACCCCTGATATAGTTTGTTTTTAGACTGTTTTCCTGGCCATTTTGCTTCCCAGGAGAAACACCATCTCTGCTTTATTCTATTTATGAGCAGCATGAGAGAATGCATGTAGAGGCTTTTTCTGTACAGAAACTTGAGCACCCAGCAGTTTGTAGTGCCGATATCTCACCCAGTTTAGAAAGATTCACACTGATCACTGTTAACAGAATGTGAAGGTTCTGAAATATGAACTTGTCCTGGAATTTTCTTTAGAGTTATAATAAACACCCTGTCAGCCACTACTTACTCTTTTTTTCTCTTCTCCCATCTTATTTCTAAATAGGATTATATCTCTTTAGCAGTCTAAGAAATAAATCTGAGACTGCAGCATAAGACTTCCTTGCTTTTTTCAGCAAGCACATACAGTACAGACCAAAAGTTTGGACACACCTTCTCATTGAATTCAATGAGAAGGTGTGTCCAAACTTTTGGTCTGTACTGTATGTGCACACTTTGGAGGTGTGTGTGCTTCTCTCCAGCGTAATTCATGACAAGCCCAGCTCATACTGATGTCTATGTGTAATATCCATAATTGTGTCTTCACCATTTTTGTTGTGGACAGCTGGGTTGTCTACTTATTTATTTATTTATTTAATTTTTTATTTCTGTGATTGGTTTGGTTTTTGAGATACTTGCTTTGCTGCAAAGATAGCTAGAAGTATGTAGTGAAATGTCTCTACTAAATCTGGGCATCTAGAAAGTAAAATATCTGCCATCACCACCCTTTTCTATTTGTTTCTTGTGCTGTTTTATTTTTTTTATTTTTACCTGTATTCTCTAACAAACGCTGGAGGCCTGCAGAGAACAGGAGGCCTCTGTTTGTATTGATTCAGAGCTGGATTCTATTTTGAAAGTAGGTAATGTTTGATGGGTGTTTACAACTAAGTGAAGGAAATGCATACCTGTATTTTTACGTTTTTATTTCCAAAGCACAAAGAATACTATTTAGCATTGCTTTATGTTATGTTATCACTAACATTTTCGATCTTGGCTGCATGTCCACAGAATATCTTCTCTCCGCCCCTTCTTATTGTTGTCCTCGATTTCCAGAAAAATGCTGAAATAGATTTCATCCAAATCTCTTTGAACTCCTTTCGAGCTATAAAAACATCTTAACGAGGTGAAATCAAAGCATCAGGGCTTTGTTGGAGAGAAGCAGACTGGACCTCTGAGAAAAAAATGACTAAAATTTGAATTGACAATTACCTCCTGAGTTGTTCCATCTTTAGACACATATAGAGACCATATGAAGACCAGACTCTAGACACATAACATCTGTTTAGCTGAACTCGACTAAACTGTGCCTAATGTATTTCCAAAGCTTGTTTATATTCATATGAAGTCAGTGTTGAATTATTGATTAGGGGAAAAGTGTGAGGTTGGCACGCTGGGCTGTTTGTCACAGAGGAAGGGTGTTTCCTGCTCAGGCACCAGCAGTTGCCCGCTCTGCTCCCTTGTCCGTCTGCGTCTTCTCTTTTTCACTCTCTCCACGTCTTTTTCACTTTGAGGCTCAAAGTGGTGAAGCCAAATGGAAAGTGACCCTTGGCAGCCAGATGTGTATTAAACACAGTGGGTCACTGTCAGAGGAACATGCTGGCAGCTTTTAGCAAAAAGGAACTGGTGACTTATTCAGACTTCATTATGAATTTATTTTTTACCAAGGAGTTCAGGAACTCGCTGCGAAGTCATGCTCATGTATGCTGAGAGTATTGGCGAGAAGCGAATGGGGCATTTTAAGGCCAGAAAGTAAATTTATTTTGACAAATAAACCTAGGTGCCAGTTTTAAAAATACACCCTGGAAACAAAGGGTATTGTTGATGTAGAGATTTGACTTCTACGAATGATTTCACACTGTTACAGTAGCTGTGGGGCCTCACTTTGAGGTGGGGAATGATTTTGTGTGTGTCTGTGTGTGTGTGGGCTAGGACAGGATATGAGGAAACCTCTGAGCAGCTCTGTGGATAGTTGTTCCCATTAACTTGGAACGTTTAGTTTAAACAGACACCAAGCCGAGTTCAGGTCCAGTTCGCCCCCTGAATGCACATGTGCGTACATTTGTTTATAAAAGTTATGGACATTTTATCTTGCATTTGACCAAAACCTGATTAAAGGAGGATTATTAGTTGTGTGTGTACATAATTGCATTGAATGAGCTTGTTGTGAGACCACCTGTGGTTTCAAGCACAACCAGATCCCACTGAATCCCCCATTCCGCCCACTCAGCTCTTTCCTTGGGGCAGGGCATGGCAGTGGCTTACTCCAGCACACACACACCCAAGGAGCCAAAAAGGCATCATTGGCCTTCCAAATATCAACAACTCTGGTGTTAGGGTCTATTGCTTGATCAGACATAAAAATAAGGTTGTTAATTTACTTGAAAAGTAGAAACATTAAAGCTTGTCCTATCTTAATTTTGCTTGGATTGACTGAAATATCAGTCAATCCAGATCTAAACAGTCTGAGTACAGAAAATAATTCAATTTGAGTTTGATGTTGCCTGATAGTCTCTTTGTGCTTATTCCCAGCTTCCCTTACCATAAAAAAACAAAAGTACTGTTTTACAATTCTGGTTTCACAGACAGTGAAGATGTCTCTATTTGTTAGATTTGTCAATAATAGTGTGACAAAATTTAGATATTTTCAGGCTATATTACCTGTCTCACAACCGAAGGGCTCATTCATATTTCTGCCGTTTTTGAGGCATGTCTTGCAGTTTTGGCCAGTCATGTTCATCCCCATTTACATAACAGTCCACGAGTTTTTGCAGTCATGTATTGATTGAATATAAAAACTTATAAGGCCAAAATTTGTATTTATGTTAGACATTAATTGAATCTATTTTGTTGTGCTAACCGCTGCTTGATGTATTTCACCTGCAGTTTACTTTACTGTTTAAAATAAGAATTTTGGCGCTTCAACTGCTGCAAAGTCTGAACTGTATTAGTGTGTGAAGGAACATAGGGATTGAAGGAGGTGGATGCAGACAATCCTCTGTGGCGCCCCCTACAGGGAACCAATCTAGGACAGAGCTGCTATGATCATACTTCTGAATATATTTTGTAGGCTGCTGCATGGTTTTCTAAAAATGCTTAATTTTTCTTCTGAACTTTGAAATTTGTTTATCAGGAAAATATTACCTTAGAAATTAAACAGGGCTAAATTGTGCAAGTTGCAAATCATCATCATTGTTATTAATAATTATTTTATTAATATTTGTATTATTTTATTTATTTATTATATATGCCTGCACAGAGTTGAAAAACTAAAGAATCAAAAAAGTAGTTGTCATATTTTCAGAACTATAAGTCACTTTTTTACATAGTTTGGCTTGTTCCGTGAGTTATAATCCAGTGTGGGAAAATGCTGCAATTTTTTTAGGATTTACTTTTTTTTTTTAAAAGCTGTTTTAATTTATCAATAAAGAGTTTTTAATTATTTTGTATGACTAACTGAATGCTTGTTCACTTTCCAAGCCAACTGTTGGCTTTCTGCTGGTTAGCTCCTTTCACTTGTTGTTTTCCAGCTTTTTTAATGGCCATATTCTGAAACAAATTTTGTGAATTACCCTGTGATGTGACCCCCACTGCATTTGCTGCTGACCCCATCCATCTCCATTAGGCTTCAATTATTGAGTATCATTGTAATTGCTGTTTGAGAAATGTTGGTATGTCGACAACGTCCAGACTTGAGCGATAACTCATCACCCACGGCCAACTCACTAAAGTTCTGCCAGTCCATCCCGGGTCCACCGAGGGCAGAGTGGAAAGGTTAAAAAGGGCCAAGCGGTGAGGGATGCAGAGAGAGGTCGTGGCTCTGGTGAGAAGCACTGCCAATGTCCACTCCCAGAATTCCATACTGGAGTCAGCCTCTGCTGACCACGCTGAGAATCATGGGAAAAAGTGGTTTACAATTAATCGCAACCAATGAGGTGGAACTAGCCTTTATGAGACAGAACCAACAGAGGTTATTGATGTGTATGAAGGCAGAAGAGTGAACATTTTTGCTGTGATGCTCTCTGCTGCCAACTGTCTGACTGCTGAGGCCAGACAGTTAAAATATACATACACACACATAAACACACTCTGCTTTTAGATCCAAATAAATCGGATTACTCCTTGTGCTCAAACGCATTTATTGTTATTTTTCATTAGGTTTATTAAACTACCAAGCCAAATATGTAGTTAATTTATTCTGGTTTTCATATCCAATATTACAATTCAGTTATATTTATTTCATATTTAACTTTTATTTGACTAGATTTGTATTTAATAAGTCCACTAATGGGCAAACATGTCTAAAGGCAGCATGAGATTATATCAGATTTTAATTATTTCTACCGTGCTTGGGTGTTATTGTTTTTAAGATGTGCGAAACATGTGGAAAATTTCTTTGACATCGAAGCCAAAAAGAATTGTCACTTATATTTATTTATTATTTCAGAATTTAATTATGGAATATTTAAAATGCTTTAATTTAAATGTTAATCGGGACAGTATTTTGTAAAATGTATTTTTTGACCCCTACATTTATTTATTTATTTTTTGAAAATGAAAAATTATAACTACTTTATGATTTTACGGTATGTTATAATAATCACAAACATACCTGCAGTGTTGCTTTGATTCTTTCATGCATGTTCGATAAATCCTTGAATCTCCGGTGGCAGCCATTCAACTGGGCAAACCACCTATGTGGACCGAGTGCCGCCTACAAGGCACAACTCCTCCTGGGAGTCACAGTTTCAAAGTTTCTGAGCTTCTGCATTACAGATCACTTCTCCCCCCGCAATTCCTCCACTCAGCTCCTACAGACTATTCAGCAGTAATTAGCAAACACTCGGTAAAACTGAGATACTTTTTTCAGTGCAACACTGATGACATTAATGGGTTAAAAAAGGAGCTTTGTTGTAAGGACTTCCTGAAGGAGTGTTAAACCAAACAGATGATAAATTTCAAGGCATTAAATTATAGAGTCAAGTTTGAAATATACAACATTTTTATAATGCGATCAAATAATGTTACTTGATTGTGCTATATTTATAAATATAAACTATATATTTTAATATGTCATTTTAACCAAACGTCTTTCAAGACTTCAGAATGATTTCACAATCAAGATGTTGCTGTTTTGCAAATATCTGATTTGAACCGTATCCTACTTTTGTCTCCTTTCTTCTTTATTCTGGCCTTTTTCTCTGTTATTTGTGATGGTTTCATGGCATCTCTTTTCCATCCACAGGTGATATTGGAATCTTTTGACTTTGACCTAGTCAGTGTCAGTTTGTATTATATTTCATAGTTTCTTTCTCCAAGTATTGTTTCTTTCATTGTGGATGAAAAATCATTTCCTCTACCCACATATAGCCGCCATCATTAGTCAATTTTTTAAAAATAAGTGAAGACACATCTGTGGACATCTCACTAAGCCCATTCACCATAAACGTACTTGTCTTTGAGTTTCTGTGCACTGCATTGTTGAGGGGTGTGTAGAATCCTCAAGCTGAATACAGAGTGTTGAAAGCAGACCAGTGAAATGTGAAGGCTAGCCGAGTCTCATGTCTGTCTTGAGTATTAGCACCTCTCTGTAGACTCCGCAATGTTCCACTTTGCCACAGAGAGAACTGATGACAAGTCACCTGCAGCAAAGCATGTTGACATTCAACAATACCCTCAAAGCACACAAACATCTCTGAATTTTGTTTTCCATGCCTTGAAATACACAGTATTTCACCATAGACACTGCAAAACATCATAAGATCCCCTTATTGAGTCCAAATAAGGTAATTGACATAACGCATTGGCTCTCTCAAGCATTCCTTTCTTATTTTGCAAGGACTACACAATAAATGCAGCCCATTTGTTCTTAACAGAAACTTTGTAGCTGCTAGCCTCAGGACACGAATGAAGTGCGTCTGAGTTTGTCCTCCTATGGGAATCCACAAAGCATGAATCATGGTTGATCGCTGAAATGTTAGAATGTCGGGTGCAGAGAGTGTGTGCAACGCAAACCACCATCTGTCGTCTCTTTGTTACTCTGTGTAAAAAGATTTAGGGTTGGCAGAGGTTGCACATGACGCCCCGCTCCTACATTTCAGACCCTCCCACCGTCTTTAGGTGCTCCAGGCTCTTCTTTTTCTTGCCCTGTCTGAGGTGGAGATGTGTGGGATAGTATTTGAGACCAACAGGCCAATGTCTGCCATTTGGTGCTGCATGTGCTGTCTTTATCCTCACCGTGAAATCCTGTCCTCAGAAGTAGCAGCAGTGTGATCGTGACACCTCAACCATACCAGCCCTAAAGTCAAAGGCCACACTCACATTTTTAAAGAGGGTTTACTCTCAGCACATTTCAAAAGGAAAGGTCATCAAGTTTGAACCCAAGACACTGCACAGTAATTGTACTCCTTAACATTTAACCTTAAAATGTTGGCGTTCCAAAGAGCCTGACTGGCAGTGGACCACGTGCGTTCCGATAAACTCTGGTTAGGAATGATTAGGGAATCTGTAATCTTCTAGCTATCAAGCCTCATCCTCCCACTAACTTTAATCAGCTGGCAGCATACTGTAAATTCCCGTGGTCAGCCTCCCATATCAAATGATTGCTTTAACTTTTGCAGTCCCTCTTGGCAAGAGCTGAGAGCAGAGTGGCAGGAAAGAAAACAAAAGACACCATTTGTAGAGGTTTCTTTGCACAGCTGGTCAGGGACAGGTGTGTGTCTGTCTCTGTTGGTGACTGTGAGTGATGTTACCAGCAGGATTTCTGTTTAAGGGTCAGGGTCATAAATCAGGGTTGGTAATCTTCACAGCAATGAAGCTGGTGCCAGGGTCTCAAGGCCTGTATCAACCTTTAAGAGTAATGTTTCTCCTGACTCTCCATTGACTAACCTTCTCACATTCCTATGAGCAACACAAGCTTGTGAACACACACAGTGGGAGGGTGAGGAAACATTACATTTGAAACTTTAGGAGTATGTTAAATATGCAAGCTTTAATATTTTTGATGTACATTCGAGAAAGAAAAGTCAACTTCAATATTATATGCAACTCTTACTTTTCAATTTTGTTTAAAACTTGTATCACAATAATTTAATTCATTTTGGTGTCCAAAATCCAGAAATATGCTACAAGGCAGCTCAGAACATACCCAACATTTGATGCATTTGACTATGTTCCATTTGGATCACCATCAAAGTATCTTGCTAAAATTTGAGGTTATAAAGGGGAAATTCATGTGATAATTTTTCCAGTAAAGAGGAAGAAGTCTAAAGTGTAGCTTCAATACTTCCCCAGTCAACACTGTATGCACTCTAAAGTTGTGAATAACCACTTGAGACAAAAACTTTCATTTGAAAAGTAAAATTCTTGCAGCATTTAAATAGAAGTTATATGTTTTGCTCCAGTTCTGGCCAGCATGTTTACTCTGATGTCTATGAACCAGCACTCACATTTTCATACAACATCTTCCAACAGTCATTTAAAAATAATACTACTTTATATAAGGAAGCTGGAGTGTGAGTGTTTGACTCTCACCTTTCTCTACATATTCCCTTCTTTTTTCTGCTTGTGTGGATTTAATTACACCACACTAAACCACACTACTCCACTCTAACTCTGTACGTCTGTGCGTTGTTTGGTCTTTAGCCTTAAAGAATGCTGCACATGTGTTGAATGGACGTAAAATACAAATTTATGTCAGACATAAAAGAAAAAAAACAGTTCATTGTGCAATCCAGTTACTGTAGGTAAAAATGCAAAAGGAATGCTTGCAAATAGAATTGATTGACTATAGCATGATTTGGAGAGTACACAATTTATAAACCACGTAAAATAAAAGCTATTTTAACCAAGAACAACTACAGCTGTCTTTATGGTGTGGCTGCCAACTCCTTGACCAAGTTAATTTTTTTAGTATTTGTATGAAATGTGCATTGTCCTCTTCGCTCAGATTTTGGTTGTTTCTACTCCTAAATCAATAGTTTCAATTATTATAAAATTCCTATTTGAAAAAAAGGTTTTTCAACTCAGTGAATGGTTTTAGTGTTGGGAGAAATCCACCCTCCTGAACTGTGTACATCTGTGGCGCTCACCTACATTTCCTGCATAGATTATCTTTATATTAATTTAATAATTTTTGGGTGTTATTAATTCAACATCCATTCAACATATTTCCATTTGAAAGGTGTTTTATTGTCAACCATTTTTGTGTACACAGTGACATTAGACAGTGACAGGCCTCCATACAGTGCTGTAGCAGACTCCTAAGCCATTACTCCTATATGTAAGATTTTTTTATTTTTTGACTCCTAAAATAAAACAATTAGCTCCTATTTTTATCAAGTTGAAATGAATGTGCACATGTTGCTGATCTAAAAGAGTAGGATTAAATTGGGATATTAATCGATGTAGTCCAGTGAACCATGATTCGTTCTCGTCTGGTCACATAATCTTTTAAAGGCTTCTTCCAGCTCCTTTAAATCATCTCTTCCTCTCTGCCTTAAAATGAGACTGCATGCCATTCTGTTCTCTATGATTTTTCTCTGACCGCTTTCTCTCTGACCGCTTTCTCTCTCCTTCACTCTGCAGTTCTTCTGATTCTTTCTTCTTCCACATACTCTTTCCTTCTGTCCTGTCTGTCAGTGTGCCCTCTTACCATGCAGCTTTCTGTCAGTGCGGAGGCCCCTCGCTCACTGAAAGACAGAGAGCCTATGACTCAGGTTCTGTCACAGGGCCCAGTGGCTCATAGTGGCCCTGATTCCCACACCGATGAGGTGATAAATGACTTAATGAGCTTCCTTACACACTCACCCACTGAGACCTGAGGCACTTTTTCTTTAAGGCACTTTTCTGTCATGTTGTTCAAGTGCTCTTTTTCGTTGAGTTCCAGCAGATGTTTGTAAACTGAATTCCAGTTTTCCACAAAGCTTGTCCAAAAAAAAAATGCTGCACATTGCCATGAATACACACAAAGTATGTAATTGTGAAGCAGAAGGAAAATGATAAATAGTTTTAAGTGTGGCATGCATTTGCCAGTGATTTATAGAAATACATTTTACTGTAATTTGAGCTTATAGTTTGCTGGAGTATTTCTTTACCAGACCTTCCAAAGGCAATTTGTTACCATGATTTTATTTAGGAGTATTAGGAGTTCCACACTATACATGTTCTTATTTAAAACACTTTTAAAAGCTAAGTTTTTCATTGCTCTATCCTGAGTTTTTCTGTTATATAATAAAATAATCCTAATAAAATATATCAACATTCTAAAAAAACCTTCATAAAAATAAAAAAAAAAAAAAATTCCATTTCTCCTTTGAATTGACTTGTGGGTAGATAAATATGTGTTATGTTATTGTAATCTAATAGATGACATAGTGGAGATTGACTCATTGGTGAAGCTCATACAGCATTTTGTTTGAAACTTTTTGTAGAAAAGTGCAAGTCTCTCATCATGCAGGTAGCTCTTTGAACAAAGTGAGCACTTTTCACCCTGTAAAGCACATAGAGCTTGATTATCCAAGAAGTAAAGAGCTCTTATTAACTGTACATTGAATCTTATCAGGGACATGGTGATTAGAGCTAGTTGAGCAGGCATTACAGGTGATTAATGAGTGCTGAAGCAGGTCACTCAGACGGTGGAAGTGATACGATCACGCTTTTGAAGTAGAAGTTAATGTCAAAATGAAGTTTTTAAACAGAAAGGAGCTCAAGTTGATCAGTTCTTCTATTTGTTTTGGAAATGTCGTGAGATGTGAAGATAAATGAGTTCATGTGTCACTGAGTTCATTCAGGTGACTTGAAGGTATTGCAATCACAGCTGATTTTTCAATGTGAAATAAGTAGAAGATCTTAAGTACACAAACTGCTCTGATTGCAACTCCCTATTCCTTAGGGCTGGCAACATTTTTCAATTTTTCCTGAATATGCAATGTTTTGTCCTGACAGAAATCTTGTAGAATGATAAAGGAAAAAAAGGAAACATTTAAATTACTCGGAATTTATGTTATATTGGGAATTGAATTAGTAGCTTGGGCATTGCATGTGTTTCTGAAATTGTGAATATTGTCATAATGTGAGCTCTTTAAGGTTAAAGTCATCTAGCCCAACTTCCTGTTGCGAACATATGCTGGGATTTATTGCTGTAGCCTATTTTATTCCTGTTTTTTTTTCTTTCAATTCTCTCTCTATCATCTTTGGTTTTTGTCCATCCTCCTTCACTGTCATTGTGGGATTTATTGCCTCCATATTCTCTCTTGGCTGACCGGCTGATCCTAAGCTTCACTAGCATGCTGCTGAACTGGATACTCCTAGAACCTGGCTCTAGGAGAAGAAAGGGCCTCCTGTTTGAGGTGGCCACCCTAAGGAGAGGTGGAGCAGAGAGAGAAGGGAGGGAATAAAAGTAGCAACCTGGGTGTTCCATGACAGTGAACCTCTCGACTTGTTATGCTTTCTAATTCCCCTCAGCACAAAACAGCAAGGGGGAAGAAGGGAAAAGGAGAAAGAGAGTAGGGTGGAGGATGATGATGAGGAAGGAATCATGTTTTTACACAAATGCAGCTGGGGAGATGGAGAGAGAGAACATTTCACTAGACAAGATTTGAATCTTATTTTAAAGCCTGAAATGCATTTAGAAAATGATGCATTGGTTAAAATCTATGCCTGTTTTAATACATAATTACAGTTATAATACTCTGTAGACAACGCATAACTTATAAATAGGGTTATGAATGATCAGATCACAGGAGTAACTCAGGTGGTTCAGTGACAGAAATTTTACCATTTGGCCAAATGGAGTTGTATTTAAACCCTGATCATTTATTATAACACTGAATTTCTTTTAAAAAAGGATTTAGCAATTTAAATCTTATTGAATCACCCATAACTTATATTCCTGTTTTTCTTTTCCAGGAATATATTTCCATTTATCCATGAAAAATGGAAGACAAATATGGGGCAAACAGAGATTGCAACTCCCCAAACTCCATTTTCAGGTGTGTGCAGCCAAAAAAAGCTGATAAATGGGCATTCAGGGCATATACTGTGCTCATTATTTATTAGAGGATAAAACACTTTCCAGTTTGTTGTAAGACTTAGGTTTTCTCCCTACAAGCTACAAATATAAATCTGATTACCTGATATTAAGGGTGGATCTCTGGTTTAGATAAAGGTCTAGTTGCTTTTACCTCCATACATTTGCTTGTTCAGACCTCAGAGATATGTATGAAAATTGCCTTTCGTTAAAACCTTTTTAGTAGCATAAGGTGAAAATGTTAAAATTAACTTCTAGTTCCTGATGAAGCTAGATAAATAAAAACATTAAAAAAATTACACTATGTGTTCTGTTTCTTCCAGTAAATTAATGTCAGTTGTATTCAATATAAATGCAGAAGGGAGAAGCTTTTTATTCTTGATGGTTTTCCTTCTGGTAGTGAAGAAAGCCTTTTCATCCTTGCAGTAATTGTGGTAGACATACAATAGTTATGATGTTTATTTTTGGTGAAAATAATTGCTTAGTTAACATCAATTTGAACTGTGAATATAAAATTAGCTAATTATTTCCAATATTTTCTGCTATGGAAACACATTTTCCAAACATACTGTAAACCAGTCCGAGGCACAAAACAAAGAATGAATGCATTTAAGAATTACAAATAAAAAAAATAAATAACATTCTTGAAACTCTAGGTGCTAACATAGCTTGATTCTTCTGCATAGCTCTAAATTATATTAATTACCAATAATGTGTAAAATGTAGTCTTTGTTTTCAAGGATCTTATGTCTGGATTTAATATGCTCTACGTATGGAAAAGATTTACTTGATGGGTTCAGGTCCCGTTCTCAGCCCCACCTTACTTCCCTCTTACCAGCCTCCTTGTGTCCTACTGGGTGTGCCCCTTCACCCTGACCTTTGCTGTCTGAATCCACCACTCTGCTGACCGATACACACCGAGCTGCACACCCACTACTGCTGCCTCACAGCAATCTCTAAACGCTCTTATCATCTGGTTCTGCTTGCCCATCCTGCTCCCCCCTCCCTAAAGGCCACAGGAAATGGTTGGGCCCACTTGCCTGGGGGTGGAATTAACAGGTGCACCAGTGTTTGTTTCAACTTTTACCCATTACCACTGAATAATGGTAATAATGTAATAACATGGAGAGGCCAGGTGGAGAGCTGGCTTTGTTTTGATCTCTTTATCTTCTCTTTTTATTTATTTATTTTTTTAACTTTACACTTACCGTGTTTATTTTTTCTTGCTCTTAGTTGTATATCTTTTTTCTTACCCTTTTTAGAAATGTTTTGAGAAATTTTCTCCAACTTACTTTTCTAAGTTACTTAGAAAAGTAACTTGAATATCTTTTATTTGTCCTTCATAAAATAGCGCTTGACAAATAAACTTTTGCCCTTCTAGAAGTTTCACAGAGGAACTTTAAAATGGAAACTATGGATCAGTTTCAGATGAGAAGGGAAACACAGCCATCTGTGTAACATTTTGAGTGCACTTAGGCGTGAAGCACTCAAAATCCTACATTTATTTTTGAGTCACACTAAAATGTTGAAACCTAATGTTTGTTTTGTGATATATTAAACCTATGAGCTGCTGCCTATATTGGTCTTCTTACTCTGTAGCCTTGGTGATGCTAAATACGATGCCAAAGCATTTTTAGGACAACATGATAAATATATTTCGCATTTGAACTTTAGCCTGATAAACATAAAACTTCCATCTCTCCCTTTGGCAACCAGCTTATTTACACAATTTTGAGGTATGTGTGAATATTTTCCGTTTGGGAGCCCTGTTAAACAGGGAACACAGTGGCTGATCATGACACTTAAGATTTTAAAATGTTCATTTTAGCAATCTGCTGAGACTCTATCCTTTTATTTAATGCGATGGCTAGTTGTTTTTTAAACTCAGACTACATTGCACTTTTCATGTAGGCCACACTACATGGTTAAGTTTCAAGTTTCACACTGCTCTTCTCAGGCTCTTGGGTGCCTCACCAAGAACACATACATCCTCTTCCACCCCACTAATTAATCACCACAAACTCACTATGCAAAATTAGGGGTGCACTGTGTTCTTGATGCATTCCCATAGATCTCCTTGAGACTGCCTCCCTTTGGCTTTTACCACTATGATTTGCACTGGTCAAACTATGCTGATATAGCCAAAAGAAAGCTTTAGGCCAAACTATTTTTAGTTTTTATATTGAAAACTGTTTTATGTTGTGGATTTGGTTCTTGTTTTTTGTGTTCAGATGGATCTTAATTGAGTTCCAGATGTTGGTGTTTTCAGCAGTTCTTGCTCACCAAATCCCCTTTTTTTTCCTCAAATTTTTGACAATTTTCAAGCGGGCCTATTACATCAGGTAGAGCTGCCATCTTGTTCTCGTGTTACCTGGAATCCCCCTTAAGTGAGTCATCAGATTGGGTAATAGCTGGAGAGAGGCAGTTTAATGGCGTACAAGGTTGACTTTGTGGGTCGAAGGTGGGAGGTCAAATGTTGCCATAATCCCAGGCTCCAGCTTCAGCCCGTATGTAAGACTCTGGCAGCTGGGAGAGAGGACGAGGGGTAATTGATTTGAAGGGAAAGGGCATATTTCACCTGAAGAGGAAACAAAGCTGTCAACCATCCAACCAGTTTATAACCATAGACAGATTAGCACCTCCTGTGTGGGAGATGCTCAAAAGTAGTTGAGGAGAAGAACTTTAGAGATCAATGAGATAAGAGGAGAACAAATCTTGCTTTAGTGTCTTTTCTCATCTTGATGACATAAGACTAATCTTGGGGAAAAAAAGCAGATGAGGTTGAATGAGTTTGATTAAAAAAAGAAACAATAGAAAAAGCAACTTCAGGTCTCTACACCCAGTAGTTGAGATTACTGTATAAAGAAAAGCAGGTGTGTCCTCGTTTCAACATCATTTGTATTCAAAGAAGGCAGATTTTGCAATCATGGGACCAAACAGTTCAGGTTCAATATGTATTTTTATTGCCATACGCTGCATTTGTCGCACAACGTGATTCAATCTCAGCACTCTCCCTCAGACAACAAATGACTTACAGATAAGGCCACATTCCTGTGCTTGTTTTCATTGATAAACATGCTTTGATTGGCAGAACAATATCACAGGCAGCCCAGAACCTGGAGGGTATCAGGATCTAGCGAACTAGTGACTTTTTCCTGTATAGACAGGAAGTGAGGGCTTTTATGAGGGCAGTGCATAGATTTCCTAGCATACCAGGTCTGGGAGTGCAGAGAAAAGAGCCACTTCCTGTCGAGAAGAATGCCATGTTGGCTATCTGGCTCTCAACAGTTTTACTCTTCGTGTGAGAGGTTGTGAAAAGAAAGGAAGTTAGGTCTGCAGGCTGTAGGTATAGCTCACAGGTTGAGACTGAATGTTTGTTTGAGGAGTGAGACCATTCAGTGTGAGCATGAACTACACACTATAGTGAAAGTTTGACACCTGTCTCTGGGTTCAGTACTACTGAGTTTTTTGTTGTATTTAACATGGTTTTACCTCAAACTGTACAGCTTAAATAAGTGTGGGGGGGGGTTGTTTTGTTTTGTTTTGTTTTACTATGACTGTATAGTTGGTTTTTCATTAAAAATGATTTGTTCATATTTCTGGTTCATATTTCTGGGGGAGGGGGGGTTCCGCTTAATTTCCACTGGCTGGCATAGAGTAAAATCAAAATAACTTGAGGTAAATGGCTAGATTTATGTTGACCTTAACAACTGTATACTTAAAATTTGTAATTCTTAAAGTTAAATTATATCAACACCATTTCACATTGATGAAATTTGGTAGATCACATATAAAACATCTTTGGTCTGATTCATAAAATAATTTTTAAGCACACCACTCTTAATTTGGAGATTCTAGTCACTGTAGACTCTAGAGGACCACATAAATAGTGGGCCGGATTTGGCACCTGGGCCTTGAGTGTGACATGGGGTTTTACACACACGCTCTAGAGAACTTAATCAGCACTATCCTTGGGAATGTTTTATATCAGCAATTAAATTTATGAGAAATATCCCCTTGGGGGGTGGTGAAGGATTGTAAATGTGGAAAGGCATTGTTATAATGACGTGCTGAAGGCAAATTAACTGAAAAGGCAGGAACTTCTTTAAGAGACAAAGTCTAATTTCAAGGCATCAAACTCCAATTTCTTTTGTGTTTGATCTACAGAACATTATTATAATAACTGAAGATAATGTAGTTACTTTGTTGTTCTATAAAATAGCGCTTTGTGCCTGGAAAATACATAATATTGCTCCTTTAATTTTTTTTTTCCAATATGTGTACAGATTACTCAGTATCTGGACACTCGATTTACATTGAAGCCAACTTAGAAAGAATTGTGTGTCATTTAGTTAAGAATGTGTTTATTCATCAGTATAATTGCATGTTTTCTTGATATTGTGCAGCCCTAGTTTTGTGATAGATTTTCGCAGAACTTCCTAGCTGCTACCTCTTACAGACATTGATTGTGCTTTCTGATGTTATACATCTCTTTAGGCCTTATGCTAGTTATTTTGCTCTTACTTTTCCAACTTTTGCACTTCAACGTATGCTTTTAATGTTGATGCACAATAATTTAACTAAAATTGATTGGTACAGAAATTACAAAGCAATTAGAAATTGTTTGTACTTTCTCATTTTAGCATCCCAGTCAATCCTTCCTAAAGTTAGTTGCAGTTGCACCTAGCCAACAAAATGGAACATTTGCTTACTAAAGAAGGAGGAGACCAAATCTTTACATGAAACATTAGGAGACAGAGAAATGGAAATTACATTCCTCGACATTTGGACGTTCTGTATTTGTTTTTTTTTCCCTCAAGGCTTCCTCAATCCTTCCACTTCTACATTCCCCACCTCTCTGTTCTTCTTTTACCTCGTACCACTCCCTCACCCTTGTTTCATCTTGTATTTCCTAACACCTCATACCTTCTCCCTCCCGTCTTCCTTTCCTTTCTAATCTCCCTCACCATCTTATCTGTCTGCATCTTTCCCTCCCTCCAGCCCTCTGTCGCTCCACCCATGGTTCAGGGCTCGAACCCATGTCCTCCTCCTACTCTTCCTCCATGATATCCTTTCTATGTTAGCCGGTGGTCTCTCAAAATGTCCCAGAAGAATTGATGTATCCTCCTCGGTGCTCAGCAGGCTGAAATAGATGGTTGACGCAATTCTCCAAATCACCTCAGGGAGGGAAGAAGGCCAAGAAAAGAAGATGGGAGGGCCTCCTCCTCTTCCTCGACATGTATGGATAAGTAATTCATACTTGCAAATAAAGTTAAGATTTAATAAAAAACGGTCTGCATCATCTGCTCGGCTTTGTTCCAATATGGCCAAGGCATTACTACTGAAAATTGCTCTGTATGTGGCGATTGGCTGTTTACATTCTTTTAGGCTTTCACAGACCCACTTCCATCTGCATCCCCGCAGGTCAGGGGTGGGGGTTCAGAGGTGAAAGGCGAGGTTGCGGGCTGCTCCTCCAAGAGGAGAGGAGCTGGTGTTGGAGGTCCCCTCGCCCAACCCTCTTGGTTCAGTCTCAGAAGAGAGGAACCTCCTCCAGCTCCTCTCTTGCACATCTGGCTGCCCCCAGAATGCTCATTTGGAAGGAAAACAAGAATGTTTTTATTTCCCAGGAGAGAAGAAGAACCAGAGTTAAAACACAGAGAGGCGTCCTGGGCCCTCACACAGCCTGCTGCTGGGCTGAGATGGTGAAGGGTTTCTCGTATTTCTTTGTTTCTCTTCTTATTATCTTTTCCCCACACCTGGTATTTGTTTTTATTCCTTTAATATGAATGTAACAACATCCTTCTCATTTTCCAAAAGTAAACCAGCAGGCACCTTGAGCCCATTTCTCGTTACTATGTTGACTCCACCATTACGGGGCAGTTTCATTTTTTGTAGTTTTCATTTGAAGGTAATCCATGAAACTGATGCTGATTTCACTTCTACTTCCTAAGTGAAGGATTGAAGCGAGCCAGGTTAGGATTGTGCATTACAGCAAAGAGCAGAGGACTCAATGGACGACCACTAGGAGACAGAATCACATGCCATTGTGTAAATTGGGGTCGTTTAATAACAGGCTGTAGAATATATCTAAATAGAAGCTACCCTTAAGTCACTCCTGTTATAATCTGGCATTTAAGATTATCTTCAGTTTCAAGGTCAGCAGGAGAAGCCATAGGAGGTAATGATTGGAGTAACACTGCAGGACTGTCAAGTGCAGAACTCCACCTGCCTGAGATATTTTGATCAGAGCCTAGGAGAGTTGTTCTCCTCTCATGGCTTTTGTATTTCCCTTCATTGACTTTAAAAAAATTATTAAGATTTGGAGTTCATTGTGTTTTTTTTAACTTGGGTTAGACTTAAATAAAACCTGAACCTGTAAAATTTTGTATTTGTTTTATGCTGATTCTGATAACTGTACATGTACCTAATGTGGAATGGCAAACTTGGACAGGCAAATGGAATACAATACAGTGCTCTTTGAGGAATACAAATGTCCATTGTTAAAATATGGACTTTTCATTTGTTGCATAGGTTAGCTGTTATTTTTGGATGGTGTATCAAAGTTCTTTCAGTAATGAAAGTAAGGGAAGGGGAGTAACTGTAATGAGTGGAGCAACAGAGGTCCATTCTTTGAGTATTTTAGCAGATGGTTGTTATTTGTTCTGGAAAAGTAAAAATAAACCCTATTTATTATGTTTAATCCATAAAATTTGGTCTTTCTCCAAACACTTATTACACTTTGAAACAGTTCAAGGGTTTATCAAAGAAAATGTCAAGACACTTAAATGCTCTCTTTCTCCTCATAAACCTGCTCATCAGTGGGGAACCTCTTCTGGCCTTAATTCATGTGCACATGACACGACACCCTTATCCACTCACAGCTGTGCTCTATTACAGCAACATACAGTAGCTTTTTCTCCACCCATCGCCTGCAGCCTTCTCTGTAACTGTTATTGGAAATGTAGCCCTGCTAAGGGAGCAAGCTCTTGCCGGATTTATATGACACAGGTGCACACTCTGGAAAGCATTCGTAAAATCGTGCACACACACATATAGGGAGGCACGCGAGTGGACTAGGCAGCGAAGACTGGATCTGATGTCAGCCACTTAACGTCAACACCACTCACACGTCACAACACTTCTCAAACTTACACACTCACATATGTGTCTAACCTGCTTGGAGCTTCATCAAAACTAGTCTGAATGTATCCCCTGGCCTCTATAACCTCATCTGATTCTGATTTTTGACTTTGCAGATTGAATATGACAAAAATGTCTTTAATTTTAACTCAATATATTTTCCTCCTTGCCCCCAATGTCTAGATTGCTCCTTTTGTTCTGGGAATATGCCAGGCATTTCCTCTGTATGATATCCCAGTTTTCCAATAAGAAGTAGGCCGAAGGTATGCGCTGGGCTGGCAGGGCTTATTTTCTCTGTGGTGCTGTGTGGTAGCCTAACGCATACTGGAAAAGTAGCAGGTATTCCAAGGCAGCTTTGGTTCCTCTTTAGTAGACATCATCCAGATTTATGTTCCAAAAAACTAAATATCAGATATTTTCAAAGTTGTCTTTATGCTCAAACTTGAGTATATATGAATGCTAACTGAACATTGAAAATTTTCTGACATATTCAGAATCTTAGTCTGAAAGATGTGCAAAGCCCTGACCTAAAGATATTGCTGCTTGTACATCCCCATGTAGACATGTGTGTCTTGTCAGCCCATCCTTTCTGATGTTCATCTAACAATATTGGAAGGGCAGAGGGCAGGGAGGCTCCCTGTTCTCCACATGGTCCTGATTTTGCTTGTTAGTGATGATCCCCTGTTTAATGAACAGTCTCAAAGTTCCCACAGATCCTTGAAGATTTATAATCTTTGAAGAAGGAGCCTATAGAAACTCCTGAAAATATTGAGAATCAGTGGGAAAAAAATTGAGAACTCTTTGGTTGTCTTTGGAAAGATTTGTAGTAGTGCAATGTGGAATTCTGGATAAAAGCCATTTGTTGTCCTGATGTTTATAATCCAAATAATGATGCAAAAAAGAGGAAAACCATTACAAGGCAGTAGAGTTAAGCTGCTTTAATATCATAACCGTTATTACAATAACAGTATGATGTTGTTTCTGTTATAAATGTTTAAAATATTTATTTAAAATTCTACTTAAAACCTGATTAACTGAAGAGTGTAATTGCTATTTCTAAACCTCATTTTTTCAAACTATTTTAATAAAATTTTAATTTTAATATTTGATGCTCTGCTCTTGTAAATAACAACAATAATAATAATATTAATAATAATTTGGTTTAAGTCTTATGTTTTAATACTCTGTACCTTTTAAGTATTCTGTTTTGTATATCCTCTACACTGGTGTGCCTCTTGTCTTTCTTGAAAAATAAATTTTATCTCAGGAGATTTTGAATTTTAAATTAAAATAATTTCGAAATAATATGCAAAAAAATTAATTAATAAATTCATATATTAGCAATAGACTCACTGTAGCTCCCAAAATCTGTGACTGTTCAGGAATCTTGGTGCCCTGTTCATAGGAGATGGCATGATGGAATAGAGGATGGATGGAAAGAGGAACCCTTTGTTTGCAAAAGGGTTCCTTCTATTTGTCACTGTGAAGAACAACCTTCACTGGCTGCAAGTGCTTTTCAAATGTTCCCTTTTGAGATTTTTAACCCTAAGCATCTCTTATTGGATGAAGCTGTTGGAAAACCCCAAAAGTTTGGAAGAGACTATACATCTTAAGACCTTATGAGCCCCGTGGAAAACTGTTTGTATTTTTTTGATGTCATTGCAACCTTGACCTGTGTTGCCATAGACTCCACTAGACTCCTGAGGTGTGTAATGGTTTCTTGCACCAAGAGGTTAGCAGTGGTGTTTTGTCTGTCATGAAAATGCAGGTAAACTGCTCCAACCTAATGTGTGCCCTTAACCGCAATGCTTTCTGTGTCAGAGGAAAACAAGCAATACATTTTCTAGAGAAAAATATATCTATGTATTAGATGGTATACAGCAATACTTCTGTCCTAATTAATTAGCTTCACTGGTAAATCTCATCCACTTAAAGTTAATTACATCTTTAGCAATGAGTGATAACTGTTGTATTTTCAGCTGGATGTCAAGCTCCAAATTATGTTGTACTTGTGTCTGAGTATACTGTAAGAGGCTATTTTTGTGTCCTGATAATTCCTCAGACTCTGTTCTGTGCCAGGTATGAACAAGGGCGATGGAAACATCTGAACCTGTTTGCCTTGTTTGGCCATCTTTACAAGAAAACTGGTAACATAAATATATTGTGCAGAGAAACTTAACATTTCGTCTTTTGTGTGGTCACATTTTTGTAGTTTCACTTTCTATCTTTAAACACAACGAAGGGACAGAACACGTCTAGTTTTGGGGATTTAAAAAAAAGGAAAGAATATTTGAGTTTTTTCCATTCTAAGAGATTGATCTCAGATGCTTTTCAGCATTTATAAACCCCTGCTGTTGGCATATGCTACATGTTTGAGAAGTTATGCTAATAAACATAATTCTGGTTATGGTATCTCTATGCAGAGAGAGTAGTCTTCCAATTACAGAGCTACAAATCGTCTTTACAATGGCTGGCAGAATGAATTGATGTATTTAGCAGGAAAAGTACACATACCATTCAAATATGCTAGAGTTTTACCCCAAGCTCCAATTAAAATGTCCCCTAAAAGATAAAATTTAAAACATCCAAATAAAAGTAGCAGTTTTTGTTTTTCTTTCAAACTCAGTTTACTCCCTGCTGGTCTTCCAGTTACCCCAGATGAGATATAAAAATAATCAAAATCATCAATGGAAATCAATGGAAAGATTGCAATGTTCTGTACTTCATTAGTGAATTTGTAGAAATCATCTGCAATAATTATGATATGACCTCTAATAGTACTCAATACAAGTCTACATGTTTTAGAACTGTCCCTCGTCCAACACATGGTTTAAAGAGTAAATATATTCAACAGCTTTTAATCAAGTCCTGTAAAGGCCTGTCAGTAACCAAATGATTTATATTGGGCCTTTTGAATCAAGTCTAGTCAATTTATTATACTTTTTTTTTTACCCTTACATTATTAATTATGTAATTATTATTACATTATTCGGAACTAATAATATACAACAGACTGAGACCCCGTTTCAGGGGATTTCTGGGATTTTGTGCAAACTTAAACACATAGATGAAATATATGAAATAAATGCTTTAAATATTGTACTCTTTGTGCCTGATTACAAATTGTTGAGAGTAGTGGAGTTGAAAGTTATTTTCTGGATGCACCAATACAACCACATCGTCTAAGAAAGCAAATGTGAAACCCTGAGGTTCCCATTCAAATTAGTCAAAAGCTTCAGATGCTGTCTATTAGTGCACAAACAGCATGGGACCCAGCTCTGGCAGTCCCAACACCAACAGGGAACTAGTCTGACTTTTTTTGTCGAGAGTGCAGACGCTGCTCTTGCTTTGGGTCTTCAAAAACCAGAAAGCCCTTCAAGCAATTCAAGCAGTTTCTGAAAAGTCTGGACACCCTCCCAGTCTGTTTTTCTGATGACATTGTTCCAGTCAAGAATGCAACATCATACATGTCAGTCACAAAATCCCAACAATATGTAGAACTTTTGATATTTTCGATTAATCCTGTCCACCCCTCTGAATTACCTCATTAACATATGCCATGGTGATGGAATCGGTCTCCCCAAATTGCTCAGACAGGGCCTCTTCCATGGAGAACATGGTGACCAGATTGAGGAGAGCCTCAAAGTCCTGCCTCTATTAGCCAACAATACACTGCCTACATGTAGTCTCAACCTAAAGACAGTCATAATCAAGCAGTTTAAATTGGGTATGGCTGTTGACCAGTTTTGATCCACTCTTGCCCATTCTGTGTGTGTGATTTGTGACTACTCAGTTCCAAAGATAGTACATTTACCTTCGCAAAAATAGCTACCAATAGCTATCGTTCTACCAGTGTAACCTGAAAACCTTTGTCCTATTTTTAACTTGTTTGGCGTGTTTTGCATTTGTTTTGTTTTTTTCAAAGCATGGTTGGTGTGCTTTGCAACTGTTGCATACTTGCAGCCATTGCAAGATTGAGCAACTGAAACTTTGGACAATCTTTACGCTCAACTGCACAATGAGTTTTGATGAAACACTAAACATCATTGAGTATTTACAACAGACAACTTCTCCCACCACACCTTTATGATGTCATTTGCACAGGTGTTCCTCTGGTATTTGTACAGTGTGCGTTTTTAGATATTTATCTTGTGGATGCCTGCTTTGCATCGTTTTCCCAAACAGCTCTGTGGGTGTGCACTTGAGCAGGGGAAGGTCAGAGGAACAAACTGTAGATGTGTATCAGCATGGGCTAATCACTACCATGTGCTTTTATGGCCACTTGCTTTATTTGTTGAGGCTGTTGGAATCTCAGCAATTAGCTTCCCTTAAATTTCACACACACAGCCCCTCGTCTTCATCACGTAAACTGTTCCACTAAAAGAGGAGCCGATCCAACTCCAAGCTCCCAGCTTGTCTCTTTTACTGCGCCTCAGGCTTTTACTGCCTCTGAGCTCAACCCGGTCTCTTCGGTGGTCCACGAGCCTGGGAAACAGACTCTGCTCAGACCTACTCAAACCCACTGAGGGGAAAACTCTTACTTAAGATCATATTTCCTTTCGTTCAAATGATCTCTTCTTTTTTTATTTTGACTGAAGGCAGAGCTGCTGATTGTGAGTTTTTGTTTAATTTGGCATGGGTTATTATTTTGCCTAATTGGATTTTAACGAGATTTTAAGTCAGCTTTGCAAGTAAGCCAGTGGGGTGCTATACCTCCCACCTGCAGGATTCACTCGAGGTTAATCCCATCCAGATCAGGACAGAAAGGACCCTGTTCCTCTTTTCCAGTCCTGCATTTTTTTTGTACAACCTGCAAGATATTTATACATAAGCTAAATAACCCATTATGATTTAGTTTAAATGTATTTTGTCTTTATTAATGAGATTTACAATTTAAGTGACCTAAAATTTAAGTGATTGTGCATCTTTTTATTGTAGCTGCATAATCCTATTTTCATGCTTTATAGTCAGAGCAAAGACAAAGAAAACTTTAAAAGTCTGAAATTGCAAACAAACAAAATAACAAGAAAACCTTGCATACTCAATCTTGCAAAAATAGTGGCACATTATTTAGATTCCTGGCATTGTACTTATTTGTTGTATCAACCTTCCAGACCTCTTAGGTCTTCTGGTTCTGGTCTGCCCTGCATCCCCAGAACCAGAACCAAACAAGGAGAAGCAGCATTCAGCATCTATGCACCACAAATTTGGAACAAACTTCCAGAATTCTATAAAACAGCTGAAACACTGACTTCCTTTAAATCTAGACTAAAAACTCACCTGTTTAGGATTGTATTTGAAACGTAATCAATTACAAATTTATTGATGGAACCTGACTTAATGTCGTGTTTTGGTTGTTGATTCTATGTTGCATTGTGCTTCTGTGTTTGATATGATGTAAAGCACTTTTAAATGCCTTGCTGCTGAAATGTGCTATACAAATAAAATTTGATTGATTGGTTGATTTATCCACCCTACACTGCATGCTTAAGTGACACTTAAAAATCAAACAAGATCAAATATAAATATGAAAGTATCAAAGGACCAAAATTCATTTGACAGTGTCAAAGAGTTTAGTAGAATAGCATAGGATCGAATAAAATAGAATAAAACAGAAAAAAAACTTTATCTGCTCCAACTAGTGTCTCCATATGATCAGCTCACATCCTTGTAACATTTCAAACTGTAGCTGTTATGTTTGATTGTTGCAGATAGAAAATTTGTGTTTTTCTATTTAACTAAATAGAAAGACAAGTCGATTACTTCAAGTTTCATGTTTTAATTATTTACTTGAAAATTGTAAAAAAAAAAAAAAAACAGTCATCAATTCATTCTTTTTTCTTGTTTGCTTTTGGAATTCTATTCATAACTTTGTATATTTTTACAATTTGTTACATTTTTGGTTTGTGATTTTCTTTCCCTCTATTTATTTCTTAGTTTTTTTCTTTGTGCGTTTGCTTCTATTTCTTTCTCTTTTTTGTTTCTTTATGTCTTTCTTTGTATTTTTCTTTCTCTCTCTTTATTTATCTATTTATTTATTTTCTGCGAACCTATTAATTAGTGGTAAATGCCTTTTGTTCTTTTTCTATGACAGGTTTATTCCTAATATATACTTGCGTTTTCTTGTATACCACTACTGTACAAACTGCTTTTATCTGTTTCAGAACAGTTCATTTTGTTCAAAGCTAAATTTAACTATTTAAACACATTTTATGATAAAATGTGTTTAAAGTCATCTGAGTCCATAAGATGAAAATATACCCATTTACTGTACAAAAATGTTTCATGAGTCTAGTGTCTTAACACAAAACATTACCAGTGTTGAATTATGAAACTAGTCAAAAGTTTTTTTACATCATTGTCCTAAAAAAGTTATGTACTTTCAGTAAAATACCCCAGTCTGTATGATATATATAAAGACTACGAAAATAAATTCCCTTTAGTTCCTACTTATGACCCTCTATGTTCAAAAGTATCCCTTCTTCATTTCTCGCATGTCATCCATTTGAGTTTTGGGATTTGCATAAATCACTAACAAATTCAGCCTGAATGGATGTGTGTGTTTCTAATGTAAACCCACAGTTTGAAGGAATACAAAGGTCATATTTAAGTTTCTTTTTTCAATATATTTTTTTAAGGTTTTGAGAAAAAACTCCATTAACATCCAGGAGTTATGGGAAGATTTATGGAAATATAAACTGTTTTAAGATATAAGTGTTATTATTCTTCCCTAGCTTTTTTGGGAGTTTGGAACATTTATATTAAATAGTAGTATGATCATGGTAGCTGGCGTAATGGTGAACCAGTGACACCATGAATCACATTGGAGAGCAAAATTCTTGTTGCTTTAGTTCTCTCACTCTGGCTGCAGCATCGCTTCTTGTCTAAACTTTTATCTTATCAAAACAAAGGATTCTCTGAATATTTAGGTTCAGGGAAATAACCTCCAGCAATTGTGTTTGTGTGTGCGATAGGAAGGAAAATATTTCCCAGTAAGAGTTGACAAGTGTACCCAGGGGGAAATTGCTGTCATTCACTCCCTGTCAACTGAATCTCGTGTGCAGAACGTCCTTTTGTTTCCTGTAAATTTTCTGCATCTAAAACCAGGTGAGCTACAGTCGAAAGAATCATTCAAAGTAGACAAGGAACAGAAAGGGTTAACAAAAGGAAACTGAATTAGAAACTAATTAGTTTTTCTGTCATTTCCTCTTTTTCCTCTCATCAAACTCGCTCTATGGTTCAGAGGGATTTTGCAGAGCTGAAAAGTTTTACTACATTCTTTGATTGTCATTATAGAGTTACTTTCAGCATGTGTTCTGTTTATAAGCACTGTGAGTTTGTGCATGCAGGTGCACATTTTCCATGAAGTTTATGCATGCTCATACAGCTGAAAAACTGGAAATGTGTACCTGTTTATGCCAAGTCCATCATCAACTGATGAAATTTTAATATTTATGCTACATTGCAAAACAAATTGACCAACTCAGGGTTTGAATATCACAATGAAGCACTTTAAGTAAAATTAACTGGTGGATTCATGCCCACATACCCCGAACATATAACCAGCCACCATAATTACACAACAGTCCACCTTTCTTATGGAATTAAATTTGAAATCCATCTCAAAGCTCAAGCATGAGCTCTGCAGGAAGTTGAAGTCCCAGTTGGTCAATCAAGTGACTTCAGAATTCACCTCACTTCTTTGCATCCCATCAACCGCCAGGACTGGAAATGGTGCAAATGCATTTTTACCAGATTACAAAACACCCCTGCACCATCTATTGAAAACTTTAGAAATTGTATGACAATTGAACACTAGTTTATTTTTCTTTCTCAAAATATAAACAAATTTAGGGCATTAAATAGATAAAACTACATGTTTCAACTTACAATCGTAAAAGTGTGTATACACCATTACTTCATTGGTGTGCAACTACTACTGTAAATAATTTAGACTTTAGAAAAGATTGATAATGATGATTATTTTTTTCACAGATCCTCTTGAATTCTGATGCAACAACCTTTATTCCTTTTCTTTTCTTTTTTCCAACACCTACAACTGCCTCACAACATTGTATTGTAATGGCTAATATCTGAAATTGAACTATTTGACTTTCAAGCCTCAACTCCATCTCTCTCTATCTGTAGGGGAGGTGGGCCATTCTGAGAGGAATGTCTTCTGTAGTGTCTCAAACTTTTGTTCTACAGGAAGAGTAAGAGGTAGCGATGTCCAGGCAGAATTAGTGTGCCATCAGGAGCTGAGATAGATTTGTGTAGTTTGACTGGAGGGATATTGTTTTTTTTATATATGTCGGAAATGTATTGAGGAAAACTTTGCTGAAGTGTAGAACTGGAGGAGGATTATGTGTTATTAAAATGTCTCAAGTCAAAGTCTACTTTTTATCTCAATCTTGGCTGATGGCATTGAAAAGTTCTTCCTTTAAATGTGAGACAGTCCTGGTACATGCTGCCCTGAGCTTTAGTAAAAGGCACTGCTTCAGGCCCCTTGCTAACGGCTGTTCTCAAGTGGTAGAATCCTAGTGAGAGCTTGGTTAGCTCACAGCTTTATATCTGTGTCACTGCATGGCCATAACCCACTACACTCAGTTAGTGTATCCGCAATATGAGTGGATGGATCAGAATTTTCTTCTGCAGATATGACAGAAACCATTGTTTTTGGTCCCAGAAATGCAAGGATCCAGGTAAGCACTCACCTAGACTCAATTTGCATAAAGATCACAAATTATGCGAGGAACCTGGGTGTAACTTTTGACTTGCATCTACATTCTGACAATCACATAAAGTATGTTACTAAATCATCTTTCTATTGTATTAAAAACCTTACCAGAATAAAAAGCTTCATGTCGAAAGGGAACAAATACAAATGTATGCATGCTTTTTTTTCTGTAGGTTACATTACAGAAACAGCATTTCTGTACCAGCTGCAGCTCATCATTTCACTGTCTATGATACCCAGATCTGACATAGATCTAAATTACCAGGATGCTAAAACTCAAGGAGAAAGTTTGGTTGATTTTGATGATGGAAAAGACAAAGAAGAGTGAGCAAATTGCAGGGTAATAACAATTATTGCATCATCATACAATATCATCATGTTAACAATGTATCATGTTTATGATAAATTATTATGCTGTGTACATTTTACTCTTAGGGCATACTGTTGAAGTATGTAAAAAAATTGATTTATTGAGGTTATGCTCTGTTTCACAGCTAGAAATTTTTTGAAATAATAATGCTGTCTGTTAATGTTGCTGATAAAGAACCATTCAGACTTTGTATGTTTTAATAAGAAGCATGCAAGCCTCTTTTCAAAATCTTTTCATGTACAGATTCCCTTATGCGAGGAATTCACAAAGGTCACTATTTCCCATTGAAAGTGTCCAAACTTTGCTTCTGCTTTATTACACACGTACCCTCTGGGTGTCTGACCGTGGAACAATGTGGAACAGCCACATTGAGACTGCCTCTCTCATAGCCAGAGGTGAGGCATCTGTTTCCTATGCCGAGACACAGCTTTTGATACACACACTCATACAGACTCCGCCATTCTGTTGACACTGCCTCTACCTTATCTCAGTCAGTGGAGACATTACAGAAACATTTCAAAGGCACACACCTCTGATGGATTCAGAGATTGGTGTGAAGTTTGTGTAATCTGTGAGTGTGCAGCCTCACAGTGGCCATGTGTATTGTTTTGATGACACTGAAAGGTAATCGCTTGTCCTCATTCTGTGTCATTTGGCCATGAGTTTATATGGGATTGTCCTGATGTTATCAGCATAGCATAAACAAGGATGACACTTTCATCTGATGTGGTCATCCTGCTGATAAAACTGTTGAGCTTTTCATCTGTGTGGCTGTGCTGTATTATACATTCATTTCTGGTGTTCAACTGCATTTCTGGTATTCTTTGCAGCAGGACTTTGTATTTCCAAAAAATACTCATACGGCTGCATTAGGAGACTGGACATGGTAGTATCACGAGGAGATTTGCAACACCAACCAACTACTTATCAGGGATGAGATAGGGGAGCTGTGGTCATGTCAGTGTTTGCTCCTTGATCTCAAATGTTGATTGTCAAGGCTGAAAACAGGTGGATATGCATGTTTTATTTCTAAATAAAAAATGGAGATTTTGAAGTGAAAAAACATTTTTTGACCGATACAATGCTTTGGAAATTTTATATTAATACAACAGATCAATTCAAATGATTTGCACAAATTAAATTATAGCCTACTGGGAAAAATATGCTGTATTTTCCCTTGTTAATTGTAAATGATTATGCAAATATAGCTAGCTAGATTAAGGTATGTGGATTGTACTAAAATGTTCTTTAAGTGTTGGTACTAGTGTTATCAATTATTTTGCTAGTTGACCCGTTTACACATCACAAGTGTGGGCTCTTGTTTTGGTTCTTTTTTGAATTATTGTAACTCTCCCCAGCAAAAATTATAACCCGCCCTGTTAATGGGATTGCCTTTTTATTTGACATCAAGGTTAGTTCTTTCTTGCAAAGTGTTGAATAGGTGTCTCTTGTAGTTTATATGAATGTATGAAACCTGTTGCTTAAACTATCATTAATTGAGAAAAGTGTTAAAACCATACATGGCTTCGTTCATTTAAAATTTATGGCAATGAGTTTACTGTTGATCTCCAACATCTCCACAGTGATAAAACCAAAACAAAGATGACTTTGTTTTGGTTTCATTGCAGTGGTTGTGTGGGGATTGGCATGTCATATAATCTGTTTCATTTTCATCTCTGGATCAAAATATGTAATGCTCTTGTTTCTTGTGTTTGAAAGGTTTTCCTTTCAATTTCACACATTCTGCATATGGCATGTAACTTGTCCAAGTGTCCAACTTTCAGTTTCCACACTTTAATGCATCAAACTTCTGACTAATTGGAGTTCCTCAAAATTAGATCAGAAATAATATGAAAATAATCCAGTTTTGGTGTTTAATAGTCAAAATTATCCATGTCCATATCTCGATCCACTGAAAAGCAGATGGTTTCCCTCCACTCCTACTAAGAACTACAATTGGCAACATGTAAAATATTTGAAATATATATTTGGATAGTTATTTTACCTTTGTGGGTGACTCAAAACCTTAATTTATGCGTCAGTATTTAATAATAAATTACATCTTTAATGTAACTATTAATTAGCAGATACCATGGCATGACTTATTTGCAATGCCAAATGCCAAAAAGAAAAAACACAAACATACAGCTATCATCTTAGTTCTTTATTTTTTCTTTAATTCTTATTGGCACAAGCAGTGTCGTATTTATATTGCTCTCACTGTGTATGCAAATTTCATGGAACCCATTCCTCCTTGACAAAACACTCAGATGTAATATCCAGTCTTTGTTGCACTTTTTCCATTATCCAATAACTGAGTATTATTTTTATTATTTCATCAGTCAGTCAATCCGTCCACCCTGCAGTGGATTTTGTAGACAAGGTAGTCCTTTTTAGGACTCAACAAACAAAACCTAATAAAAATAAGAAGCAGAAAATATCACTTAATAAAGTAAATTTTGAGTCAAACTTTAAGCTAAAAGTTAAAACAATATAAACAAAACGGGAGAAAGACCTGAAAAGAAACCAAGTCATGCTTATTCTGTTTTTCATGTAAACTATGCTTCTCTTACTTTATCTATCTGCTACTCTGGCATCTTTAGTCCATCTTATCTCATCATTCCAAAAGTTTCCTCATCCCTTCATCTCTGTAACCAACCATGTGAGATTTTGGTGATGACGTTAACAGGACGATCTGGCTATCAGTAACAGTAGCTTGTAGTTGATTTGAAAATGAGTTATCGCAGGAAACTCATCATGTGCTTCAGGAAATGACCAGTGTGTTTATGTGTGTGTGTTTCACGTCTCCCTCCCTTCACTCCTGCTGTGGTGGTCAGATAACATTAACAAATCAACAAGCACTCAAAAGGTAGATACTGGGCAAAGGGGAATACGATGATTTTATCTGCTTTTGAAATATTATGTTGTGCCCATGTTATGTTTTGTGAAAATGATGAAGGTGCAGTTTCCCAGCTGTCCCCAAAGACCAGTGTGGCTTCACCAATGTCACACCACAAATTATCAATGTTTTCTCAGTTTGACATGAAGGCAGACAAATGATTAGATCAAACTGATATATTATTTTTTAATATTACCTTTACCTCTAGCCTAACCAAAGAATACATCTTCCTTTCCTCCCTAAATAAGCCCATGCTTAGACTCTTCAAAGTTTTTTTTCTCATCCTGTGCTTTGAGTTGTTGAAGCAGGATTTAGTTCGTAATCTATTTCTTCATCCAACTGTCCCAACATGTGAATGAGCCAATGTGATGATATCAGGATCCTGGAACGATCACACCTTAATGGCATGCAGCCATATTTGGCATAATGTTAGTGATTGCACCTGTACTTAACTTGCTCAAACATGTCAGAGTGTTTGTAGTGAAAAGAAGTATCGATATGAAATGCTTTATGTAATCGAAACCCTTCAGTAGTTGGTGTGGGAGTGTTTTTGAAGATGAAATATGAGACAGACAACATAAAACCCTAGAGAGGTTTGACTTGCTGAGCTTTACAGCTTTTAATACCTTATCCCTCCTTGAATATTTAAGCTCATTGCAGTCAGACTGCTGACATGCTGCACTTTTTTTCCGAGCCATAACATGAACTTCCCTTGCGTCTTTGAGTCTTATGTTGATGGTTCACTTGAAGTTAAAATTCCCTACAAGGCTTGCTTTGTAATTCTTACAAGGGATGTCAGAAATGGTTTTTTTTTCATCCACAGTTCGCCTCTACAAGAACATCAAACAATCAAATGTGTAAAGATTTCCATAAATTCCCTGTTGTGCCTTCTTCCCTTCAATGAATGGAGTTCTGCTGTTTGTGTGACAAAGCACAATCCATTTTTTAAAGGTTGGATGTGTGTCTGTGCTCTGGTCTGTTGCTTGGGAGGTGTTGCTCTTTCACTTGCAGTTTAGGGTTCATTGAGACAAAGTGAAGAAGGAAATCTAACTTTATAAAAACAGAAAATGCTTTTCTGTAGCTTTTTTTTTTCCCCACACACATTAGAATCTCATACACACACCTGTTCTTGATTGTCCAATTTGTATGCAGTATAGTGGCCGCAAGGGAGCAGAGAAAGCGTAAACAGGCTGATAGCATCTCAGATGATGTCATCGTGGCTGAAAATGTGCTCCAAACGGAGAGGCTGAACCCGACATGGCTCTAAACTCCACTACAGCTGTGAGAGGACAGCAAGTATTGTACATGCGGCGGTGCTTAGAGTGTAAACAGAGACTTTTTGTTGCAGAGCTGCTCCTGGTTTTAACATTCAAGGGCAGGGGTCGCCTGCGCCAAAGTTCAAACTCGACCCATCAAGGATGTCTGGAAATTCCTGAAACAGCTTGACACCTGCACAGTGGACCTACTCCTCCTACATCTGCTTCTCTATTAAATGTCAGCTGAAAGAAAAAAAGAAACCTGTTCATTTCTTTATGCCACTGAATCTCCAGCCTTCTGACTCTTTCATGTTTATCTTTAGTTGGACAAGACAAAACACCTCATCTTCTTATCTCACTTGTGTGATTCCGATTTCCTAAAACATTGCCAGTTTTTTTTTTTTTTTTCAATTTCTAGAAGAGACAAAACAATCATATCCCACAGTCTTAGATTGTGTAAAGTAAATGTGAATAATGTCATCTCCCTTTCCCATGCTTTGTGGCATCTTCACGTTGCATTGTAAACACAAGCTTGAATGTGTTTTGTTTGGATTTATGTAACCCAAACCAAAGTAGCACATACAGTATTTGCAAAGTTGAAAGAAAGGGATATATGGTTTTCTCTCCTGTATGCTAATTCCCCTAAACAAAAGCCAGCATGAGGAATTGCCTTCAGAAATGGCCTATTTTGTAAATAGTCTGACACAGTAGCACCACGCAGATGAAGAAACACACCGGTCAGGTCTGGGATAAAGATGGTAGAAGTTTAAATCAGGGTTAGGTTACAAAACAAAACCTTGAACTTTAAACATCCTGTAGAGCACTTCTCAATGCGGCACAACTGAAAACTGACCAAGATGCTTTATCCACCTTAACTACCAGACCAGGTAAAGAGAGTTTTACTAAAGAGAATAAGAAAAGAGGCCAGACAAAATGTGCAGATGTGGTCACCACAGAATAACAATGTACTATGTGATTCTTGACAGATAAAAAAAACTCAAGAATTTTTTTCTACTTTTCTTTCTGAATAAATCATATCCCATGGTCTAAGATTGTAAGTAATCTAACAAATAATGTTGACTGTCCTTAAACAATTAAGATTACATATTTGTGAGACGGTGAACAACAACCCACTCGTTCCTCCTTGTTTTTTTTTGTCTTTTTTCTTTTTAAACCACTTCACAGAATCCAGCTTTCCACAGATCTGTCCGCTTTTCTTTGGCAGGAAATACTTAGACATTTTGGTAACACTTAGTCGTGTTTGGTGAAGGATATATAAGTAAATCTAAACAGTCAGTTGCTCTGTTAAGTTTGTAGCCGGCGTTCACATCTTCCCCCTCGTCCAGCTGATGTTTGTTTTTCTTCCTGCCCTTTAAAAGTCGGCTAAATAAATAAAGAGCTTTTCTGGCCCTGCATCAATCATTTCTCTGCTACTGATATCCTCTGTCTGTGAGTGATGAGGGTGTGTGTCTATAAAGTCATCTATTTCCAAATGTACTGCAGCTATACCAGGATAATCTTTTTTTAAAAAGTAAAAAAAAAGAAATTCTTGTCCCTTATCCCGTCTCTCCATTCTCAGAATACATCTCAGATTAGCCTGTCTCTGCTAAATTTAACATTACTCAACTGATTTCTGTGTGTGCATATTTGTGTTTGTGTGTGCTGTCCCCTTTCCCCCCAAAAATGGTAAAACACCCACAGCAAAATGAGAGGGCTCCTTTGAGAAATGTGTTTCTCGTGTTCTCACGGTGTAAAAATGACGCTATCGCCAAGCTCCAAGAATCAGCAGCTTTGTCCTCATTACATGGCTCAGGCCCAGTTTATGTGTGTAGGTGCACGCGCGTCTGTGTGTTTCTGTCTCACTGTGACTGTATGCATGGGCAATTTATTTTGCAATGTGTGTTTTATGCTTAAATAGTGAATGACAGTCTTTATGAGACCCATTTCTCTGGTAAAAAAAAAAAAAAAAACATGGAGAGATTGCTGAACTGCTCAAACAGCCAGAGGTCACAGCCATGTTCAAGTGTGTTTGTGAGTGGGTGAACTTCCCCGTGCATGTGACTGTGTTTAGATATAACAACCCTCTGGTAATATAACAGGGGTGAGTTCAGGCTTGATTGATGGAGATGTTATCAGTTTTATGAGAGAAGTAATTTTAGTTTTATGTTAGATCTGAAATTGTTTGTTGATATCATTATTTGGATACTCTTTCTCTAATCATTTTATTAAAGCATAATTTTCTGTGCCAGGATAGCTACCAAAATCTGCTGATATTACTAAAGATTTGTTTGCAAAACAAAAACAAAAACCCAAAAGTCAAACCAAGGAGTCAAAGTCTGCGGCTGTCTTTTACTCAGAGTATGACCTATTTAACTGAATGCTCTCAGAAAGGATTTTCTGCTTTTGCAAACACTCCATTGTTTGTTTTGCTTTACCAACCACTGAAACAAACCCATCAGGAATACATAAAGGATTAAAGTTGCAAAAACACTTCATCTTTGATTAGGGTTGTCTATTTCTGTGTCTTTCTTTTCCTTCCCGCGTTTCAACTGCAGCACTTCAACAACTGTGAGCTGCACTTGAGGACTAATTTTGTAAACGGGAGACAAGGTTAAGCTATATAAAATAAAATAATTGGAGGCATTGGCTTTAAACCTAATTTTCTGAAAAGGGACAAATCAAACAAGGTACTGCAATGTAACTTTTAGTTATTTTCAATTTATTTATTCAGTCCTAATATTATAAATAACATAGAAATACAATAGTTCTCAGCACATTCATTTTAATTAGCAGTCATAAAGGACACAAGGAATGAGCACTCTTTAAATACTAGGTGTTTTATGTTTGATGGGTATAAATGAAAAATGAGCAACCAAAATAACAATAAAGTCTCTGGACATAAAAGCACCACAGAAAATGATTTGTCTGTGTAATGTCGTAACCAAAACAACTACAAAGGACACAACATAAACTGGGTCAAAACAAGGGTGGCTGCTCAGTCAGCTCAATCTTCCCAGTTTCATGCATCCAGACAACAGAATTAATATCCTCTTAATTACTGCTGGTGTCTCTCCTACCAAAGTTCTCCTTTTGCTTACTTTTTTGTTTTGTAGCTATTTAAGCAAGAAGAAAAAGATGAAGATGTAAAATGTCATTTACAGCTCTGTCCTGGTCGAGATGACAGAAGCTTAAAACAATGCCGAAATTCAAGACATACACAGATCGTATTTACACATTTTAAAAGATAAATGGTCATTAACTTATGAATAAAAAAAAAAAACAAGTGTAGGATCTGCAGGTATCTAGTCATTTACAACACGATCAATCAAAACATGTACATCCAAATATTAGGGGATTTTCAAACAATTTTAACTCATTCAGGGAGACAAATTCTTTCAAATTAATTTAATGATGGAATTGATTTGCAGAGCAATAGAATATTTTTGCTTTTTTTAAGCCAACTCACCCTTCTCTGACTTTTAAACCTTTAAACTAAATGTTGTTGCTACAAAGTTTTATTCTAAAATAATGTATTAGCACTCAAAGAAAATTTGATTTTCTGTCTGACTTGGCGGGTAAAAGATGCTATTGGGTTAGAAGTTGTCTGTGAGTCCCAATGAACTTGAATTTATTGTCCTATTTTTTAAAGTTGTTACCTAAGTTCAAAGGTTCATGTATTTGTAACCTTTAGATTTACTGCACAGCTTCTACTCTCACTGTGTAATGTATTGTTTTTTTTTTTTTTTTTGCTTGTTTGTTTTCTATGAATTTTTTTCTTTTGTCAGAACCAGAAATAGTAATAATGATGTGACGAAATGGATAACTCAGAGATGTATGTAAAATATAAAATTTTTAAAAATTACCTGAACCCTCAAAAGAATTTCAAGGTTCTCCTTTGAAACTGAGTTTTCATACAAAACCAAATCAAAGAGAGCATCAAAGAAACCATTACATTGCCACTAAAATATATTATTACCCTCACATTAGTGGCAGTGTTGGACTGAAAATATCTCCAAAGCATTATTGAATATAATAAGGCAGCAACAGCCAAAAGGTGAACATTAAGGCACAAACTCACTTGTAACATTTAAGTCTTTCCTGCTCTTATATTCAGGTTTTGACTTTTGTTTTTGCACCACAAAATTTCCCCACAGAGCTTCTCATGCTAACAGAACTTTTCCTTTCTCAAGGAACAGTCAAAGCATGCAGCCGTTAGTCAGTGAGCAAAAGTTTATCATATCCTGTGAAAATTCACATTAAGGCCATGTCATCTTTCCTATCAGATGCGTAAGATTCAGGAGTGTGAGTCCTATAAATAAACTACCATTCAAGTTTTTTCTACCTTGTTTTTGTACCAATAATCAGAACAACCTCTGCTCTGACAGGTGTTTTCTGCCCCATTAGTTTATATATTGATTTGTCCACAGGGATCAGATCATCAACCTGCTAAAAGACCCAAATAAAATCCAGTTTCATTTTTCTGTCAGAAGTCGCCAGTTTTTACTTAACATCTGCTTTTATTTCAAAGAGTTCAAAATGCCATACACTAAGCAAGGTTCCAAGACTTTTGGAAAGGAATTTGCTTACAACATAGCATGTTCTTTACAATAGTCTGTAGTCATGACAGACTTTGTACCAAAATGCTCAATTTTAATCTCATCTGACCAAAGCAGACAGTTCCAGTTAAATTTCCTCTGTTTTTGAATGTTGTGTTTGGCTTTTATGTGAATGAAAATTGAAAATGGACTCAAGAAGCAGAGTACCACATAGTGAGATGTATCTCTGTCCGCCTTTGTGACCTTTCCTATATAATAATGTGAAGTTAATTGCTGGTGCGAAGCTCGGCCAGCAGAAACACAGTCAAAGTGAAACAGAAAAAGGGAGAGTCCAGTAATTCCTGCGTCATTCCCGACCATATTAAAGCATCATGTGTGTGAGAGCCTGCGTGTGTGTTCAGGGTGAGGTCAGACTGTAAATATAGCCTCCTCTGTGTTCAACATAAACTGCCAGACAGTCTGGATGTCCGACAAGGAAAATTGCTGCAGTCTCTGACTTTTTTGGTAAAAATGCAACAAGGGAGAGCAGAGCTAAGAGTGAGTGGAGATGGGGAATGTGTGTTTGGAAGTTTGGGGGTGGAGGGGTTAGTGATTTCAAATATCTCTATAAATAGCTGTCTGGGTTAAGAACTAAAAAAGAAGTTGTTCTGCTAAAAATCACAGCTCAGAAGCAGCACTTTGGATCATGTGCTCTCCCTGAGGTGGAGCCTGGGAAAGTTCGTTGGTTAGCATGTTACTGTGTGTGCGTGTACGTGAGTAAATGTAGTCTCAAATTAAATGATTGAGGTTATTACTTGATTTTACACAGAATATGGTTGGACAGTTCTCCAGTTCAGTCTTATTTGGCTTAGTCTGCTACAATTGTACCTCAGCTGGCCTGGCCTGCTGTAAGCTGTTTGATTTGGGTCCTCTGTGTTTGGCCTGTAGTGGAGCAGCCTGTATTTCTGTTAGAGCCATCTCTATGATCTTTTACTCACTCAGAGGTTTGTGGGATGCAGATACCAAAAGAAATCTGGATGTAAAAAAAAACACAAAAAAACCCCAAGAGAGCTGAAGAGAAGGATGAAATTGAAAGAAATACAGCACTGTGTAAAACACAAGTCAAATTTCTTAACATTTTCATGAGGCAATGTTTGACTCATATTTTCATGAGTCAAACATTGCTATATATATATATATATATATATATGGTGTTGGTAGGGATCATCATCATCATCATCATCATCATCATCATCATCATCATCATCATAGGCCTGAACCCCCTCAGCCAAATTATCAACAAGACTGGCTACGGATACCGACTCAAAAATGGGGCCAACATCAGTCACCTTCTCTACATGGATGACATCAAGCTGTATGCCAAGAGTGAGCGAGACATCGACTCACTGATCCACACCACCAGGATCTACAGCACGGACATTGGGATGTCATTCGGACTAGAGAAGTGTGGTCGGCTGATCACAAAGAGGGGGAAAGTCATCCGCACAGAAGGGGTCTCACTCCCAGAAGGAACAATAGCAGACATAAAGGACAGTTACAAGTACCTAGGTATACCACAAACAAATGGCAACCTCGATGAGGTCACAAGGAAAGGAGCCACAGCTAAATACCTCCAACGAATAAGGCAAGTCCTGAGAAGCCAGCTCAATGGCAAGAACAAAATCCGCGCAATAAACAGCTATGCCCTGCCAGTAATCAGATACCCTGCTGGAATAATTAGCTGGCCAAAGGAGGAGATAAAAGCCACTGATATTAAGACTAGAAAACTACTAACAATGCATGGAGGATTCCATCCCAAATCCAGCACCCTGAGACTATACACGAGCCGCAAGGAAGGAGGCAGAGGACTAGTGAGTGTGAGAACCACAGTCCAGGACGAAACAACTAAGATCCATAAATACATCAGGGACAAAGCCTCAACAGACAATGTGCTCAGTGAATATCTCAGACAACAGGGAACGGAGGTTGAGGTGCCAGAGATGCCATCATGGCAGGACAAGCCCCTACATGGGATGTACCACCAGCAAATAACCCAAGTGGCTGATATCAGTAAATCCTACCAATGGCTGGAAAAAGCTGGACTCAAGGACAGCACAGAGGCCCTCATCCTGGCCGCCCAGGAACAGGCCCTAAACACCAGAGCAATAGAGGCCCAGATCTACCACACCAGACAAGACCCAAGGTGTAGGTTGTGCAAGGAGGCCCCTGAGACAGTCCAGCACATAACAGCAGGGTGCAAGATACTGGCAGGGAAAGCGTACATGGAACGACATAACCAAGTTGCAGGCATAGTGTACAGAAACATCTGTGCAGAATATGGACTGGAAACCCCGAGATCAAAGTGGGAAACACCCCCAAAGGTGGCGGAGAACGCCAGAGCTAAGATCCTGTGGGACTTCCAGATCCAGACAGACAAAATGGTAATGGCGAACCAACCAGACATTGTCGTAGTGGATAAACAACAGAGGAAAGCCGTTGTGGTAGATGTAGCAATACCAAGCCACTGCAACATCAGGAAAAAGGAGCACGAGAAACTAGAGAAATACCAGGGCCTCAGGGAGGAACTGGAGAGGGCCTGGAAGGTGAAGACCACAGTGGTGCCTGTGGTCATCGGGGCCCTCGGGGCAGTCACCCCCAAACTGGACCAATGGCTACAACAGATCCCAGGAACAACATCAGACATCTCAGTCCAGAAATGTGCAGTCCTTGGCACGGCCAAGATACTGCGCAGAACCCTCAAGCTCCCAGGCCTCTGGTAGAGGACCTGAGCTCAGAGGATAAGAACCACCCGCGGTGGGTGAGAAGGGAATTTTTTATATATATATGGCACAAATTTAATACATTTTCTTATCCAAAGCCTACCTGCAAGTGCACCTCTTGAAAAGAATAAAGCTGAAAATCTAAGGCTTTGCACTGGTCTAGATAAAGTCAGGGATTAAATCTAATTGATATGCTCTCATATGACCTTTCACTGATTGTTATGGTTCTAAAACTCTCCAACGTGATTGGATATAAACAGTTCTACAAGAAACAGGACACCCTCTTGCTGTCCTGAATAATGTGGTTTGTAGTTTTGTTAGATCATAATGACACCCAAATTGCTGAACTAGAACTACAAATTATGGAACAAACAATTGGTACCACCACATTTCTCAAAAATAAAACAAAACAAAAACTGTAATAGGTCACAATTCCTCTCCAGTAGTTTTAAAATATGACCAGTGATTTCAAAAACTTGATATGAACACTTGGCTACAAGGGTGGCACAACCATTTATTACTTTTTGGGAGGTAATTACTTTTTCACCTTCTATCAGGTTGGTTTGGGTAGCTGCATTTTGTATTTATTCAGGTTAACTTTATTTGATGTCACACACCAAGAAATCACCAAAAATCATTAGTAAAACTACTTTCTATGAAACTTCCTTACCTAAATACTAAACAATACTTGGCTGTCAAAATATTTGTACTTGTCTTGAGTGTTGAGACAGCAGCAGTGGTGTGTCATATAACTGTGTTTAGAAAGGCAAGACAACCTCAGTTTTCTCTTCACTAACACCTAACCAGAGCTGCAAAGGGAAAGTGGAAGTGTCAAAAGATTTTTTCAGATTGTAGAAGCAGAAAGAACAACAGGATCCTTTGAGCAAACAATGTCATTGGCAGCTGTCTGACATGTTCATTCTTCTCTTAATCCAGTATTTAAGATTAGCATCCGCTGCTATGGAATGCTGTTTAACATATGCACACACACCCAACTATGTAACTATATATATATATATATGAATATATATATATATCTGTACTTCTATGCAATTTCTTCAGGCTGATGATGCTTTGCCAGTATGCTGCTAAATCAATCAATTAAGTTTATTTGTGTAGCACATTTCAGCAACAAGGCAGTTTAGAGTGCTTCACATCATGAAAATATAAAAACATTATAAACACAACATACAGTCAACACTTGTGAAAACCAGTAAAAGACATAGCATTTTGTCAAGTGCCATTGTTAAAATCATCAATACCCATTAAATATTTTAGTCAATTTTCCACTGGCCACAGTGGCCGCACATGTTGGTCAATATGTGGTCAATGTCCTATATTTGTTTGTATAAATGTGGGTAACTTTCCCTTACAGAGTCAGCATGTCTTTGTCAGAGTGCCAAACAAAAGGTTTACATGATGTAAACTCATGTTGCAAAGAAACCAGTCATCTAATTCAAATATCTTCATTTTCTGGCATTCAGTTTATCATATCATTATATACTGTATGGTCACAGCGTATGTGTTTCTGCAAATAATTTACTTATGTGCCTAAGATTTGTATCCGTTCAACTGAGGATTTTGTAGTGACCTATAACATTTGCATATTTTACACTCTACTTTAAATATTTTGTACATACAATAAATTACAGCTGCTGCTGTTATGGTCACACCTTGTGAAGAGAATGGTGATATGCTTGACAAGGATGGCTACAATGACCTGTGGAAATAATTGGAAAAAAGAACATCAATATGATTTTTTTTAATTCAAAACCTTTTCTCCCATGAGATTTGGACAGTTTGTTCAGACAAATGTATTTAACCATCTCAGATTAGGTCACCCTACTAATCACCCCTGAAGTTTTATGTGAATTTTATGGATAGAATAATAGCTTAAGAAAGAAGATCAATAGCTTAAACTAGAATTATGTTTGTGTTTTATGTATCAATTAAAACTCACTCAAGAATTAAGTACAGCGTGTTTGACTACCTTAGGTTTTGCATTGAACCCTTTAAGATCTCCAGCTACAGGTCAAATTTAGCAGGAGACTACTTACTAATTAAAGCAGTTTAACTGAGAGACAAACTGATCATCAGTAGGTGAGACTCCTTTTCAAAAGCAGGAATTTGACTGCTTTGTTGTTATTCTACATTGTTGTTCCAAGTTATCATCGTAAGTGTCAATGTTGACTTCTTAGCAATTGGGAGAATAAAAATGATAGCCTGCTTTTAGAGATTTCCAGGGGAAAGACTAATTTTTAAAATGGAGTTACCATTGTGCAGCAAATCATATTGGAACAAAGTCCATTGGAGAGATGAAACCAAAATAGAGAGGTTTGGCCACAAAGCATAGTGCCATGTGTGCAGAAAGCCAACCCAGGCTATCAGCATAAACATCTCAAACCGGCTGTCAAGCACGGTGCTGGAGGAGGGACGATTCGGTCTTGTTTTGCTCGTCTGAGAACTGAAGCTTGGCACAAACTGGGTTATATAAGTGGTGAAGCGGTATATCAAGAACTGTGAGCCAAAATTCCTCTACAAACAATGGAAAAGACTGATAGACTTGCAGAAAATTACTAGTTCAGGTTATTGCTTCTAAAGGTGGTTCAACCAGCTGTACTTTTTCCCATGTTTGTGGGCCATGACAAACATCAGCTGCAATCAAAGTCGACATCAATTACCAATAATTCGGCATGGTCTTTAGCATTTTCTTAATTTGTGTGATACAAATTAATGTTAAATTAAAGAGTAAGCACATAAAGTAAGACTTAGTTATATATAAACATCTACTGTAGGAAGAGGTTATCTAGCATCAGTCTGGTACAGAGCCTCAGGCCCTTTTAGAGTTGTAATTTCAATACTGTTTGCCTAATCCCAGTGCAAGATTGCTGCGAATGATTGCCCATGTGTCCGGAAAGTTGTGGCATATGATGAATGTCTGCCTGAAAAGAGCAGTTGATAAGACCGCCTCATGACGTACACGACAATGACCGTGTTTCGCCTTAAATGTGACGCCTTATTTGTTTTTCTTGTTAAAGTGCACGTCGGTGGATATCCACATGAATGTCTCGTATCACAGCCATAAGTGGAGGTCATTAATCTCATTATCAGTGCTAAGAGGTGGGGCGGGCAGACTTGGAGCTCTGTCTGCTTTTTGAATGGTAGCAGACCACAGATCTGGTTCATGGCAAAAAAAGATCATTTTTCAACTTATTTTTCTGGCTTTAACACTGTTGTTTGGCAGCTCTGCAGTCATGCTATGGAACTGAACTGAGAACATCTAAAACTACAAATGATCTGGAAAAGTCTGGGATGTAAACCTCTTGAAACACTGTACCACAGTCAAGGACTGTGTTTTATTTTACCAGGCAAAGCTTTCTTGCACCTAAATAATATTCCCAGTATAAGCGCAATCTTCAGTGTATTTTGATGGTGTTTTATTTGGCAAAACAACATAACGTAGTATGTATGGGTTTCACATTTTTTTATAAATAAATCTAAAAAATGTGATGCAATTCTTCTGGGATATGTTTGCCAGCTTTACGCTTTGGTGGCTGAGATTATTGCTCTTTCTTCACTGCTAGAGAAATGAATCTTAGTCAAATTGTATGGAGAGTTTTAGTACTTAATAGCAGTAAAACTGATACTTAATTGGATTTAGCCCTGGGCTTGGACTGGGGCTTTCAAACATAAATACTTTTTTAACTAAACCATTCCATTGTATTTGTAACTGTATTCTTTGGGTTGATCTCCTTCTGGAACGTGAACCTTCAGCAACCCCCAAAAGATACCATCTTCCCTTCAACTTTTTCTAGCTTCCCTGCCACAGATACAAAAGGCAACCCCTGTCACCACCATGTTTCTCAGGGTTGCTAGTTGTTTGAGAGTGGGGAGGATGCAATCTTACTTTTCTGTCATACACATCGGACTAGAATGCCTTCTTGGACATTTGCCTTACTTGTGGCAAAAATATTTAAGCTGGATTTCTAAGGCTTTTTTATTTAATAATGTCTTGGTTTTTACATCATTTCTATGAAGTGCAGGTTTGTGATTAGATTTATGTCTACTAGATCTTGACAGAGTCACCCTCCTAAGCTTTGAATGAGCCTCCAGAGTTACTATTACCCTCTTAGCTGCCTCTCTGAATAATGTTCTCCTTACTCAGCCTGTTGCTTTCAGAAGACTGTGTCTGGTCTGTTCCTCGGTTGTCATGCTTCTGTTGATCACTAATGTTCACTAACAAGCCTTCACAAAACAGCTTTATTTGAGATTTAACAGAATTTCTATTTTGGGTGGTTTGTCTAAATGTGGGTGAAAGCAGTCACTTGTTTTTTAAAAAGTCTTGAAAAGTGACTATATAATGACATGCTTCTTTCTGATGGACTTTCACATAAGATTTTTATCAAATGTATTGGTTGTATTGTGACAAAATGTCAAAAGGTTTAAAGGCTATGAATATTTTTGTGTTTTCTTTGACACTGCATGTGTGGTTCGAGTAGATTCTGTGTGCATGTTTTGTGCATTTGGCCACATGTGGATACCTGTGTGCAAAACCATGGGGTTAATGGCATTATCAGGCTGTGATTGGGCCTGATGGCTTTCTGCAGCCATAATAGCGACTCTATTAAGTGTTTACTGTGAGCAATTCCACATGTCAGCAGGAGTCAAGCAGCGGGAGAGAAGACTGAGGAGCTGTGAGCCCCGGGAAGGCTGGGAGTGAGGCATGTAGGGGGGAAAAGGGAGGACTGAGGGGTCAGTTGGCCGCAGAGGAGGGAGGTCTGATAAGTCATTTTCCCTAAGCTGTGGTTGGATCTGATTTTAGGCTGAGGACTCCCAGTTTCAACACTCCAATCCAAAGATCCGTTATTCTGTAATTACATTTCATAAAATATAACCTTTCTGTTCCTCCTCTGTCACTATGCCTCTCTGCTTTTTCTGCCTGTGGAATTATAGTGTTGAGATTGCTCTATGTGACCTATTCAAGAGTATTTCCAGTTAGCTGGGTGCCTTTGGTTTATGCCAGGGATTTTCCCGCAACCTTCAGTTGTGCAGTGTCTGCTCTCTCTGACGGACGATCTGCCAAGGACTTATGATGATACACAAATGGAGGGAAAAAAATATATGTAATCTATTACAGACACAATAAGTTTAATTCAGTGGTAATATTTGAATTCGCTAAGCATTTGGATGTAAAGAATTGCTGTTCTTTTTTTGTTTTTCTCATATATTTGTTTCTAAAAAATTCTCTTTTGAAGAGTTTGATAATAGCATCTTATTTTTTTTTAGGCAAGCTTAAAAAAAATCTTTCAATAGTGTTTTGGGTTTTGTTTATTTTTTTAACATTTCTACATTTGTTTCTGTTTGTGTAAGGTTTGTGGATTTTTTTTCACCATACACTATTGATAGGCACATTTGTAAACCATGCTTGATAAACCAGGAAAAACTCAGGCGGAGGGTCAGATCTATTGCATAAGCTGAAGAGACAGCAGGAGGTTTTAGCTGACTGTGCTCTGAGTTTGTCCCCAGTTTTTCATTCCTATAACTGTGTTTTTTTTCTTTTATGCAACTTTTATGGCACTCTGTCTCATCCATCTTTCTGCAGTGCTTTAATATAATAGATCATGATAAAATTAGAAATAGTGCACATTGTGTATGTCAACCAAACGTTGTTGTGTTTTTTTTTTCTATAGAAACATTGTTTTTGTTTAGTAAGTTTCTTCTTAGGTTAGCAGATTACAATCTTAAGCATCTTGCCTTAATGCATATGGTGCTTTCTGTTTGAATGGTAATAACATAAACAATCCAACATTAATGTAGTAAATCTTTTATGTCATTAAGTGGCAGTTTATATCAACTGCCACTCAAACCTCGGGTTGAGAGATTTGGTAGCAAGTACGAAGTTGTTTTAACGTGTAGATGGGGAATGTGGAACAGAATAGAGTGCATCATATTATATTATTATATTGAGAACTGTGACAGTTCTGTCAGTAATACTGACAGTAATACTTTCCAAAACCTTATTAATTTAGTATTTGTCTCTAGTTTTGAACAAGGTTGTAGTATAAGGAGAATACGATCTTTGATCATTCCTCTTTGCGCAATCTCTATAGATCTTTCAGTTCTAGGTTTTCTTTGTAGATTTGTATATAAAGTTTCAGGGTTTTTTTTAAAGTGATTGCTTGTTTCTATGAAAGGTAAGATAATAATATTGAACCTGGCACAGTCGTTTGTTGAACAGATTCGCCAAATTTAAAACTTTAAATTTTGTTTGCTTTCAGAAGTCAAGCTAACAAGAACTGAACCAAAATTCAAATTTTGAAATAATATTTATTGTGTTTTGCCAGTTTTTGACCCCTGGTATCTGAATTTCCCCCTGTGTGTATCAGAGTATAATTCAGATATGAAGGGATTTGTAACAGTTGCAGAGGCTGGGGTCTGTCTTAGCTGCAGTCGAGTGTGGGGTGTGTGATAGGGTCATCCTGTGGCCATGTGAACAGGAAGGTATGGGTTCAGTGTGAGGGGCTGAACCTCTGAGCTGTTTATCAGATAGCTAATGAAGCAGTGCAATCCTGTGAGCCCTGAGAATGTGGAGGGACAGCAGTGGGGGAAAAATGGAAAAGGGGTTGGCGTAAATTGGGAACATAAAAAATTAGGAAGGTCGGAAGCCAAAGCTCTGAGCAGACTGAGAAGAATAAAACAGTCTTCACATATTTCACTTCACTTTATTTCCCTCTACAATAAAAATACACATCGTATTATTTATTACATTTCCTGGTTAGAAATCAGCGGAGGCCATATCACTCAGCTCCTGCCGTAAACATTTTCTCTGGCTGCAGGAGAAGCGGAGCCGCGTTCCCAGCTCCCATCATCACGACCATCCAGTTTACTGCGGGCTACACATCCATCAGTGTGCTTTGCAGGAAAGGGAGAAGGAAAGAGCTTGCTTCATTACAAGTTCAAATAATCAGCCAGTCAGATGATCAAAACAGTATTACAGTATAGATGTCAGTGTTTGATGTTTTACAATTTCCAGTGATAATTAATTCTGTTCACACAGAACACAGAGAAGCTGAAACTTTTCAAAACAAAAGACAGAAATTTTCAGACCGGATTTAACATCTGTAGTGCAGCTTTTTGATGGAATTTGTGTCCCATGTGTTGATTAAGTGAATTATGCAATTCAATTCAGTTTACTTACATAATGCCAATTCACACTAAATATAATCTCGTAGCACTTATGAAGACAAATGGGTCTCATTCACATCCAGCTGCATAGAAACAAATTATATCAAACCCAAAAGGAGAGGTGTAAGATTACTTTTTTTAGAAGGAAAAACAAAGTACAAAGAGTCAGTGGCAACATTACTCTGTCAGTCAAGTTAACCAGAAAAGAGAAACAACTCTGCACAGTCACAAGTCAGGGTTACTTTCTATGGGAAATAAAAACAAAGAGACAAAGGTAAAGAACGTTGTTTCTTTGTCTCCTTTATGAACCACTGTCAGACAGGAAATGGAGGGAGAGATACAGAGAGAGGGAAGAAATGTAGGAAATGCCTCAAGGTCGGGAATCCACCTCTGGATGGAGGACTAATAGCCTCTGCATGTGGAGCTCTTGCTCTACCGCTACACTTTTCACAAATCCTGAAAGTACACGATTAATGGCTCAGTTAATGGCTCCATTCATAAACGAAACACAGCCAAACACAGAGGGACTGTGCCAGTAGTACTTTCTGTTGAACAGAAAATCAGAGTACGCATAGCTATTGGCAGAAATAGCTCTCTGGACAGCTCCATCCAGGAGCAAGACACTGACAAACACAGGATCACTGAACCAGAAAGAACTTTCAGTGAAAATGAAAAATAAAGACTCAACACAAAGTGAATAGCAGTAATAGATCGGCTTGTGTCTTCCTTCAGACAAAAGACAATTGAACACAGAACCACTGTGCCAGCTGTGCCTTCTATGCGTCTGACTGTAGTTGCACTCAGCACAATGTGAAATCTTGTTCAGGACCAAAAATATTCCATAAGGCAAACTTTCTACTAAAAACAGCAAATTTCTCAAATTGTTGTTGATCTGCTCTCTGTGTCGCATGTTTTTATTCCTGTGTGCGTTTGGTTTGATCTGGGGTGAATCACTCTCTTAATTTATGAGAATAGAGATCAGAACAAAGAATCATGTCAATAAAGTTGTTGTTTTTTCTTCAATATCAAAATTTTCCGTAATTATTAAAATTTTGTTTGACATTGACGCTGCACAGTGGCGCAGTTGGTAGCACTGTTGCCTTGCAGCAAGAAGGTCCTGGGTTCAATTCCCGGCCGGGGTCTTTCTGCATGGAGTTTGCATGTTCTCCCTGTGCATGCATGGGTTCTCTCCGGGTACTCCGGCTTCCTCCCACAGTCCAAAAACATGACTGTCAGGTTAATTGGTCTCTCTAAATTCTCCCTAGGTGTGAGTGTGTGTGTGAATGGTTGTTTGTCCTGTATGTCTCTGTGTTGCCCTGCGACAGACTGGCGACCTGTCCAGGGTGAACCCCGCCTCTCGCCCGGAACGTAGCTGGAGATAGGCACCAGCAACCCTCCCGACCCCATTAGGGACAAAGGGTGAACAGAAAATGGATGGATGGATGGATTGTTTGACGTTTTACTGAGATTAAGTTATGGAGTCTTCAGGTAATGTAATACAGGTTTACATTACCTGTAAATGTACCTACCTGTAATGTTTATGGGTTTACAAATAATGTAAACCTGTATTTGGCATAAAATCTTTGAATCAAGTTATTTTTGACTTAATCATTTCTGCGAGGTTTAAAGATTTTTGTGTCTGATTTCACATCTTAAACCAATAATCAACAGAAAAAAATAGATGTAAGATAATATTTCCTCCCCACCTTAACCAGCACAAATATTTGAAGTAGCTATAATCAGATTTGGATGCTGCTATTATTATAAAACATGCTCTAATTGGTTTGTTGCTCTGTCACTCCAACATTTTGGTTGACGTATTTGGCCTTTGTGACAGTGTGAGAGAATCTGTTTTCTTCATCAGGAGCCAAGGAGTGAGAGGTCAGAGGTCAGGCTCAGGGGAGTCATCAGTGCTGAGCGGTCAGATGACCCTAAACGATCCTCAAATAGGAAGGCTTCGCCTCCCTTAGGAAGTTCATTCCATCACCACTCTTGTGTGTTTGTGTGCGCTTGCATTCCATGTGCTTATCCTGTAACACAATTAGTATATATAGTCCTTAATGTAGTCCTTCAGTTCCGTAACATACCAACTTTCAGAAAGCCAGAAGAACTACTGTGATAGGGAAGCAGAAAAGACTGGCTGCCAGGAAGAAGAATATAAAGAGATAACCTATCAGTCCAGAACTTTACAGTTATATTTCTAAATCTGCTTTTGGATTCTACATGTATGAGGAGGAAACTGTAGCCAATTGATTCATCTGTAATTTTAACTTGCACTTAGATTTAATGTATAACTTTGAAATAACTTTATCTTGAATGGCCAAACAATGTTGGAGAAAAAGATGACTCACAGTTGCTGACTCATCCATGTTAGGTATGTTAATCACAAGAATTGATTAACAATATCTTTTTTTAATTCCTTTGAGAGGTAGATTTTGATCACAGAAATAAAATTAAGGAGTTTCTGGTGTCCAGCATTTTGATTTTTTTTTTTTTTACATTATTGAACGACATCAATAAATATGACTGCAGAGAGAAGATAGCATCTGCTAAATGCTCTGACTGAGGCCGACAGCTTCTGCTTCACATCATAAAGCATCCTGATGTGGCAACCATATGCACACATGTTCAGATTCCAATGCAAGCTACTGTTGCAAGTGGAGCACATAAACTGTCTTGATAACACTCCTCTGGGGCAGTTTTTCCAGCAAATTAGTTCTGCTTTTTTCATTTCTGTTAAAAAATTATGAGAACCTGTAACTGTTGTGCAGCAGCCCTCATTTTCATCAGTTGAGGTAAAAAATGTTCTGCAAAAGGCTAAGCTGACAGTAGAGAGTAAAGTAACCCAACCACAGCTATGTGGGAAAATAGCCCTGAGTAAAATTCTTTGCTTAAGCTAATTAATAATTGGAAAGGCACAATGAAGTGTGTATGGGTTAAGATTTGTTTTTAAGTGTACATTTAACAAATGTATTTCAACAAACTGTTGGGCAACAGGAATGGAACACAAAACAATTGTTTTTTATTACCAATTATCAGAATTACGTTTTAACGGATTTGTTTTACTTTATTACATGTGACAGTGCAAATATAAAGAAAAGTTAGAAAGTAAAAAGTATTTATCATTAAGTTAAGTAAAGTTATCCATTCATTTAATTGAAATAGCATTGAAAACTTTTAAGTATTCCAATAACTCAATTCACTTAGTGAAACACGCCATAAATGTATTTGTGATTGACAAAATATCCACTCCTACTAAAAATGTAATTTTTTTTTCATATTCTGTTTTGTTTTTTTGTTCAGTACTTATATTCATAGTGAACCACAGTTCTTTTCGTCAGGTAGCTATTATTGCTAACTTTACAGGGTTTTAGCTTCTTCTTCAGAACAGTGCTGCCTACACAAAAGAACTTGCTCTCATTCTCCCCAGTGGACAACTGCAGTACAACAAGCACATACATAATATTAAACAGAAAGTGGCAGGATATCGAACTTGTACAGTAGCTGTTCCTTTCAAAGCAAATCAGAAAACATGAACACAGAACACAAAAGTACCCAAAGACAAATTAAGATGAGAACATATTCTAACATAATCATTTTGTTTTTATTTCAATTTTGACAATAATTTATTTGATGAAGTATTAATTATTTGGTAATAACTGTTATGTATTTAATTTTGAATGAAATGGCTTCCCATAAAGAAAACTGCATCCATTATTTTCCTGATCTAGTATACCCTAGGAAGAAATAGCACATGACTTACTTTCACACCATGACTGCTGTATGAATTGAAATAAATATGCTGAATCAAACTGAATTATATTATATGCTATATTTTTTTTAAGTTAAGAAAGGTTTTAATACAGTTCACAATGCCAATTGCAATTAGGCTCACATTAAGCTAGTTTTGTGGCCATCTTTGATTTTAGTGACATCTGTCTGTCTGTCTTTGTGTCCCTTATGACTCTCTTATTGCTATCTTGAATGTCCCAGAGGTCCGCAGTTCTGCTCTGCTGGTGCCCCATATAACAGTATTTTGGGGGTAGCAACATTATCACAGTGTTTTTTAAAACAGTTGTGCAGCGCTTCTTAATGCTTGAGCTTTCAAGACCACATGTGCATTTTTGTGTGTGGCAGTAGCACACTGGGGCCTGTGGGAGTGATCTGGGAGTGATCGGTCATCTTTTCCCACAGTTTGTGTCCCATGAGTCTCCTTGGTGACGTCAGGAAAGAGGTACAAGCGAGTGCCCCGCTCAGAGGTCACAGGTTCACTTCCTGTCTGTCAGAGTAGAGCTGGGCAGTGTCCAGAGTGGAGCACCAAACTGTCTTTATTATCTTTCTGTGGTTTGACCTCCCTGTTTCTGTCTCTTTCAGGCTATGTGGCTGATGCTGCAGTCAGAGGAGCCAGACGATTTTGTAATCGCCACGGGGGAGGTTCACAGCGTGAGGGAGTTTGTGGAGAAGGCCTTTAAACATGTGGGAAAGACCATTGTGTGAGTGTTCACACACAAATACAACACAACACAGGTCACTTTTATAATGTGTAAGATCACAGCCTGAGAGAGAATAAAATCTTCACTTCAGTACCTTAAATTTGAAAATGGAAGCTTTACTTACTGCCTTTTTTTTTTTTTCCTTTTTTGTCGAGCAGTCAAAACAGAATATTTGAGTGTTCATAATGCCTGTTGCATTGGTTCCAATTTGTCTTAAAAACTTTTTTAAAAAAGAAAGAAACTGCAAAAATATCATGGAGTACAAAAAAGTATAAACAGAAAATGTGGAAAGCTTCTTTATGTGGATTTTATCATATTCCAGGTGGGAGGGGAAGGATGAAAATGAGATTGGCCGTTGCAAAGAGACCGGTGTGATACACGTGAAGGTGGACCCAAAATTCTTCCGTCCCACTGAAGTGGTAAGCCAGGTTTCTTATTGTGTGTTTAGTGTAGCGTTTTTACATGCAACTATTCAACTAAACATATTTTTCTATATATCCAAAACAAATCTGTGAAATAATTATAGTGTACTTTGCTGTCTGTGTCAGTTGTGACACAGACAACTGACACAACTGTCTGTGTCAGTTGTGTCCAACACTACTTGGAAATATTTATCAGTCTTCCACATCAGTGTGGAAGAATTTTAATCCATTCTTCCACATAAAGAGGATTATATTTTGGGATGCAGGTTTGTGTCCTTTCATGAACTCAGTTTATGTTCCTTCAAAACAATATTTTTCTGTTCACAACAAGAAATAAAAACACACATCTCTTCAAAAGTAAAAGAAAAAGTATACAGAGTTCAAATTAGTCCATTGCAAATATGGTATTAATGCACTATATGAGATTGTGAAAGGTTTTACACTTTCTCTCCCACTCCTCACCCTTCCACACCAAATAACACAGAGCCACATTCACAGTGTGATACAAAATGGTGCAATAGAGGAGAAACCAATAAAAATAAACAATCAAAACAGAATGCATAAAAAAAAGAATGAAACTTAAGTTTTTCTTAATTTTTTACACATATAAATCTTGTCATGGTCTCTTGTGTTTCTTTTTCTTAACATATTGTTAGGCAGTCAATTATGTTGATGTATCTTTCAAACTGGATTTTTTTGATAAATAAGATTTCAACACTATTTTGCTGATGACACAAGTTTTTAAATTCTCCACAGAAGGAAAGAACCCATAGGGCTCAGTTCAGACTAAATTAAATCATTCTACTGTTACTCTTCTTCCATTTATTTGCTTTGGAGAGACAACCAGGGCGAGCTTCTTCTTTGTATTTAAGTATTTCTACCTTTCTGCCCCTTAACTCTGCAGAGACACAGAAAGCTTGAGTCTCCACCCATATCACAACAAGTTCTCTAGAGGCTAGAAAAGCTGTAAACAAGAACATTAATTCTTGTACATCCATCAAAAGATTTGAAATTAAAACTTTTACTCAATGATGACCAATATGAGACCTAATAATTCCTTATTTGGAGACCTTTTGTTTTTATTATTTAACTGCACTGCATTTAAGTGTATATTTCTGGAGATGGTTTGTCTTGTAAAGTGCATTGAGATAACTTTTAGTGTGAATGGGTTACAATTTAATCAACTAAATTAAAAACTAAATTTTGCCGAAATGTCCCAGTGCCAAAACGTCTGACCTTTAACCTCATGACTACAGTCAAAGCTTTGGTAACTTTGACTGTCGTCAAGGTTTCCATTTAATTTAGTTCATTTAGATTTAATATTTACAGTCCTTCAAGTTTTTGCCTGTTTAATGATTGGACAGTTTAACAGGTCCAATCATTAAACAGGCAATGATTGGGTGCTGAAGTACGACAATGCTTTAAAAATTGTGAAATCCATATAGTTTTGTTAAATTTATCTCACATTATAGTGTATATCTCTATATATTTGACCTTACCTTGTGAGAAATAGGTTTTGTTTTGTTTTTTTTATTTTCTTTTATATTTTTATGTATCTCATTGCCGGTCATTGTGTCTGAAAACATACACTTATCAGCTATAAAGGGTGCAGCTGACAGCTTCAGGCGGCTCATTGTATGCTTTAAAGCTGCTGGGAACAAGCCAGCCCACCTCTTTAAGAGTAATGTCGGCTGTATCCTGTCAATGAATTCAGAAAGGCTGCACATATTCACTAAAGCCAACCAAAAAAACATCCCTTTAATGATGAGGTCATGTATTTGATGCGTCACCTCGCTTGGGAGCTAATCCTGATCAATCAGGAGCTGTATGTACTCTAATGACAAAGTTGTGGATGAGCAAGCTATCTTGTGCAACAGAAAGTACATCATGCATCTGTCTCAGAAGATAGGAGGTGGGTCTTACATTTAGGGGCTCTAAAGGGCTTTGCAGCTACTCCTTGCTGATGGTATTAGGTTACCCCAAAGTGTTGTGGCTCTGATTATGCATCAAACTCTTGGTTAAAAGCCAGAAGTCCCCGTCCCATGAGCTTTGGTCCTCTGAGATTAAGGTTGAGATTCAGTTGAGTGACGGCAGGGGATTAAAAAGGAGGTCCTGCTGACTGACTGCTGAGGGTATGGCAGAGCTGGTTACACACCTGTGCCTGTATTCTTTGTGCATGTCAACTCCTTCATTCAGGGTCTTAACCCTGAATCCACACTGAAAACTACACCTTCAGTTGATCGAGTCAACACTGACCTGTGGGCCAAGAAACTTTAAGGTGTTGCTTTTGTGATATGTCAGCATCCTGGCAGTATCACTTGTAATGCTGATCCTGTTGTTGTGTTTCTGAGATCTGATGGGTTACAATCGACATGTAAATATCAGGCCACCTGAACCTAATGAGAAATTGATATTTTGAAGATTCAGGGTAGATAAAAAACTGACTTTATTAAGAGAAGTTTTTTTTGCATCCTGCGTCATAGACTGACACATTTTTTTACTATACAGTTAAAGCTGTCAAGTGTTATCTAGTACTGAGATCAAATGGCTTAACAAAAACCTGCAGAAAGAAGACTATGGAGGTATCTCAGTCTGATTTAAAAAGACCTCCAAAGAATTTGAAATAATTTGTTTCACTGTATGAAAAAATTAACATAAATAACCATTCATTCCATTTGAAAGCAAAACATCTTAAAGTGTCATCATGGGTTATACAGCAGGCTCCTGTGACTGTTGATATGAAAGTGTATGTTTGTACAATTAAATAGACCATTTTTTTACATGTCTAAATCTATAAACCTTTCCTTAAAATGTGAGCTGATTTTAAATGTATTGTTTATTTAAGAACATTTTGGTAATGCAGAGTTTCTATCACCCAAGTAGCTCAAAGGTTAAAGCTTGTAGTAACGACAAGGTTACAACGGTTCAGTTACAGTGGGTAGACCCTCATTGTCTCCTTATTTCTAAAAGAGACCAAAGAGAGTTTAACCTTTGAACTCTCAAACAGGAAATGGCTGACACTGTGCTCATACCTCGCCATTGTGGATCACCTTGAGTGGAAATACCTGTCATCGAGTGGGTGCCGTGTGTTTCCTGAGCTTCCAGCTGACTCATACACATCCAGTGTCATGCTTGCTGTTTAGATCTCTGAAGATTTGGATGTGTTTCCATTTGGGGGCTTCGTGCAAAAAAGTTTGCGTGGCATAGTTGCATTGTCACCTCAGGCTGCATGTTAAAATATGTGTAATTCATCATTATCCCTGTTAGTGTTTGTCCTTTGCAAACCTGGGGACAGAAAGAGTCAAGCGCTAATGGTTGTAAGTGGGCGAAATGCACATGTGTGTTCCTTTCTCCATTCTTGTGTGTTTCTGCTCTGTCAGGGAGGTTAAATCAGGTTTGTCTTTCACCGTGGAAGTGGTTACATGAGACGATGTATAAAAGTTAAATCTGGAAAACATGTAACTACCCACACTTTCTGGAGACGCGAAAGTGAAAGATATGTGATGTGAGCCGTCAGACTTGTTTTTAATTTTTCAAACTGCTCCAACTGTCAAAGCATGGAGGAACCATCTTTTGTTCCAGACACACTGCAGGGATTTTACCTGCACTGCGGTTTGGCTCGGGTAAGCAGCCTCAGGGGTGCCACTCTGACCTGTGCTGAACTGGTTACAATTGGTTTCAGTTGCCTAATGATGTCCAGAATCATGCAATGTTTTTTTATTTTTAGGTTTTACTGTTACTTTTGGACCTTTTTTTTTTTTAAGATTTACATGGTGAAAAAAACACCATCTCTTTTTATGTAATTCTAAGTTACCTAATGCACAAGATCTAGAACAGAAGATGCATAGAAAAACAATTCATAAGAAAATTGCATAGGTTTAAACCAGTTCTTGATTTTTAACAAAACTGTCTTATGCATGCATGTGGCAATCTAGCTCCCAACAAGTAGAATGCTTTGAGTAATATTTTTGACACAGGAAGTCAACTAAAGAATATGCCTGGCATTCAAGTGACAATAGAAATCAACGTCAGTGGAAAACTTGCAAAAATATCTCAAGTTGTCAAGTCAGAAGCACAAAAACTGGATTACTAAGACAGTTTTAAGGGGATTTCAGGTAAAACGTTATATAAATGGTCAGATGAAAACAGAAGCCAAGCAAAGCCTTATGTTTAATTAAGCTCTAATTACTGCTGTAAACCCAATTTTAGATCATCTCGTTCTGTGCTTTAGAGAGCACGGCTGTTTCACTTAGGCAGTGCCTGCATGCTGACTCTTGTGTGCGCCTGTGCTAATACAGGTTAGCTGTCATATCTCATAGTTCATTTGTCACTGCCGGGCATAAACTGCTGTGGGCTGAGTGAGAACTCCGTGGTTCCTGTCCAACCTCTCACACCAAGCAGGACTACTGGTGATAAATGGGAAGCTGTCTGTCAATCTGTCTTTAAGCCTCCTTGTCTTGTCAGTGTGTGCAGTTTTCCAAAGCCATTTCTGCAACTGAGTCGGGTGCACTTCTATCTCTGTCTGAAAGAAAGTAACACAAGAATAAACTGAGCATCTGTTAACAGTTACTAGTTTTAGAAAAGGCAGAGTTGTGCAATCCATTTGTATCTGGCATCTACTGATAAATAATATATCGGAGGACACAACATGTTAGGACTGTTATATTTGTTATCAGAACTTTCTGGGTTTCAAAGCATAAAGACCAAATGGTTACACCCCTGGAAGTGACATTCCCCAAGCAAACACTAGCTCTAATTCAGTATGGCTGCCATGAATATTAAATATTGTAAAAGTTGCAAAAATAAACCGTGTACCTGCAACTTGTATTACTTGTATTTGATTGAAAGTGTTGGAACACATCACTGTTTTAACATGTTTTGTTTTAGTATACATTTAATGTTTGAATGCATAACGTGGAGAGAAAAGTAATGGCATAGGCTTGTTTTAGTAATATCAATCAATGTTGTTTTAGCATTTTGAGCATTGGTCGCTCCCAGATCCAAGTTCTGATCTTGAAGATTAATCAAGCAAAGCATACAATCATACTATAAACTACAGCTACAGCCATAGTAGACAAAATGTTTTATATTTTTATATTATTTTAACACTAAAATAAATGTATTTTGGATTCATGTCCTTTATTTAAGGATTGCTCAAAATCATGATTGTATTAGATACAGTCAAGCTTCTTTAAAACTTTACTGAAACCATTGACTGTTTATTACATTCTCATTAAAATATAGTACCATGATATGGCCAAGGACAAGACTATTTTGGAGGCTTTTCTGCATTTTACGGGTGAACCACTTCAGTCATGTCCCACAGCCAGCTGAGCTTTCATGGCCACACTTTTTTTTTCTGTAGCAAATCTCTCATTGTGTGCCTTTCATTTATTGCAAGAATATGACCCCACTAAGCTAACTGGCAGCATGTGATTGTTGTGGTTAGTGACAGCCAAAGCTAATGCAAGTTTAATTCAGTTTAGTTTATTTTTATAACATTCACAAAATCATTGTGTGGAGGCTCTTTGCAAAAAAAAAAAAAAAATGGAAATTTGGTGCAATCATAAATACTATTTATCAAACAGTGCATCAAGTTCAGTTCATTATTCAAATTAATTTAACAAGATTATGGTCAAAGGAAACCCAGCAGATTGCATCAAGTCACTAACTTGCATCAAGGACAACCATGGAGAAACAGAAGACAATCTCTTGTGTCATTGACTTAACAGTAATCCTTTTCACTGAGCATGCATGTAAATGGTAAATGGACTGAACTTATATAACGCTTTTCCAGTCATTTTTGACCACTCAAAGCACTTTACACTAGAGTCACATTCACCCAGTCGCACTCACAAACACGCATGCATTTATAACACCGATACGCAGATCGGTAGGCAATTTGGGGGTAAGTGCCTTGCCCAGAGGCACATCAACATGTGGCAGGAGGAAGCTGGAATCGAACCTACAACCTTCCGATCGCAAGACGACCACTCTACCAAAGAGCCACAGTCGCCCACTGAGCATGCATGTAGCAGGTTTGGAAAAGAAAACTGTCCTATAACAGGAAGAAACCTCCAGTAGAACCTGGCTGAGTACAAGTGGTCATCTTCCACAACCGACTGGGGGGTTAAGAAGACAGAGCAGATACATATGAGCTGTTGTAATACTTTTTAAGTAAAAAAAAAAAAAGCAAAAAGTTAATAGCTTAGAGAGGAAGAATATTTGGTAGTTTGCAGCATTATCACAGCTGTTACTCTCCTTTCTTCCAAAAGGAAGTCACCACAGCCAAACAGAACATCAAACCAGATGTAGCTTCTATGCAAAGGAAAAACATCTTAGAGAAACATAAAGTTAACTGATGAAATAAAAGCAGACAATACAAATTGGAGAGCAGTAGAAGAAGAACGTTTACAAAAGAGATCAGTTTTTCCTCCAGCAGCCTACGCCCATAGCAGCATTACTAGAGAGAAACTGTAGCTCAGAATAACCTAACTCCTTGAGACAGGCAGACAGGAGAACTGTCTTTCTGGACAGTTCCCTGTCTAACGCCACACACAAATAACACTATTAACAAGAACATCAATTTATGAGGGGCTAGAGATTAAAGATCCACTCCATCAAATAAAACACTCCTCTGTAGATATCTACTTCTTGGTTATTATCAAAAGGGCACAAGAAAAGCCATTGCTTTATATTTGGTACATTAGGTCAATGTAATTTTTAGATTAATCAATGCATTGTGCTGATAAGTGATACAAGTATGCAGATTTCTTTTTCTCAAATGCATTGTTACAGCTTCTTTTGTTCCCTTTTTGTGCTCTTGTATGGCAAAACCAATAAATCCACTGTGCTGTTGGTTAAAAAGCCATGTACTGCACCCCATCCCAACTGTTTCACACCTATTTGTCAACTTGTTTCACAGCCAGCTCAGTTATAATAAGGCCAAGTTGATTTAAGGCTGAGGGGGTGGGACTACTCTACCAATCCCTTCAGGTCTGGTGAGAGACTCGAAAATCACTCCTTTAACATTTTTAACTTTTTTCATCACTGGGATCAGTCCTCTCCAAAACTCTGTTTCTAACTCTGTTGCAAAGAAGCACTTTCAAAGAATTTAACTGTTACAGCTATGATTCCCTGTGGGGATTTTCTTAGACAGGTAAACATTAGTGCTTGATGTTCCACCGACATAATGTTTGGACATCTGCCGACATTCTGCCTCATTTTTTTGTCTCTTCACACCTGAAGTGGTTTCCTTAATCTTTTCAGGATCAAATTTAGTTTAGCAAATTTTTTCACAGCTTTTTATTCAGTCTAAATTCCATCTGAAGGATGAGATAATCATCCTTTAGGCTGTCTTTCAGTCATTGCCAAGGATGTCTGACATCTGAAATCTAAGTGACTGTTTGATTGGTGCCCTTGCTGAGTTTCAGTGGATTTTCTCAATGGTTCTAAAGCAGAGATGACAGCTGTGTGGCTCTTGGGCCATCCGAGGCCCCTAGCCTGATTTTTCTTCTTCTTTTTTTTGTGATCTCCATCTGCAATTCAGTAATGGTACAAATCTGGCCCACTACTCCTGGTGGTTAATGGAAAATGATATGTAGAGTACAAAGTATTCAAAAGTTAGTGCTTTAAATTTGCTTCTGTCCAGTAACTTTTTGTCAAAGACAGAATTTTGTATTTACAAATCGGCTTTTGGTTAATTTACTTGTCAAACCTTCTCCAAAACCGTGTACTGTATAGCTATCTATTATTAAGGCAAACATGCAAAATCAAAAAATATATATCTAAATCCATTTAAAAAACATTTCATTCTTTTTTCTTCTGAGTACTTTATTTGTTTAATCTAAATTTTGCTTTATCCGGTTATTGTAGACAAAGTAAAAATAAAATAGCAGCATAACGTTTGTTGATTTAGTATTTATTTTATTATTTCTGTGGCTTGTGGGTACTTTTGACTTGAATATTTTTGGCGCCAGTGACAAAGAGTTTGGACACCGATGATTAAGCAAATTACCAGTTAGTATAATTGACTTTTACACCTCTGTTTTTTTCCAACGTCTTTCACATGAAGTGCCTAAATAGGTTCTGGTCCCCCGGTCTGTGAGAGTCATCTGATATCCAGAAGAAGTGTGTCAGAAACTAAATTACCCTTAATCTCTTAATGATTGATTTGAGAGGCAAGTAGCAGACACGACAGAAGACAAAAGCTGTTTACTGCAAGTTATTACTGGCGAAGTTGGTTCTACTACAATGTACATAATTAAAGGGTGTGCTTACATTTTCACACACTAATTTTTTGTTAAAGGTCACGTGTTGCAGTTGTAGTTCAGCTGAGTTTGCAATTGCTTGATTCCATTATTACCTAAAATCTTGAAACCATAGTATGGAGCTGTTTTCCTATATCTACACCTGATCTGTGGCATTTTACAGTAAAAGCGTGCTCTGTTTATGACATCTTTCAGCCTGGTGCTCAGTAGCAGTTCATTTCAGTTCACTGTGGCGTCTATCGTTAAGATCTAGATGTCATCTTAGTATATTGACAGATTGGGGAGATTTTCATCTTGGCAGCTGGGTGTGTTAGGTAGTAGCACCTGTTCTTGACTTGCAATGTTAAGTTGTTTATTGTATAATATTCTTTAGCATGTTGCTATTGATCAGATTTGTTTTGAAAATTTAATGATAAGAAATTCATATCTTAAGAATTTTAAGCACAATATTCAATTAGAACCTCCCAACAAAGATAATTAGGTTTTTATATTTAGGAACAAAGCACAGCAGCTTAACTCATTAGAATAAAGAGAGGTGCAGTTAGTCGTTTTCTTTTAAGTCAGTTAAGCCTCTCTCTATAAAACCAAATTACAACAGGATTGCATGATCACATCGGAATGCCAATTTGCAGTGGCATGAGTGGGAGGCTTTTTTTTTTTTTTATCTCCGTGAGATGTTTTGACTGATGGGAGGGAATTATAACCACAATTCCCATGTATTAAACATAAATCAGCCTTTCATAGAGTCACGTACCGGCATTCCCTGCAGTGCTGTCAATACATGACGGATTATCCTTTTGTTTTAAACAAGTTTGCAAACAAGTTTGTGCTTGTTCAGTGACAAACAAGTGCAAATGAAAGGAGTGCTGCATACCATTGATGCAACATCTTTTAGTTTGTGTGACTGAGCGAGACACCTAAAAGGTTACAGTTTCTAATTGCAGGTCAAGATTTATGTGTTTACATGCAAAAGAAAGCCTTTCATGAAAGTAATTCTTGTTGTGTTTGCTGTGGCCCTGTACAACTTTCTGTAGCAACATCTGATGCATTGTAGCTGCTTAGTGGTGCATTGATCATTGTTTACTGGCTCTAGGGGTAATGCCCTTGAGCACTAATCGCATTGCTTTTAAAAAATAAACACAGTCCAAAGCTGTAAATTCAGATTTTTTATAACGATAAGATGACTTCAATTGAGACGTACTGGAAAACATGAGAAAATTAACTTCTTCCTTCTGACCTAACACGTAACACGTGGCAAAATGCATAACAATTTGCCAGAGCAGTTTTTCTACCTTCCTCTTCCAAAACCCAGGGAGCAGTTATGGATAAAAAGCTCCTAAAAATAACATTGCTGACATACCGCCCCTCTGCACCTGTCAACTGCCTGGCCAGGTCCGCATGTGCGAAACTCGCAAACCTAAGCTTCCTTCTTGCCCCAGATGGCTGTCATACCTGCAGTGAGATGAGCTTAACGAATTCAGCAGAGCCTCTCCTGCTTGCATATTCTCTCTCGTCATCAGTCATGTCGTCACATGATGAGAAGCTCAGACAATGGTTCCAGTGATCCAGTGAAATAAAAAACGCTAAGTGTTGTAACTTTTTATGACAGTTGGCAGCATAGCTGACCCACCTGTTGAGGTAATCAGTGAAACAAAGGCATACCTGACTGATGTAGTTTCTAAATAATGTTTGGCACTGTCAGGCGTAGCTCAGCCTAAAGGACAATTGCACTCTTGTATGCTATGACACAGTCAGATATCAACATTCATCTTGAATGCATTCCTTATGGCTTTCAAATGAAGTGTTTTGATCTGCCTTTTTTCCTTTTGGTGTGAATTCTTTTGACTTTCTTTCTTTAAAGGAGAAACTTTAATTTGTTTCTCCTTTAATTAGGATTTTGTTAGCAAGAAAAACTAGATGTGTTGTCAATAGACCTAATTAAACAGTCAACTCTAATACATCCCGTAAAACTCATCATAATCGTAAATAGTGCTAAGAGATGTTTGGACGAAATGATAAAAAAAAAACTCATCAGCTGTTGTCTGCAGCCAACTAATAAGCTTGTTGTATAGGAATACCCTAGTTCCACATAGGGCTGGGGCATATGAGGAAAATCTAATATTCTGATATAGTTTTGCTATATCACGATATACAATATATATCACGATATTCTTAAATGAGCTATAATGTTATTTTAAACTATACGCCTTGCAGCATGATGTCATCCACACAAGTTCCAGCTCCCATTTCCCTGCTAGATTTAAATGTAAGCTCATATAAAAAGGGATTCAGTTTTTTGCTATGAACTATCTACACTATGACTAGATAACAAGGTGAAAAATAAGTTTTAACTAAGACAAAAATAGCGAGGGAGAGAGAAGTAGGTAGATGGTGGTTGACTTTGACAAACTTAACATATAGATGTGTTGTGGAAGAAGGTGTGTTTTGGTTCAGCATAAAAATAAAAAGGCGACCTACACACAAACTGACAGAGCATCAGTAAAGCAGGTGTTTAAATTATCTAATCAACCACCGCTGTGTTAGGTGCCTAATGGCGGCTAATCTACCACAGTGATCACTTGTTAATAAAAGCAAAATACACATCAAGTCTAAAAGCATAAAACTGTAATTAACTGAATGTTGTTTTCTATGTGGGGGAAATGTTTGAGTGTTTTGGTTCTGAATCCTAATACATAAAGTTGCATTGTTGTCAGTTGCTATGGGAACGAGTCTGCATGTATTGTAAAGCCGACAGAGAACATAAAAAAGAATGAGTGGTTTTGAGTTATTTTTCCCATTGCACAGCACTAAATGAATCATACCTACAGTACAGACCAAAAGTTTGGACACACAGTTGTGTCCAAACTTTTGGTCTGTACTGTACATCTCCAGGTTTCACTTTGACGAAATAGTTCTACTGCGGCAGCATGGCTATGAACGGCATGTAAAAGAACAGTCTGCTTAGGCTGTGAAATACAACCTTTTGTCACAATAGTTGTATAACATGTTTCGCAAATTACCTAATTTTGTTCAACATCCTCCATATAAAATCCAAACCACTGCCAAATTACTGATTCAGCGCTGTTTCTCTTCGGAACTAAATGACTTCATCTAATTCCTCTTTAGTTACCATCTCATTCACCCGCACGCCTCAAACTCTCACTGTCACCATGTTTGTTTTCTCCGCGCAGCGTGATTGGTAGAAATTTTTCAGGTTTTGAGGGGGGAGGCACTAGTGATGTATTCACAGTCACAGTGAATTTGACGGCGAAAGTTTATTATTTGAATGACTATTTATACTCGATGGTTGCGATATAGCCATTTTAACTATCGTGAATTGAAAATATCGCGTATACTCGATACATCGCCCAGCCCTAGTTCCACATTAACCTGCATGCCAGAACATCTAGGCTCTGTGCTCAGTAATTCAAAAGTCATCTTTCAGTCAATTCAACCATTTGCTATTTTGTACCGCCATTTTAAGCAAATAGATTGCCATTTTGTCTGCACCAACTTCCATTTTGTACGCACATACTTAACGATTGTATTATTAATGTATTTATCTTGATGGTTTTAATTATGGAGATAAATAATCACAAAAAAGTTACAATCCCACATATAATTAATGCAACTATATTATTTTAAGGAGATTTATTAAAATAATACACTGATTAAATCAGAATGACTGAGTGTGACTTTATTTCAAATTGTTTCTGTGAACTACATAAGCTCGGTCACCTAAACTTAAAACTAGCTTTTATTAGCTTAGGCATGATAATTTGTTTTAACTTTTATTTTCTTTTTCTTCTTTATAAATAAATAAATAAATAATATGCAATGCATGAGTTTGAATAGGCCTAAATATCATACACCATACGTACATACATTTTCTGTTTTTGAAACCTTGAATGTTTCTCAATTTTTGGTTTAAACCAGGAAAATAAGATTAAGTGTTTTGTTTTGTTTTTATAAGTTTAACATGCCTTACTCCGTTTAAGCAGCCTACACTTATGAACGTTTTCAAGAACACATAGACATAGATTTATCAAGCTTTAATGTTTTATGTCACTTATTACTAAAATTATTTATATTTGCAAAGTGACAAGAGTAAAAGAAGATTTTTTAAAAACATTTGTGAATATCTAGATGATGTTGTGGCTTTATAAGCTTCTGATTCTGTTCAAGTCTTTTGAAATTGTCATTACAAACAGGCTAGAACAATTGACTGAAGTACAAATTGCAGCAGACTGTTAAAGCGTCCCAGCATTCAGTGCAGTACCTTGGGTAGTAGCAGAAGCAAGGCACGCTGTGCTAAGGCCTGAATGAAAAAAACTAGTGGGTTTTGAATTTCATTTTATTCCATGCAGGCGGTCTAGACCTCATAAATCCCCTCCCAGGGTCCTTGTAGTGCAGTCTCTAGCACACAAAATGAGCAGTCTAATTTTTACATATGATCAAAATGTTATGAGCTTTTTGAAGCAGGTTTTTTGTGCTATTTTTTATGCAACCCCATCTTCACGTAAATCGTAGCTTTTAAATTCTGATGCAATTAGGGAACCTGGGTTGAGACAGCCCATTCAGACGTAATAAGAAACCCTAATATTCTAGAAACCACATTGTCAGAGCCCTCTATGTTGGACAGTATTCATCCTAACAATGGGAAAAACAGGTCTGCCCTGCTATACATGCGTGCTAATAATATTATGGGTCCTGGCAGGCAGTAACTCATACACTGTCCCTGAGCACCAGAGATTCTAAAACTTGGTCTGCTGTTTTTGCCTAATATCTGTTACTCAATGAAGCCTGAAATATGGAGGCTATTTCAGTTTCCCAGTATTAGGTCGAAATTCTGCATGGGTATCCAGTTCAGAGCTTAGTCTGAAGAGACTCCTAAACCAATGGGACTGTTTGACTGCCTGTATCTTAGCTGAAACTTGCCTGCTTTGTGTTTTGCATTTGAAGAAACTAGTTATAATATTACAAATATTTCTATACCAGTCTCAAGAAAAAAAAGAATGCATATCTCCAAAGCGAATAATTAAAAGTTGTGTTCTAGCTCATAGCAAACCATATTTTTGACAAAGACAAAAGTAATTTATTCAAGTGTTGCTTGAAATAAGTTACAATTAATTCTATATTATTTTGCTCATTCATTCTAGGTTTCTGTAGAGCTAAAAATCAAATACAAGTGCAAAAGTGCCAGGTTAAATTGTAAACCGATTTTACTAAATTACAATTACAATTAATTACAATTATTAATTACAATTAGTCAATTACAATTCATTTTTAAAAAAGAAATAAATCTTTCCACATGTTGTGACTCCTCTTGCCCAGGCTGGATACAAGGCTTTTGTAACCAGAGTTAGTCCAAAAAAATGCATCTACAAGCTGCAGATTGTCACATACCTATAATGTCAACCAGCCAATGCCAATAGATCTGGCTTTGGCCTCAAGTCAGGAAATTCAGTTTGAATCAGGGAAATTATAAAATTCAGAAAATGTATAACATTTTTTACTTTACATTCTATGAATTTGGTCAAATGACTTTCATTTTTTTCCTACTTTTCACAGCCAAAAATAAAAATGTCCTACCCCAGCAGATTTGATTACTTGGAAGACATATAATCAGGAAAAACAAAATATGGATCTCATAAGGTCCTAGCTGATGGCTTTGGGTCATTTTTCCCCTTGATTAATTTGTACTCTTGTTTTATAGCTTGTCAACAATTTGTTTCAGTGACTTGCAGCTATGGTAGTGATACGTTACTTATTTTTACTCGCTGTCAATTTGCACCTGCAAACAAGCAGCTTAATGATGCATTGGGCTGCACTCTTCTATAATGAGTAGACCAGAAGCTTTCCATTTAAAGGGACTATTTTCTTACCAAGCTGTCACAAAATCCATCAGTCAGAGTCAGTAACCTGCCAAGATTATGACCCGCTAAATATGTTTAACTGGAATCATAGATCGTATTTCACTGAGGTTGTGTGCTGAAGCGTTCACCTTCATTTGTCAGTTATCATTCACTTAAATATGGTCTTTGACGTTCTGACCCTGTCTGGGCGGCAGGGGTGGAGAGGAATGAGCAGCTATTATTATCCAGCTTTACGTCCCTGGCAGTGCAGTGGTGTCAGTCAGAGGCTGTGGCGGAAGCCAGGGGGCCGGTTAAGACTGCTGGCTCTCTGAGGTGCTTCATCTCAGGACTGAGGCAGCAAGACCTCTAACTGAACCGCAGCCATTTGGATGGAGAAGTGCTGAGGCAGCAAGCTCGAGCTGTTTCACTGGGTGGAGTTCCTAAGCTGCACTACAGGTCTTAAAACAAGAGGTTGCTGTCGGCTGCCAGCCACTTTCTGACTTTATTATCATGTAGACCTTGTCCCTGCGCTCAGATTCACACATCATCGTCATTTATTCTGTTTTTCTCCACACTTGTTGCTTTGCTACAGTGGTTAGTTCCAACATCTGGAATCAATTTGTTCGAATTATGTGCCAGAAATTAGTCTGTGTTTTAAAAGAAGCACATGTCTGTGTTTCACCTTGTCATATTGGGTGTTGCGGAAAAAGATGGAGCTCTAGGATTCCTCAGATTCCTCTCAGTGGAAGCCAGCGATAAGGAGAATTAGAAGCGAGACCTTAGAGTTCTGACAACAGCTTGCCTCGGTGATGGATGGAGGTGAATGTTTGAACACCAGACAGACACAGAGAAGCAAATGTCTTTTATGAGCAGCGTGATTTATCCACTGAACAAGCATTATCGAGCCCCACCGCTGGAATTTATGGGACTTGAAACACAAAACCGGCTAAGAGCGTTGAGTTTGGATGTTTGACAGAGGCCTGCAGGACTTTCACTGTAACAAAATATTAAATACAAGCATTATTTGAAATGGTTTTCGTAAACCCAAGAGTTGTGGGGGGTTGTTTTTGGGGTGTTTTTTCCAAGATGATTCACTGTAATGAATCTAGTTGTCTGGAAATATCGCTGACAGCCAGAGTTACTGTGGGCTGGAAGGAAAATGATGGAGAACAATAAAAGACATCCTAGTAGCAGTTTCACATTTTTATGCATGCTTTTTCAGTTTTCATACAGTTTGAGCTGTTCAGCCATATTCTCTTCTTATTAACGTATCAAAATATGAGACAGCTTATTGTAATCAATTCCTCATGTTAGTTTTATATTTTTATTTTTCATATTCCAGTTTTTGTTTCATGACCGTCCCAGGCAGCTTTTAATCATCTTTGTGACATTATTATATAATAATTACAAGGTGTCTGTCTAAGGGACCTTGAATTTCGTGACTTATGACATGGAATTTTGAATACTCTTTATTATCACTTTTACAACATATTACCATGAACTATGAGATCACGTTTTGTTGTGCTTTTTGTTGACCAGTGCATGTCTTTGAGAATTTGATGCAATTTATTTATTTATTTATTTTTTTTAAATAATCAAATCCAACCGGGACGAGGGGGCAAGGATTTGATACGGTTTGCTATTGTAGCACTACTTTTAATACGTAAACATACTTATGATTGGATTTCCCCAAAAAATTCTTTCCAAATGCATAATTCAAAATGTGTAAGTTAAGTTATTTGTTTGTAATGGCTTTTGTAGGAAAATATCTTTCTATTCAGTTTGTGAATTTGTCGATTGGCAAGTTAGGGAAACCATACATTTGTTAAATCTACTGAATAAATGCTTCTGTAAGTATTCAGGTTATTTACCATTAAATTGAACGGGTCACTAAGACTGATTATGTCCAGCTTCATAATCAAGGATTTACTGAAACAAGATTGATTGTCAAATATTTTGGAATGCTAATTGGAGTTTTAATCAGCTTTTGGACATTTTGTTCGTCATCTCAGCACTCAAATTTCCATATGGCCGCTAATCTGATGATCTCAGAAACATATCAAAGCTTCCTGTCTGATTATGTGGGGCAGTGTCATGAGACCATTATGCATTTTCCTCCCTCTCTACTCATTATGTAGCACTTGTTTGCTCTGCGCATGTACATAAAAGTGCTGATGTACTGTGCTAAAATAAAACTCAACCACACAATCTGGTTCAGGGTAAACATACAGGGATTCTGTGTGGAAGTGCATTTCATGATTGCCTGCCAGTTTTATTGATATTAAACTCTAAGCCTCATGTTGTATTCACCGTCAAGCTGTAATTGAAACAGATTACATCCTGATAAACCACAACAGGATCAAAAGCAGGTCTGCTTTGAGGACACCTTTCTTCCTCAACTCACCAACCTGCACATGTTAATACTGAGATCGATGTTCTACCATATAAGCTGTGATTTGAGAGGCTCTCTTGCCTTCGGGAACATGCTTATCATGATTTTCCACATCCTTGAAATAAGTCAAATCTAAAGTAAAATAATGCTATGGTGCATTTCTGTGCTTGCATGCTCTTTGTCAGCTTGGACACATGCATGTGGTAGATCAACTTAATAGGAATTTGACCCTTTTTAATGACTTAAGCACAGACCTTTAAAAATGATTTACCCTCTGAATCCACATACTTTTCAACAAGAGTCTTTTTGGAAGTACTTGTTTATTTGAATTTGTATTGGCCTTAATGGTCACATGTGGACACTCATTGTTCTTTCTTTAACAGCTAAGATCCAAGTCATTTTTGTCCGTCCAAGCTGTGGAAATGCTCCAATATTCAGCAGTCAGCCAAGGGTTTTAGCCCTTCCAGTTAGAACAATTCAAGTTACATGTTTTGCAAAATGGAGCTACAGCATGTCTTAGTTTTTCTTTTTTTGTTGTTGTTGTTGTCTTATTTATTCATTTATTTAGAATTTTGGTGCTTTAATGAAGGCTTTAACTAGATGTCATTTCCAATGGAAAATTGTTTAGCTTATTTCTGGCAATCAACCTTTTACTGTCATTAGGTATACCAAACTTTTAAGCCGTTATGGTTTCAAAAACAACAACAAAAAAAATTCATACAATCCCATCAGTTTGAAGTCCTCTTAATGATATTCTAGAGAAAGTACCAAAATGACTTGAGTTTTTTCAGCTGTAAAGTAATGTAACATTTCCCTTCCCCCTCCAGTTGCTGCACATTGCTGGGTGAATTGGCTGAAAGAAAGCTGCTAGGCTTTCTCTCTGTTTCAGCTCTGTTACTGAGAATTAGGGATGGTATGCCCTCCTACTTAATGGCTGCACCTAAAACATGTGGAAATAGGTTTATACAATGGTGTCAGATCAGCTTAACCAAAATATATCAAATTAGTTTAATTTAGGTTTTCTGTTCAGTTTCTTTTTTATGCCATTCAAAGTATCTCAGAGTAAAGATAAATCCTTCTTAACTTACAGCTTTGCTAAATAGTGTAAGCCATCTCCTCTCCGTATAAGCTGTAATCAACATGCCATGTGTAGCCTCTTGTTGAGCTGAATAGAAGGGTCTCCTTCTATTATTGTTTCAGAAATATCTATTTATTCCAGATCTAACTATTTACTGTTTTCATTTTGTAATTATCTACCATAGTACCAAAGATATGACATGGTTTATTGCTAATTTGCAGACCATTTAATAAATAGTAAAACTATATTTATTACATGTTTAATTTTATTTTTTTATTCTCATTAACACAAGCTGTAGATAAACATATTTAGACTTTATTATCAAATATATATTTTGGAAGGGTAACCATTGTTATCTTGCAGCATGAAGGGTCCTGGGTTTGAATCCCATCCTGCTGTCTTTTTGCAGGTCTGGACCCCCCACGCATTTGTGGGTTTGCTCCGAATCCACAAGCTTCCTCCCACAGTTTAAAAATATCTATGTCGGGTTTAATGGTCACTCAAAATTCCCCTCAAAGGGAGTGTGTGCATTTTTTTTCTTGTACTGTGAAACTCTGTGATGCCCTACAATCTGCCCAGGGTGTTTGCCGCCTCTTCCCTAATGACAACTGGAGATAGACACCGATTTCCATATCAGGCCATATGTGCAAAGCCCCAATTTTTCAATTTTCCTTGACCTAAATATAAACATGTATGTCGTGTACAGTAAAATATGATAAAGAAAACTGTTAACATATGCACAAAAATGATCTTTCCGGGAATTAATCACAAGCGAATTGATACACATGACATTCACTTCTTTGTCTTAGTTTCTGCTTCTCCTTTTTTTGTTCAGTAATATTCAGTGAAAGGTTTTCTGTGCAGGAAGTTGGTAACTCGACCCTCTGCTCAATAATATTTGACAGAAACACATCAGAACAGTAACGGAGATAATCCATCAGTGTTTTAAGCATGTTTTTAACCATGTCCACATCTTTGTGCGAGTGATCCCAGAGATCAGAGACCTGTCTATCAAGAGGACACTAAAGAGGGTGTGTGGGCAAGGAAAAAGGAGGAGAACGTGTGGGAGAGGAGATGGAGGGTTTCCGATGGACACCACTCCCTTGCCACGTGTGAACTGATGTGAATTTAGGTGACAGGAGCCTGTAACCCCTGGGAAAGAGTCTACATGGGGGGAAAAGGGTGAGGAGAGCTGAAAAATGGGATTGACCCTTAACCCCCGGAGTTGGTAATGTGATCCTGGTATCTCTATAGTGGAGCCGAGAGATGGGAAGGAGGTCAGCAGGGGAAAGGGAAGCAGCAAAGCCACACTGCTGATTAGAATTTCCTGTGGTCAGCCGCAGAGCTGCAACTTTAAATTACACAAAAGATGAAGGTACACAAAGACTGAAACACTCGAGAAAACCTTTTGGCAAGATTCTAGGCACTGCAATAAATCTCAAAGCATTTCTGTTGTTTCTTTTGAGCTTCAAACATGCGCCTCTACAAATGGGCCAAATATTGTGCAATCTGAGGAATCTTGCAAATATAAAATCCCCTTCTAATTAAGTCAGAGAGAAAGAACTCTTGAACTCATCCAATAATATTAAGTGTTCAAAAATATAAATAATACCTGACATTCAGGAATCAGATGAGTAAAAGAATGTTGTATGTTATGTTTCCCTCAATACTGACCTTTACTGTTTTATCTCGATAATTTTAAGAAAGTATTAAAATGAGCAGAGGCTTATCTGCAGAGAACTTTCATCCTAAAGAGGAGCTGAGCGTCACTGATAACAGTGGCCGAAAGCATGCAAAACAGGCTGCGATTCCTGCGTCATTCCCAACTTATAAGGATTTAAATGTCAAGGAAGGAGGGTAGAATATCCTTTTTTTTTATCTTCACTTGCTCAGAATTGTCCTGAAATCTGATGCATCTGAAGAAAAAAAGCTGTGAAAGTTTAACCTTTTGACATTTTTTCATTTTTAGTAAAAATGGTGTTTGAATAAGTCAAATATCATCATGGTAGCATAGTGCTTTTAAAGCTGTTTCAACAAATAAAGTGCAAGGCTGCTTGTAAATTCTCTTAAGAAGGGGTCTCATTTCTTGCATGCTAATTTCCATGACATCCTCACAGTTTTAGCAGAAAATGACTCTGTGAGCTTTTACTGGTCTTTGTGGAAAGGTTTTGCTCTCAGGGGCAGAAACTTGGCTGTGCTGTGATTTATTGTTTAATTGAGCCGACTCGTTAAAGTTAGCTGTAATTGATGCCATAAAAAAGACTGGCCACCAGCCAAACTCTGGGTTGTGTAATCCCGCAGGTTCAGCTTGTGCACTGACATACCTGAGGATATGAGACCACACGGAACAGAACTGTGCACTTCTTTTTTTGTTTCAGTGTAGTGCTTCTTAAAACAGTGCAGTCCTTTTAACCTGAGCAGTTTGTGGAAAGAGTTTAGGTCCGCTTGTACTAGAAAAGAAAGAAAGATTGTGGATTGTGTGTGTATGTGTGCGTGTGTGTCTGGCAGTCTGGTATTTCCTGAAGGAGTTTCCTCCTACCGTCAGAGCGGAACCACCCTGGGCCCCTCGGCAGTCCAACCCAAAGTCTGACCCGGTACTGCTCCCATAGAAAAGCAGAGATATGTGGCTGCAGAGAGGAGCTTCTCTGGATTTCAAGGTGTTTAAACTTGAAGACACACTGATGAAGTTGTTGGCAAATAGATAAGAAGGTTGTTGAGACAGGAAGACTCGTCTAGCCAAGACGAGGCAGTCTCTCAATTTTTTCTTGCTTCGGGCAGCTTTCCATACGTCTGAGAGTGTGAGCCATATTTGAAAAGTGTGCTATTGTGTGTTCTGTCTGTAGTTTGATAGACAGCTGTTTTCTAGCCACCTTACAGTAAGTTGTTGGCAACAGTGTACCATAGAGATTGTGAAGGGGCATAGAGGATCCTAGGATGAGATTCCTGTGCTATCAGCAGGCCGTACTGAGGCCTGACGAGAGAAACCTGCCAGATGAGGAGGAAACACAGAGTTGGAAGAGAGCAAAAATGAGATTTGTTGACAGGCTGAGGGAGAGAAAGGTGAGTTGTGTCAGCTTGTGTCTTTGCCCCCTCGTCCCAGCTGGATTTGATTATTTAAAGGTCTCTGCTAAGCTGTGCTGAGGTGAATGTAGATGATGGGAGACTCTGGGTTAGTGTCTAAGTGACCTTCAACCTGCACTTTTGCTACTGATAAAGATTATCTATAATAAATAAATACATCTCTGCTTCATGAACATGGGCATAACAAAGATTATCTACTAGGCTATCAAAGTTACGTGAATTAATCAGTATGTTGAACAAAAGCGTATAACGAAGCCCAAAGAACATACCATACAAGTCAGAGGTAAATTTTTGGTTTTCAAACAAATTTAGGTTTTAAAACCTAACAATGTCACATATTTTAAATATCTTTCTGAGCACTGTACAGTCTATCATCCAAAAATGAAAAATGTATTGAAAACCTACTATTAATGGTGTTCCACCTGATGCAGCATGATACATGCAGGAGAAAACTTACATGGCCTATTTCCACTTGGTGGTGGCAGGATCCTGCTGTTTGGATGGTTGTTTTTTTTTAGCAAGAGACTGGTAAACAAGGCCGAGTTGATGGGAGTTTGGGTGGAGCTAAATGCAAGACAAACCTGCAGAAGACTTTAGCTTACCTTCCAAAGTTTCAGTGACCTTAAACATGCTGTCATAGATGTTGGAAATGTTTCTGTCATATTCAAGTGTTAAAATGACTCAGTAAAGGTTCAATCCTAAATCCAGTTGAGAATCTGGTGAGACACAAAGACTGATGTCCAAATATGGCCTCCATCCAGTCCAATTGAGCTTGAGCTTTTTGCGCAGTAGAATGGATGAGACAGTTTAATAATAATGTTCAGGGATATTGCCCTGCTGGAGGGTTAATCTCAGCCTCTAGCAAGCTTTCTTCTAGGATCACTTTATATTTAGCTCGTATCCAGCTTCCCATTAATCTGACATGTCTCATTGCCCCAGCCGAATAAAAGTGTCCCAACTGCATGATGCAACCACCAACTTGTTTCAACGCGAGTTTGGAGTCTTGGGGGTAATATGAAGTTTCCTTTTTTATAAGTTAAAAATCTAGATTTCTGGCTTGTTGACCAACTACAAATAAGTCTTGTTAGGATTTTCAACAATGCCATTCTTCTTGCTAATTTTTGATAAAGGCCTGCTTACTTGTGCACAACAGGCTTTCTCACCTAAGCTATAGATCCTTGCAGCTCCAGCAGTTACTGTGGATTTCTTAGCACCACAGTATAAAGTTTTATTCAGAAAAAAATGACAAAGCATCTAAAAGAAGAAAACATTGAAGTTTGGGATTATAATGTGACAAAATGTGAAAAAGTTCAATGGATATGGTCTTTGCTTGTGGTTAATGTACTCTAACTTATATCCTCAAGCTGCATATAGCTTTTCATTATTACTGTTGGCGGACACAACTGAGTAAAGAAAAGAGGGTAGTTGTAGAAGGAGTTGCAGCGTTGGCTCGAAGCGAGTGGCTGAGATTTTAATGTGCGTTTCTGAGAGTTTGTGTGTCCCATAGAGCGGTGTGTTTATAAATCACAGAGTCAGGCAGTGTGTGTCTTGCAGGGCCGGTGTTTCCTGCAGTGTAATCTGAGTCTCTGGTGGAATGTGTGAACCACATCCGACTCCACTCCACTCAAACCCCGCGCCTCACTCAATAGCCCACTGTAAACAATGCGGCTTTGCCAAAGTTTCTGGAACAGGACAGGTAGAGTGGCTTTAACTGCCCCCAGCATCCCAATCCTCAGATAAAAACAATGTAGTTGGATGAAATACTTCAAAATAAAAGCACTGCAGACCCTACAGTTATTATGTTTTCTTTGTGCCACCTTTTCCTCCTTGACTTTTTTATAGTTTCTCTGTGGGGGTGTGCGTGGGGGTGTGTATGCGAGTGCGTGCGGGGGTGGGAGTGTGTGTGTGATTTAAACTAAGAGGTTAATTGTCCTGTGACCTCCCTAATGTCTTTCCCTGGCTTGTTATCTTGATTGGGTAATTAATTCTATGGCTACTCTCCTCAGTCGCCCCACTATTCTCATGCACACACACAGACACACACACCCCTTCGATCTCTCTTGAACTCAAGAACCTTCACATTCCTGTAACCCTAAGGCAGTTCTGTTGCATTACTTTTCCTTTCTGTGTCTCCTCTCTACGAAGGAGAGTCCCTTACTCTCCTTCGTTCTCACTCTTGCTCAATTTATTTCTTTTTCTCATCTGTCATTTCAAACTCCCTCCCCACTCCCACTTTGTTACCTATTTGCCCAAGAGTCAAATTTCTCTGCTTTAAAGAAGCAGCACCCAAAATGTAAAAGCAGTCATCTTATCTGGTTTGGCTGGTGAAATTGTCTGGTTTAATTTAAATGTGAAATACTTATTTTATGTAGTCTTTATGAATTAGTTACAATAAATTACTGTAGTTGCTGTATCAAAATAATATAGTTAGTATCCAGAACATTTAAAGAAGGAACCCAAAGTTTCTGAAAGTTTTTTTTTTTTTTGAGCAAATATTGGAGTGCAGATCAAGTTGCAAACACACAATAACTAGACAAAAATACCTTTATCAGATTTATCAAAACCATGGTCTGGGCTTAAAGAGACAGTTGAGTTAAATCTCAGCTGAATCCAAAGTTAATTTCTGTCGGGGTGTGTGGAGGAAGATGCATGCAAAAAAGAAAAGCCAAAACTTTATTGAGATTCTTGTTACATATGATAAAGCATAAGAGTTCCCAGAATGTTTTAGGCATGCACCAATTCTAGATCAAGTTTGTGGCGGTTTATTGCAGTGGTGGCATTTTACGTGGGTCTGGCTTTTATTGTTGGGCAGTGTTGCTATGGAGTTCAACACCACTGGAAGGATTTGGTTAGCAAGAGACATGCAGGATTGGTTGTGCTGGCGTCATGTCAAGGCTACAGCTGCACCATTATTTTAACTTTGCGATTGCCTTTTTTACAAGAGTGTTTCTAACTTGACATAGTCAAAGAGTTTTGTCAGCTACAGCATGGTGTGATTGTGGTCATACATAGTTGGATCAACATCAGGAAATGCATTTTATGTGTAGAGCCTAGAAAAGAGCCTCTCCTAGAGGAGGATGTTAGTTGGGAAAAGTCTTTTGGTTATTGCAAAGAGCATATCAGCATCACAATTGCTTTCAGTCTGAAGGATGCTGTCCAAATTTGCAGCAATCTAGCCACAGTCAAGATTTGTTTTTTAATAGGACCATAACATAGACAGCAGGCTGGCAGGATCCTGTGTAGAAGGTTAAACTTAGTAAAACACAAAGTATAAAACTAATTGAAAGATGAAACAAAACCGGCAGAGAATTCAAACCCACAAGTTGAACAGCAGGAAGCATGACAGGAGAAATAGAGGAATCTGTTAAAAAGTTAAAGAAATGGAGAGGATATTTACTAGGAGGTACCATAAACATACCATTTGTTTAACATAATTAAACGAATGTACCGCAGGTAAACTTTGCCTAATGAGAAATGTTGACTGTTGACTGAGGAAGGTTGAGAAAAACAGAAATCACAAAAATTAAAAGATACGTATGGGAAATATTTGCCTAATATGAACACAAGGAAGAAGACAAATTCAACTATAAAGAAACATAGAGCTAAGTAACAAAATACACAAATAATTAAATATATACAAAAGTTCCACAGATTGGGACAATCAAGTTCTAATATGATGTGGAGAGTCTAGCAGCATGTTTATCCAGTTTTAAGGCACCCAGAGAGAGCTCTTTCTGCTGCTGCAGTTGACTGAAAAAACCCTGAAAAACATTAAAATCTAAGTCCACGTTGAGCAAGATCTTTCATACTCATATGTTTGGTCACAAGAACTATGAAACATTAAATCCAGTGCACTGGGAAATACTTTGAATAGCCCTGCAGCAACAAACTCATCTGGAAAAATTCTGTAGATTTTTAATAGCTCTGCACGCAACAAGTGAACTCAGCATCGTTCAGGGCAACTGGTCACTAGTGAACGATGCACTCTGAGTTTCACAACAGCCTGAGAGTTGTGTTGGTCCCACCAAGAGTGCTGATTAGCTATGCTTCCCACTGGACTGTTTGCTTTTAAAATGGAGAAACTACGTACAGTTTCATGTCAGAGAGGCAGCTAAATGAATACAGGGAACCGTTTTTAGTTAACACAGGTTCATTTAAAAAAAAGATTAGGTTACGGAATAGGGAGCCCTGCTTTGTGTTATTTTAATGATCTGATTTTCTGGAGCTGTGAGGTGAAACATATTGATAGTATTCCACAATGACAGTGTATTTGAAACTCTGAAGTAGAATTTTTCATTGAAGATCTAGATTTTTTTAATTATAAGAATAATCCTTTTAACAATTAGTCCAAAAGTTCAGATCCTGTAAATATAAACATTTTCACATTTCTCTATTTGCAACCACACAGTTCTGTATATTTTATTGTAACTTTATGTTATCAACACAAAATGGGGCAAAGTGGAAGGAAAATGGTACATAGTTTTCATTATTCTATCACAAAGACGGTTTTGGAAAGTGTGACTTGCATATGCATGCAGCTGACCGGTGTCAATGCTTTATAGAAATCATCTACTACAACTGCAGGTCTGGTAACAGAGTTTTATCTGAATGTTTCTGCTTATAAAAGCCCTCCCACATCATAATGCTGCCACCACCCTAAGAATTTTAGATTCAGTGTAATGCATAGTTTTACTCCACATTTAGCTTTGCCTGACAGCCAAAAAACCTTTAACGGTTTTTGATCATTAAATTTCTTCCACGTTTCCTGTGTCCCTCTGGTTTACGGTAAACTTCATATTGGACTTTTTATGATTTATTTTCGATACTCCTCTACTATGAATATGGTACATATTTGTGTTGCATTTTAGCTTATAACCACTAGTTTAATTTTGAACTAAGTCAAAATAAATATTTAAAGTAAGAAAAATCTATCAAATTATGTTTTAGTTTCTTACATTATTCTGCATTATTAAGAAAAAAATAAACAAGTTCCTTTATGTTATTGAACTGAATTGATTTATTTAATAAGACAGAACACATTACTGATTGTGCAATATTTGATGTAAATATTCAGAATTATCAAAATGCTGCAAACAAGATTATGTAAACAAGAAAATTTTAGTTAATTTGGGTACTATTTCCACTATATACTCTAAATGTGTAAAATAGTTTTGTGAAAAAAACTACATTGAATTTGTTGCACAATTTTAGCTCAAATCAAATAAGTTAATTTTTATAGTAATTTTTTTAAAGTGCATTGAAACAGTTTTCAAACACCTGTAAGAGCAAGAAAGTAGAGAGCATCACTTAAAAAATTTTAATGTAAAGAATACATGTGCAGAGAACACATACACATGTACAGTATATCATGACTTGAAAGTACTTGATTTCTTGCTCTGACACCGCGAGACCCCATGTGGTAGAAGATACACACTGTCAGATTTAGCACATTCTAGATCAAAACAATTTCAGTCTTCTTTCTGTGTGTTACTCGCCACTACTTGCATTCCTTCTTGGATTTTGGAGCATACTCAGTATGCTGGTTGGAGCAATCGCTTCCTCTGAGTGGCAGAAAGTTTGCTGTTTTCTTCTTCATCTTATCACCCCATCACCAGCCAACAGACAGGGGGAGCTGGGAGCTAGAGAGCAAGTAAAGGAGACACTTCACACTCTCTCAGGTTTGGCTCCTCTCCCTGTTTGGGCACGATGAAAACGGCTGATTATTGGGGCTGATAAGACGAGGAATGTTGCTTCTAGAGGAAACTCTACTGGATGAGATGTGGCTTACAGAGTACTGTTTCCCCGTCTCCACTGCTTACCCTCCAACACCAGCATCCCTGCTGGTCCCTCTCCTCTATTTCTATCTCCTTCTAAGCCAGGTTTAGAAGGAGATAGAATGCAAATATTGTGGATCAAAACCTTCCTACGTTTGCTGGTTTTCACTTCATTTGTTTTACTTACTTTCAGTTTATGTAGCAATATGGCAGCTGTTTAATTCCACTTCGCTCGTAAGAATAACCTGAAATAAGTGAAATCAAAGTGGTTAAAAAACTCAGAGAAAATCAGAACTCAAAGTGTAAATATCTCTGTTACAATGACTAGTTTTAAAGACATAAAAATTCTTACCATGATTCATAATTTCTCATCTTTAATGTATTATTCAACCTGTGAAATTCAACTTTATGTCCAAAAATCTATGATGGGAGACATTTAAGCAATTTAAAGAATATATAAAATGGTTGCAAAATACTAAATTTTTCATTCATGTCAAGCCTTTAGATGGAACATTCTATGTAGCAATCAAAATATTCTGATGCTGATAACCAGTTTAGCTGTCATGGTGAGATTTTCCTAAGGTTTGCTCATTTACACTCTTCAGATAAAGTTTGTAGAAATGGAACAGATGTAAGGACTGTACCTTTCGAGAGAATACAGTATAGAGTGATGAAACCAAACTTTAATCTTTGGACCACATGTTCAGTTTGGCCAAAAGCAACACTTAGCATCACCAAAACAATGCACAAACTGAAGGAACTTTTATACGGCAGAGTCTACAAATATTTCTAGGTCAGATGTGGTATGCAGTTAGACTCCTACCAAAGAAGACTGAATATGGAAATTGAAACGAAAGAATTCTTAACATAGTTTTAGAATAATAGAGTTTGCACTTATACAACTAGCTTTAAGTTTTGCAACTTTCTTTTTAGTTTCTGATACTAGTGTTGGTCAAAGTGTTATTTGCATAATACTTCAAATTACTCTTATCAGACAAAATCACTTGAGATAGTCACAGGTTTTAAATCTTAAACAACTAAACAAGGATATGATTCTACAAACAGACTGGCTTTGTGCAATTTGTTTTTGTAAAGATGAAAATGCTTCCGTTCTTTGCACAAATGCTTGTGAATGGCTTGGATATCAATTCATTTTTACTTTGTTTTACCAGTAAAGACACTCAGAGTAGCTGGTTTGTGCTGTACAAATAGCTTGCAAAAAGAAAAATTGCTTGGATGTTGATGTGGTCTGTTTGAAAAACCAATTTATGAATGGCGGCATCACCATTTCATTTGCATTCAAGACAATCTTAAAACAACATTGTGTGGAAAACTCCAGCACTGAAGCAATACTTTATTATTCTCTACTGCTAAAAGCAGAGAGGGGCAATCCTGCAGGCTGCAAGAGGCAATAAGTGCAGGAACGAGCAAAAGTAATTGACACTTTTTTTGTTTGTTTTTTGCACTCTAGATGCAATTTGTTGGGTTCTATAATTTTCCAGGATATGCATGACATGATGCTGCTTACGAATAACTAATATAGATTTCCAACTGATTAGTTATTTTGTTACAGTCACCATATCACAAATACAATGGGCACATTCCCTTTAGCCATGTTCGGTGTTTTAGAAAGTTCTAACAATTTCACAATGAGGACTGTGAACAACACAGTAGATTTTTACTCCTGTTGGCTTAACATTTATGATAAACTGAAGGATGAGGTTTAGGGTACATCCTGCATCAAGTCTTTGGTGATTTTTTTATAGTCCTGAATTTTAATCCTATAACTAAACATGTTTTTGGATGACAAGTCCCAATTTATTGGAAATCATATCAAGCCATTCAAACTGCCATTTTACTCTTTCCTTGCACATGCAGTCATCCATTGTCTGTACGAGCTTATCCTTGCAGAGTGGGGGGTCACCATTCCATCACACAACAAACAAGACAATTTATAGAGACCAATTAACCAAAGAGTCACCTTTTTGGACTGTTGAATGAAGCCGGAGTATCCTCTTGCATGGGGAGAACATTCAAACTCTATGCAGAAAGACCACAATTTAAACTTTGGGCCTTTTTGCAATAGTGCAACTGTTCCAACATGCAGCCTGATTTTTCCAATAATAAAAAAAAAACCCACATGAAACTAAAGGAAGGAAATTTAAGGACCATAAGAATATCATTAACGATGCATTCTTTGCCACATTCATTATTCCACTCAGTTTGATGGCAAATTTTTCTAAAGGATATGGGCTCAGTTTTATATATGACACACTAACAATATTTATATGTATAAGGACAGTGTGCCCGGGTGTTAAAGCCTAGACAGATTCCCTTAGTGTTTCCACTAAGATTACGCAACAATTAAGATAAGACATGACAGTTTCCTCTCTCTCTTTGCCTCTCTCTCTCTCTACCGTTTTTAGTGTGATTGTAAAGAATGTTGTTTAAAACCTGTTTGTAGAAGGAAAGCTAAGTTGGCCTTTGATGTCTTCTGAAATACGAAACACCCAGAGGCTTTGCAGAACGCCCACAACACACTCTCACACACATGCCTTGGTGCACAAAGCACTGCTTCAGACAAGCTTTATTATCCAATTGCACAAACAGACCAAACACACATTTCACTTTTCACTGGAAATTACTTAACTGCACAGTTTCAGATTGACTTCGGTGGAAATGAACATTCACCTGAGCCCCCCTGCTACTTTCTCTGCCCCCCACCCCCTCCCGTGTGCCCGCTCCGTTTCCCTGCCTCGCTCCATCTCTCAGTCTGCAGCTTTCTGCTGACTCCAGGAATTATGATCCGTTTCCCGTCCGCGGGAATAATAGAATACGGGGGAGCATGGGGGGAGTCAGCAACAGCTCTGTGGAACAGTAGTGAGGAGTCCAGCTTCACTGTGGTTACATCGTGTGTGTGTGTGTGTGTCTGCAAAATGCATTCAGATCCAGATGTGCAAACGTGTTGCGTTTTCCTTTTTCATTTCCATAAACTTCACACGGAGACAGAAACACATTTCGGCCTCTGTTAATGCTCATAAATCTTTGCCCTCCCTCTAGTTATCTTGACAGTAAACGCCTCGCATACACAACCACGCGACAGGCGGCGGGATCTCTCTCCGCCAGAGCCTCTGGGCACTTAACACTATCGGCAAGTCAGATCCAGCCACTCTAGTGTGTTTGGAGTGTGTGAGGAGTGTGTCCTCAGCCGCGTAAATATTTATCACACGGCTACCCCTGGAATTTTAATGAGCACTGATGGAGAGCAGTCAACACAGCCTAGCCAGAGGAGAGACAGACAGGGAGCGAGAGTTTGTGAGCCTGAGTTTTGGCTTCTTAACATCAAAGTTTGTCTGTGCTGATTTCCTGTGGAGGATCAGGTCTGATGAAAATGTTGCACAATAATTTCTTCTCCTCATTTTCATTCTCTGTCCACCCTCACATAGGGTTGTGTTGCAATCAAAAAGTGTTTTTGTTTTTCCATGGAGAAGGGTTTTTATGCTGCTTAATGCGCACGAATAAAAACATTTTTGAAGACAAAATTATTTTAATGCCTGTTTTGCACATTCAATGTGATCATTTCTGGATTGACCTTGTGCCATCTTTCCAGCTGTATCTTAACCTTACAGTCTTCAGACTTTACAAAAAAAATATGTTGCCAAAAAATTTATAAAATTGTCCAAAAATGCTAAAATCATGTATTTAAAAGAAAACGTATTAAAATAATTTACATTATTTGTGGTTTGATTGTGTTTTTCATTTTGTTTTTAGAAGACTATAGGTCCAAAATTAAATGTTACCAGCATCTATGGTCCACACATGGATATCATTCTTTTTATTTATTTATTTTTGTAAAAAGAAAAGTGTCAAAACAAGTTTGAAATATTATTGAGAGTAGTCTAGGTAAAGTAGGTAAAACCTCGCAACTTTGCTTCCTTTCACTTGAATGTTTTAATTATACAGCTTTTACATATTTTGTGTAAGTGTGGTCATGTGAGCAGGGCACGTACCCATCAGGGTGACAGGGCCACCCCTTAGAGGTCACTTAACACATTGTGCGGAGGCCAAGCTGCATGGGGAGCCAGGGAAGGAAACCTGAGCTGTAACTCTCACAGCTCTTTCTCACACAGACACGCAAACACACGCATAGAAAGAGACACACTGGACCTGACCCTTTGACTTGTAGCTGGGAGTGGCTAATAACTGTCTTGAATTCCCAAAGACCCAGCACCTCGCTATTCATTTACTACACTCATGCTTTATTGCTTTGATGAAACGATAGACATGAACGCCCCGATTTGTGGTGCCAAAAGAGCCGGAAGTCAAATGGTCAGGTCGTATTTTAACCCCTCTGGAAATCCCGAAATATTTTAAATGGCAACTATGTTTAGATAAGATATTTAAACTTCAACATACTTGCATGTTGAATGGCTTCATGGTGTGTAAATCCTTTAGGTAAGAATTAAATATGTAGCATGATGTAAGACAAACACTGTTGCCATGCAACTCATGCACTTTATATTTTGCTTAGTATCAACTTCATTAGAAGAAATATTTTATCCTTTTTTTTCATTTATGTATTTGTCATAACTTTTGGATGTTTGAAAACTTTACCGATTTGTTTAAAATTCAGTCAGATATTTGCATATATTTCCTTAGTGTTTGGTAGATTTGTTTTTTCAAACATTCCAGCTGTCCGTCCACAAGCTTCTGACAACAGTTTGCTGGATTTTTGACCCATTCCTTCTATGTAAATTGGTGTAACTGAGTCTCATTTGTCAGTGCCATTGCTTGAACACACTTTTTCACATTTGGCTACAAACCTTTCCATGCCAGTGAGGCCAGGCCTTGAGATAGAAAATCTAGACAACTAAATTTGCTGTCAAAAATCAAATTTGTAATTGGTTTGGTTGTTTGCATGGTCATTGCTTCACTACTTTGTGAAGCACACCAGTCGCTCCTGCATCAAAAGATCAACACATGAAGCTGCTAACCATCTTCTTGACAGTTAGGATGGAGTTTCCATGTTTGCTTTCCTTCTTTCCCCTCTAAATGTAACACAATCATTATGTTCAAACACTTTTATTTGTCTTAAAAAATCTATTTATCCCTCCTGCTATGTTTGTTTCTGAGGTACAGCAATAATGTTCGTACCCAGGGAGTGTTTAATCATGCAATAATGTCAGAAACCAAAAAATTCCTCCAAAACATTTTCGTATCTGATTATTAACTCCAATACTAACCATTTCAATCAATATTTGTGCAATGATGTTTTTTTTATTTCTCACAAATAAAGGACCAATGATGACAACTTACTCATTTACTCATTTGGACATAAAAAATTGAATTTACATTTTTTTATGTCCACTGAAAAAAACCTAGAGACAAAAAAACAATAATTTCCTTGAAATTGATCTTTTGTCATTTTTTTTAATATTTTGATTTTTTTTCAATGGGTGATCTTTATAATTGAACATGAGACACATATTGTTCTGGATCAAATTGACCCACTGATTAAAATCAAGACAAATGTGTCATGCAGAGAGTATTTATGTTTTCCCTCCACTTCTGCTGAGTGTCACTCAGTGTGGGTGGAGTTTGTCCACGGGAACAGAAAAGATTCCCGTCAAAAGTTGTATGAACACCTGCTTTCTCGCAGTTTCCTAGTGAAATAAAGAGAATAGTGAGAAAGTGGGTTTGTGTGCGTGTGGGCGTGCGTGCACGTGTGTGATGTGGTGTGTGTAGGCGTGTGTGTGGGGGGGGGGGTGTGCGTGTGTGTGTGTGTGGTGAAATGTGGTTCATAGCTTCAGGGAAACATGAAGATTTGGACATTTTTGAAAATCTTTTTTAGCCTTCAACTTGACTGCTGGGTCAAATTGACCCAAACAGTATCTATGTAAAAAGTAGACGCAGGAGAGGCTGCAAATTTTCAATTTATATGCAGAGTGCACCTATTTAGAAAAAGTTTCATGCAAAAAAAAAATAGGTCCAACTATTTTTAAAACATTTTTAAACCTTAAAACGGGTCAATTTGACCCGCAACATAACAGGAGGGTTAATTGTTCCTGAGTAAATTTTTAACCAATCAGCATTTTATGTTGCTTTTGAAGTAAGGATTTCTTCCTTGCTGAGTGATCTTTTAGCTTTTTCCTGTACATGACATGTTCCTCTGGATAGTAACAACCTATTGCAAGCATCTTCACAAGCTCTTTTGTATTTTTTCTGGTGCTGACATGAACATTTAGCACAAGAGCACATTAATTTATGGGACACAGAACTGATTTTCTTCGACTAAGAGTAAAACAAAGTAGTTTAAACTCTATATTTTAAAAAGGTTAATCAAACTCAATTCTAATCTTTTGAAATAAATTGAACCCAAACTCAAGCTGATTGATTGACCTTCACTAGTTGCATAATAATTAAGCAAAACTTAACTAACTTTTAAAAAAACAACAGCTTATCAAGATTAAGTAATTAAAAAATATATATTTTGCTTGTTAATAATTCAACATAATGGTATCTGGGATGCCACTACTCTCTTCCTGATATCTGGGTGTGTTTCATTTTTTTGTTTTTTTTTGTTTCTTAAAATGTCACACAAGGAATAATTGTGTTTGAGATCTCGCCTTAAGATAAAGTACAGCCATAGGTGAACCTAAAATAAAGCCATAAGTGACGCTGAGATGTTGCATATTTACCTATCAGCAGCTTACAAAACCACAGCGATATCTGGACATAACAATTACTGTATGAAAATATCTGGATTTAAAGACAGTGGGTTTTTCCTGTATTTTTATATGGTGTATGTAAATATTTGATATCATCTGCATGTGTGTCTGTATTCATATATATTCAGCTTACATTACCACAAACAGATCACATGATTATCTAAGATGGTTGAACTGCCAGAGAAAGCAGCACCTCTGAGGAAATGAGGCGTGACTGTCAAAGGTAGCAGGCCTAACGCTCAACATTCAAGATGGATATAGAAAAAAAATAAACAAAAATAATATGTATGAAGTAAAAATTTCTTTCACGGTGTAGGAAAGATAAATTGTTTATCTAACTAAGATGAGAGACCACAAAATATAAATGAATGTAAACAGATAATAACAGCAACAAGAAGAACTTCCTAAAATAACAAACATATTAAGCCTTATGTAAACATTATTTTGCCAAGCTTCATAAGATGAAATGCTTTCTGTGCACAATGATATCAATTAGGTCAAAACTGAAATTTGTTAAAATAAAAATTATATTTTACAATTAAATTATCACACATTAAGAAATAAGGAGATTTAATTGCATTTAACAAAATCACTTCTACTACATTTTTTTTGGCACCCCTAACAGTTGAACTGTTGAAGCTGTTTTGTATATATGTTGTTTTCTGAGTTTCTGAGCTTAGGACCTTTAATAATTTATGACTTCTTCTTTTACTGGGGTTTAAACATTACAAGGTCCATTCATCTTAACGAATCTTGACAACTGGGAAAGACAAGAGAACATGCCATTCAAGTAAGGCAGATGTTCGTTGATCTTCATAGCTCAGGAAATGGCTGCAAGAAAACTGCTTCTTAACTAAGCTTGTCCATATCACTTAGAGCAGTAATTAAATGTTTACAACAATTGGAATTAAAACAACAAGGCTGGGCACAAGTATAGCTAAGCTGTGTGGGAGGTATGTCTGGAAAAAGAAAATATATGTCAAAAAATGCACACAACAAAGTCTCAAGGTGTGTCTGGTGTGAAACAGACCCACCTCATGTCCACAGTGAAGCATAGTGGAGAATGTGATTCTGTGGCGTATGAAGAATAAATAGCTGTGATTCGTGCAGCTATGTAATTTTAATCTGTGACATGTGCTTCACGTATACAGTTTTTACATAAGAATGCGTCTTTAACATAGGATTTCCCCTGCTGAATAAATAAACTCAATTTCAGTATAAAATAATGTCATTATAATAAATGACATTGAAATTACATAGATTTGAACATCTTAAAAAAATAAAGCAATTTTTACATTCAAAAGTCCCAAGATTAAAACCTTTTCTCTGGGTTAATTTTTGCTTCAAAATTTCATCTGATAAGACATTGAAAAAGACTACAGTTTTGTGTAAAAGTTGTGCAAAAAAGAAGTCGGCTTATCTTCGAAGCTATTTAAGCTTAAAATACCATCTCAATGCAAAACATGTTGCGGCAGCACAGACAGACGCTAAAGTCAGCGTCGACAGTCCACATTTCTAAATAAATACTTTATTCAAAGAAATTAAATAAATGCTCAGGGATTCCTGGAACACCTGAAAGCTTAATCGCTTATAATAGCACTTTGCATTATTCTTATGGTTGAATAACCGCAATAACATATTAAAAACAATAAGTGTATTTGTTGTCGAGCTCACATGTCTGTTCAACAATTTAGCAGTGAAATAGATTTTTGAATTGAAAATGTTGCTTCACTATACAAACTATTTTGTTTCTATAGTTTTTGATAAAATGTGTTAACTTGCAATTAATAAATACAAACCCTGCTATTAAATCGCTTAAAAATTTTAATTGAGTCCCACCTCTACTTTTTACACACCTTTTACCATTTGTGTCACTAAATACAGACTTCCACAAATACCCACAATAGCAGCTCAGTAACACCACTATTAATATGTGAAAAGGTATTAAGATGTATGGCATTTTTGCATATTAAACCTTATGTTTTTGTTGTGTTTTTTTGTATATAAAGACATCTTAAATTAACAAGTCATAATACTTACAGACTTAATTGCAGTTTACACATATTAGGAGACCTAAATTAATGATTTCACTTAATCTTGATTAATTGCGATGGTATATGAAGCAGAGAAGAAACATATAAAAATTCTTAAATGTTATTTAAAACAAATCCACTGTGCTTTAGCACATCAGTCTCTGGTTTCAGATCTCCCTCTCCCTCAGTCCTCACTTCCTTCCAGCTGAAACTGAGGGCCTTTTGTGCCGTAAAGGAAGTGATAAGTTGAGTCGATGCAGGCGGAGGTGTGTTAGAAATTGACCAGTGACAGATTTGTGACTGTATATTCAAGCAGCCACAAAGCGATGAGATCCTCTCTGTTGGCTGGGAGTGCGTCCCTGCCTACACACAGGTATTGGCTCACACACCTGTTGGCACAGAGAAAACTCTGACTGCCATGTTTTTGCTTACCATCGAATTTTCTATTCCTCTTTGTTACGCCTTTACCTCCTTATTTGTGCCGGAGATTTTTTTTTTCATTGCGGTTATGAAAATCGCAGAAGCGGGGTTGAGGTCTTCCATCCGTGTCAAAGCAAGGTCAAAGATGGGAACTAGTGGGCCTGTTTCGAACATCTGTGTCTGCAGAGGGACACGCAGTGACCGTGGGCTTTAGACTCTCACAGTGTTCTTTATCTGATTTCTTTTGAAGTCTGTGTATTTCCAGCCTCAAGTCCACTACTGTACAAATACCAGAGACATCACTGGACTTCCAAAACCACATCATTCAGTCTCCCAGCATGGAGCCCTCAGAGAGAGGCAGAAGAAAGGGTTGCTTTCTGCAGAATCTTTGATCTGTCTCCATAAGTAGGAAGACTTGCAGTAAGAAGGAAAAATAACTGCAGTTCATGGACGTTTTCCCACCTATAGGGATGTGCAGTTGTAATTACTGTAGTGTGTGCATGTGTGTGGGGGTGTTCACACATGTGACATGTTTGTGTGTGTGTGTGCCCCGATACGTTCTGAGGTCAGCCCCTGTGAGCTCTGATTTATTGAAAGGCCTTGCAGTGATACCAGAATTCCTTTGCGTTAAATGCCTGCTCTAAGGGCCTTTTTACTGCTTCTGTGCTTTATGGACCATGATCGCTCTCCATTTGTCTCTCACCTCCACATTTCTGTGGATTTTTTATGGCTTCTTCTCTTTATTGGAATTGATCTTATCAGGGAACCTTAAAGCAAAGAGATATGGGAAATGGGTAAGATGCATACTTGCAGCTTGAGATGAAAAAGATTTGCTTTTATTGAGTATAAAAATTGGTCTTATGTTTTGGAGTTTCCCAAATTTGTGCTTCTTTTAAACACCAAGTCTAATTTTTTTCTGAATTTTTAGAAAACTCTACAAATCCTGGCAAAAAATAAATAAATAAAAAATTGATCTCTCATATATAAAGACAGTTTAGCCAGAATGTGTTTGGACTGTTGAAGCCAGGGTACCCAGAGAAAACCCAATCATGCACCGGAGAATATGCAACTCATTGCAGAATGTTCATGCTGATGTTTTTAAAACAAAACGCATATTTTTGTCCAACTCTACCTGATAGTCATGAACACTCACTCTTTAGCCTAATTTTAGTCTTACATAAGGATTATTTATAGGTTTATTGACATTTAATCTTTTAAAATGAGAAAAATGCTCCCACATTAATCCCCCCGTACTCCGGCCCCTTTTCATTTAACTGCTCATTTTCAGCTTTTGTCCCCCAGTTTTCGCTACCATCACTTCTCCATATTTTCAGTTGCTGGCAGCTTTAAACAGGATGCACCTAAACGTTGGGTTTGGTTCCAAATTGGATCCATATGAAGATTATATTGTGCCCGCATCTGTTAGTGGTTCATGTTGAATTATTCGCTACATGCTCTGTTTGAGGAGGGTTCAGTCGGCCGCAGAATGCTCTCGTTAGCAGCTCAGAGTCGGCTTTTCTTTCACAATGCAACTCTCCGTAGGCAGGTTTGCGTCAAAGAGACTGTCTGTCACCTGTAGAAATCCTGCCTGACAAACACCAGATGCAGGATTAACTTCCTGGATGCTGAACTGTGTGGTTGTGTGCTAAGCAGCCAGACTTAGTGGACAGGAGTCTGATTTCAACAGATGCTAAGCTCAGATGGAGAATTCAGTGGTTTGTCAATGCAGCTGACAGGAATGAGGACTATAAAACAGGATACAGCTGCTGCTTCTGTTGTTCTTTCTTATGTAACTCGTGTTTTTTATTTATTGTTCTCTTTTAACTTTACCTGTAACTTATAAGCATGAAAAACAAATACCTGAAAAACTGAAAGCTCCCTTTTTGTTAATTCTCCTTAAAAATCAAACAAGCAGTTACTCTGACTTTGGGTTTCTGCAGCAAACTTGTATGCGTTCCTAATTGCAAAGAAATTAAACAGTTTTTGCAACGTGAAATGCAAAATAAATAGGTTGACTGGTTGGACTCTGAACACAGCTTTCTGTGGGACAATGATGGCAATTGTGGTAGAAGTTTGTCGTCGAACCGGTGGGTTGCCCAATCAAACCCCACCTCTGTCTCAGCAGTGTCCTTGACCAAGACACTTCACCCACTTTGCCTGCTGCTGGTGGTGGTCAGAAGACCTGGTGGCGCCCGGGCATGGCAGCCTTGTTTCTGTCCGCCTGCCCCAGGGCAGCTGTGTCTACTAAAGCATGCTTAGGAACCTTTTAAAAGTAATTCATCTGATTTTTTTTTTTTTTGTAACAGTTGAATCCAAGAAATATACAAACCCCAAGAAACCTTATGCTGAACACCTTGTTACATGGAAAGGTTATAATTGATTAAATTCCATTTTAATCATTTTACCTCTATTCTCATTGCTTTTGTGTGGCACACAAATAGCTGGTAGTCTTTCTAGATACACATTGAAACTTCAAAATCACTTGTTTTCAAGGAGAAGAGCTAATGAGCAGACCGATGGGAGCCCCAGCTGGAAAAAAGCCAAACAGGCCTGTCAATCAGACATGTCATGTTTCTGACTGTTTCAAAGAAAAATCACAAGTGAAAAATAAATCAGTGCAGTCTTGTTATATATTTTGTTCTGGATTGAATGGATTCTTCTCACCTTGAAGATGAAGATACATTTTTAAGAAGCATATGTCTATAATTAAAAGATTATGATGGTGTTTAGCTCCAATGTGACTATAGTAAATAAGTCAAGAAGCATTTTTGCAGTGCCTTTGATTCATCATATAACTGTGCACCTGACTTGATAATTAAATACATACCTTTTGGAGCTGATTTAATTTGTTATGAATTAATAAAATCCTAGTTTTTAAAGAAGCTTGAGAAAAGTGAAGATTGTCATTTCTTTACTTCAAATGTAGTTCAAAGGTCCAATGAACCTGAAGGAACCTTTATAGTATTGAAGAAAGGTTGGGAAGTAGTGGCATCTTTTCGATTTCAGCCTTTGATTGTGCAGTTCTTGATCATTTTTTCATGCATGAAAATAGATTAGTTTAAATTATAGCCTAAAGCTTTAGATAAAACTGATTCTTACTACAGATCTCAGATTCAGACTGCATGTCCTTGGTGAAATATACAATGCTACAATCTCCAAATTCCATGAACACCCCACATATGACCTTTTGAATGCCTTTGTTCATTATCTATGCTCATAAACATGAAAAAAAGGAAAAGTCACAGTATTAAAATAGTGCCTTGGTTGGCTGTTCTTCAATCGTAAAAATGTCTCCCTTGTCACCAGAGAAATCATACACACTGGTTGGCAGTAAATAAGGTTCTGCCATGATTTGGGTCAAACATAGTTTAGCTTATTTCACCAACATTCAGGGCAGTGGCCAACACGACGCTGCAGTGCTGCTCTATGTTTCCAGCACCCCTCTCAATTTCCTCAGTTAGTTTTGTGGTTAGGTCATTTTGAGTTGGATCGTGGTGGATTAGGGCCTACCATGCAGTTGTCCTGCTCTGCTCATTGTGTGATGCAGAAAAAGCAAAACTGAATGGATTCCAGTTCCAGTTGAGGTTGTGTGAACGTAATTAATTAATTTAATTAATTAATCTAGAGGTTTTAGTAATAACACAAATCAGAGTTCTTTTTGCCCTCAGCATAAGTTTAATAAATGCTTTTTGATACTTTTGGGAGATATCTGATTGTCAAATCTGGGTCTTGAAAGAACTGCTGATAAAATTGCTTCCAAGCAGTCTGACATTGTTTTAAAGTGGTTTTGTTCTCAATGTTTTCTGCAGGACTTTGGATACTTTTTCACTTATTTGACGATAGAGCCATTGCATAGTGATATCACAAACATGTGCTAACTCTGTGTCCTTTTGGTTTCCACCATTACAACATCTCAAAGTTTACTTTTAGGTTTAGAGTAATACATTTACACGGATTGCCTTTCTGTGACAGACTTCTAAAAATATTTGAGAATATTCTGTTTGTTATACAAAATAACAGTTTCATGGTTTAGTTTAGCAACATTCACTAAATGACTCAGATTTAGTAACTGGGATTAAAACAGCTCTAATGTGTAGCGAGTCTACAGAATAACCTCAGAATACCTTCAGACAATAAACTCAATAAAGAGTTTATAGAGCACATTTAAAAAATTTCAAGAAGGTCGGGCTGCTTGGAAGTAAATACCGTCCGCAAGGCAAGAAATATTCAAGTAAATGAGCCACAATAAACTCTGTTTCTATCCAGCATATTGCTTTTTTTGTTTTTCTACATCTTAATAGCAGTGGGACTCGATTAAAATTTTTAACCAATTTAACTGCAGGGTCTGTAGACATCCATTTAACTTCTATGAAAAAATGAAAAAATATTTGCTTAGAAATGTGGATGCTGAAATTAACATTAATGGAGACATCTGTGTTTGCTGCTGTTAGGTTGTAGCTGACGTTTTGCATTGACATGGTAATTTAGGTTTGAATAACTTTGGTGATGAGTAAACTCCTTTTTGCACAACTTGCACACAACAATAGTATTTTCCAGCGTCCCATCAGATTTATTTTTGAAGCAAATATTACATTAAAAATTGCATTAAAATGTATTTGTTAAAATCTAAGTAAATAATTAACACAATAGTGACCCAACTCTGCATAATACAGATACTAAAAAACAAGAGCTTGTCTTTTTCTTTTAGCAAACAGTCACGGTCCGTGTGACTTATGTGATGCCAAATAAATGCGAACAGCAGGTGTGTCTGCAGCGTTTCACCAGTGTTCGTGACGAGACCGTGCCAAGCTGCAAAACGTTCTCCATTACAAATCCTAATCAATATAATTATGAAGCAAGTGGATTATTTAATGTAATTATGGAGTAAGTCACCCAATTATAATTGCATTCAGATCCATGATAAATTATGTCTCATTGCTGTAGGTAATTAGTCTGAAAATGTTTCCAGTTATGGCTTCAGAGCCAGAAATAAAAAAGCTTGTGAGTAATGTACAGAGCTGCTCACATGAGAAAGAGTTGTTTGTCCTGCTGTTACAGACTGAACAGGAAAAAGGCCTTTCTTGTACTGAGCTGTGTTTAGACCGGGTGCAGTTAAAAATAAAAATTAAAAAAAGTCAGCTCACCCGGAACTGAACCAGGTTTTCAGCTTGGGCCGGATAATCTTAAACCAAAGTGCGTCAGAGTCAGAATCGGCCTGTACTTGTTCCCGCTGTGTGTGTTTAGTGTTCTTGCCTTTGTGTGTAATCAGAAGAGTGTGATTAAGCGCCGTGGAGCCTCTCCGAGATGTGGGTCCCTGCTCTCTTAAAGGCTGAGCTATGCCAGCGCTGCCGTGTGCGTTCCTCTGTAATAAGATCACCCAGAAAAGACGTTTTTAAGAGGTCCAGATCCAGATAACAACGCTGCTCTCTTTTCACATTTTATACTCTTTACACAAGACCTTTTTTCTGAGTTGGAGTGAAGCACACAATAAAACCTGTTGAAGCTGCCGCAGTAAGCTTTGAGCTTTACACTCTCAAGTTGATCCTGTTTAAACAAGACACTAACTTCACGCATAAGGCTAAGAAAGAAATTAGGTTCGCTGAACTCATCCGACTCCTGAATTGGTCTTTTCATCCATAATGGATGGTTTATCAAGGTCCAACATTTTGTGGGAAAATTAGAGGTTGATTAACAAGAAAAATCTCAAATTTTCAGTTTTTGGTCGCACTTTTATGATGTTGGTTGAAGGACACAACTCAAAGCTTATTTACATATTTACTCTGAATTACAGAATTACTTCTCCTGAATCTCAGTCCTGACCTCTGTAAAGGACATGGCCTTCCATTTATTATTTTGTTCCTTTTTTATTTTTTCACTGTAGTAGTCCAGCTAAAAGAACTTGCCTTGTAAGCCCCCAAAACAGAGACTTCACATGCCCACTTGAGGAAACAAAGAGATGTAATCTGTGTGTGTATGTAGATATAAATATGCCGGTTCTCAGTTAACACACTTGAATGGCACAACACGGTCTTTTAAAAGTGCTCCAACATATTACTTTTCAATATTGTCAATCATTATAAAATAGCAAAGATCAAATAGTCCCTTATTTAAAATTAGTCGCATGCCAACAACTATTGGAATATGTAGTTTATTGCATCTAGTATCTGTCTGTATAAAATATGTTGTAGCATGAGCAATAATGGAAAATAAACTGTATTTTGATTGCTTCTGATGTTAACATAGTGAAACATTACCACACATATCGTTATGACATTTGTTCAAAAAAATATAATTCCGTTTAAATAGATTTTTTTTTTACAGTATAATAGATTTGGCTTTTCTCTTTCTTAACATGCATGTGTACCGGAGGATTGAGAACTGCTTGCACAACACAAGATGAGCATATTACGTCACATAAATGAGTGTGAACCGATCATGCTTCTTAAAGGAGCGTCCCGTTCCTCGGAAAAATTTTAACCTCCCTGAATTAAGAGGGAGTGTAGAGCTGTGGCCCTAGGGATAACACCAGCAAGTGGGATTCAGCTTTAATTTCATCAAAGTGCTGATTAATATATGAAACATAAAAGCAATCATGTCTCAGTCAGAAATAAAAAGAGGACTCTGCAGAGTGCAGTGAAGGAAGCGGTAAGAGTTGCTGGTGTGTCTCTACCTTTTGTTCAGGAGGGATGTAAGCGATGTCAGACTCTCCTCGTTCTGCTTCATGAAGGTTTTGAACTGCTGGGGGCCTCATCCTCACAAACCGACCCACCTGACTGCTGAACAGCTTCCTGCTTCAAGCAGTGTAAATTCTCAACTTCTGTCAAGATGTCTTGTTTTACATGATATTTGACCTTTTTTAATTAGATTTTCTACTAATTTTCCAAATGACTCAATATGTTGTCATGCAACATGATGTTTTGTTGCTTTATATGAGTTTTAAGAAACTTATTATAAATTATGAAATATTTAAATAAGTCATCAGGGCTTACTAAGTAAGATGTAAGAAATTAAGCAAATGCAGATAGTACTGAGAAGAGATTGGATCTTGCAGAAAATAGCTCAAGCTTATGTAATATGCAGACTTCTGTCTTCTGGCTGAAGCTTGACGGTGCAAAAGTTTGAATGAATTAATATGCTGCCAAACTATCAGTGCTCTTAAAAAATCATGAAAATATTTGACTTGGAAAAGTACTTCTTGCTCTTTTAAATCCAGAATATCTTTCCAACACAAAAATCCTTTTTAAGGATCATTTATTTTCCTCATTCATCCACACATTAACCATGTGTTTCTCATCTAAGTGGCCTTGGATCAGTGTTTGTCCTCCTTCAGACTGAATCTTTACATGAGATGTGCACAGAACATTGAACATTCTGGATCTTGTTTTATGAACCCCAACTCTTCCTGCAAAGGTCTTCTTTGTGAAATTTATAATTATGTATTTCTTTATGTATTTTTATTAATTGCAAATAATGTGTTTTAAGATCAAAGAGACTGAAATAATACATAAAGAAACAAAAGAACGAAAAACATGAACATGAACATCTGACATTCCGTTATTGTTCCCGACAGATTTTAAAGTTTTAATTGGGTTAGCCCCCTTCTTATCTTCATGATCTTTTGAAACCACGCTCTGTCTCCACAACTTTGTGATCAAATAATCAGTTGCTGTTAAATGTCCCTCGAACTCGACTTAAGAGCAAAGGAGATCGGGTTTTCTCTGTTGTTGCTCCTGTTCTCTAGAATTAGTTTCCTTTTCAGACTAAATCTGCCCAAAATCTGAGTCATTTTAAATCACTTAAAACTTATTTTTATTTGTTGGCATTCAGTTGAGGTCTAATTCTGTAACCTTTTTTGTTGCGATGTTATTTTGCTTTCATCATTTTATTCCACAGCAAAGACGTTTTTATGTGTCTTTGTACAGAACCTTGGTGCAGTTTCAACCCGTTTTTAAAAGTGCTATATCAGCACATTTGACATTGACATTAGAGTCAAAGTTGACTTTTTATATATATATATATATATATATATATATATATATATGTGTTATAATACAACTAATTAGATATCCAAAAAGTTTTAGCGTTTCTGACTTTGCTTGAGAATTAGATAACATAAAGTAATAGAAATAAAGAGCCTTGTTCTTGTCAAGCAACTGTAAGCCATCAATGTTTCTGACACTCATATAAATGAGTGAGGAGTGATGGATGAAAAAAGGGAGAGTTTGAAGAGGGAGTCAGCGAAAAGTGGGGAGCTTTAAAAACAACGTACAGGAGAACGTTTTTGTTTTTTTTCCCCTCCGTGCTCTTTTTCTGACTCTTTGGTGGTCTGAAGGAAGGTCTAACTGGATGTTGAACCCAGAGCAAAACACAACAGGGGGGGAAATGAGTTAGGGGTTCAAGGAGGGGGTGAGTGGGGGGTCCTGGGCTGGGGGTTACACCACCAGAGTCCCACAATTCATCATGCTTTGGCACCGACGAGGGCCGTCTGGACAGATCCGAGGTGGGGAGCCGGGAGGGGGGATTGATGGCCAGCGAGACTCTGTGACCTGCTTTTCCCCCCACGAGAGGAGATAGTGTGTGTCTGTGTTAACGTGTGTATGAATATGGAAAGAAAACATAAAAAAAAAAATGGCGAAACAAATCATTACCCTCCAACTTATTTGTCCCGTTGGAAGTTTTGAAGCTGAATTCAGAGCGTCTTCATGTCAGCAGGATTCCCCTGCTTGCTCCCAGCCATCAGATCAGACATGACACATGATTTGTTTTTCTTTCTCCCTCTTTCTCTTTCCCTTCCTTTCTCCTCTTCCCTTACTCTCCTTCCTTTCTCTCAGGACTTCCTGCAAGGCGACAGCACCAAGGCATATCAGAAGCTGGGCTGGAAACCGCAGGTTACTTTTGAGGTGAGTCCTAATCATTTGCTTCACACCAATGCAACACTTAATGAAAAACACATTTATAGATATCAAAAAAAAAGTTTAATAAATGTAATGTTTGTGGATAGAAAATTTAAAAAAAATACTCACTACCAAATTCAGAACAGATTTTAGCTGGCAGTTAGATTTTGTCTGAGTTATTGAGAATTCAATAAACATTTAAAATATATTTATACTGAATCCACACATTATGGAGTGCATTTGGTATACTTAAACAGGCAATAAGAGGCCTAAAAATGACTAACAAAAAATTTTATTTTAAACCCAACAGCATAAATACTTTGTAGTTGTAGCTAATCTAATAAAATGGTACTAGTATCTCAGAAAAAAAATACTGAATGTTTTTATTCATCTGGCGTCCAAAATGAGCAAAATTGTATAAGAAACTATAAATACAGTAAAATAGTTTTCATCTATTTCATTCTCTCAGCTAAATTCCGTTTTATATCAGAAAGTACAATATTTAATAATATGTTTTCATTTCTTTTCATAAAAACTTGAAAATTTCATCTCACTCTAACGTAAGTTTGGTTTTGCTAATTTGAAGAGGCAATTTTGTTCAAAGAACACAGTAAAAACATATAATTGTTTTCAGCTGATCACAAGTTCTGCTCAAGCAAAAAAAATAATAATTACGTAAGAATAAATTGGCTTCAGCTAAAATAACACTAATAACAGTTTTTTTTTTTTCTCTTCTGTCTTGTCAACTTTTATAAAAAGTTCAGAGGACTCGGTGAGCGTTTCTCAGCTCCTGCTCTTTTTAAGCATACCTGCTGCTACATGTTGTTAAACTAAACGATCCTCCTCACTGCTTGTCACAGAGAGTTGGGATCCTCGTTCATTTCAGGCCCTGGAATCAAACCCGCTCCAGTCAAACAAATACAAATATTTCTTAAGAGATTTGTTTCCATTTGACTCATTAACTATTTCCTGTGAAAATCTGGTGTCTCTGCAGGAGCTGGTGAAGGAGATGCTGGAATCTGACATCAAACTCATGAGGGAAAATCCAAATGCCTGAAAGCAGGACAGGATGGAGGTGTTTTAGCACTCCTTGGTTCTACGCTGAATCCAACAGCCGCAGAGCCAGTTTTTATCTCTCCTTCTCTAAATGAAGTTACTGTTGTTCTTTTGTTTTCTCATCAAGAGCCGGTTGTTGCCTTTCTGTCTTTTTGGTACTGTGTCAGATTGACATATTAGGTTGTTTTGTTTATTTAAATTCAAACACTGATTATGTAGGGTTTTATGTGAGAGGCAAATTTTAAGATTTTATGTGTCTTTTCCCTTTGTAGTGTGGTTAATTTAAAGGTTTGATTTGGGCGCTTTTTTAAAAGATGACCAAAAAAATATAAGAACGAATCAAGTTAGATATTATTTTTGACTCATATGTTAATGAGATTTTTGCTTCAGTGGGTGCCATTCTTGTAACATGTTTTTTTGTTTGTTTGTTTGGGTTTTTTTTTTTACTTAATGATGACGAAGGGCTATGAGGGGGGGTAATAAAATATATAGAAAATTATGTGCATTTGTCTTTTTCTATCATTTTTGTTTACTGAGTGGAAATATAAGAAATGAAACAGTAATTATTTATTTCTCGTCTTCCGGTTCTGCAAACACTTCCTTTGTGTCATCTCTGCTTCCTCTCATCTTCCAGGTTTTCTTTTTTGCCGGCGCTCTTATTTGGAAGAAAGCGCGAATTTCTCGGTTTGCCAGAGTTCCGCTCTCAGGCGGTTTTCTGTCCTCACCTATGAAGTCCCTGGTCCTGATTCTATCAATGGGATTGTGGCATATTTGCACGAATTCTGAATTGACGAAGTTGCAGGTAGATTCCACAAACGTCCGTCTGAGCATTTAAAATATATATTGTCATATGAGTTGGAGTTGTCGCTAATAAATGTGATATTTCTTGCCTCTTTTTGTAACATTAAGGACTAGAAGAACCTTTCTACTGACCAATAATAGGGAAGCTATTTGCGGTTTTTTATTTATATATGTAAATTTATTTTATAAAAGTGACTCAAGGAACAAAATTTAGAAAATATTTAATTTTCAAAGTTCAAAATGCGCTGCTTTTCACTATGTTTTTATGCTACTTTACGTTGATTTTTCTTTTTCTTTTTTTTTTTTAAATCCCTGAATACATTTTCCTGCAGGCGAGATTATTTAGTAAAACAATTAATTGAAAGTAAGTGGCTTTAAAAATACTAAATTGTTTCGAAGCGAAATGCGAAGCGAATAATTTAGAAAATCTGCCCCTAATTTAGAAAATCTGCCCCTTTACTGGATTAAACGCTGTTTCTTTTCTCCACACTGCTGCCTGCAGTTCAGCTGGAGGAAGGTTTGGCATTCAGTCGAGCCCTGAAGGCGTCAGAGAGCGGCTCTGAGCAGAAAGGGGACCACCTCACAAACCCCCTCTGTCTGTTTGCGGGACAACACCTCCAACACGTCTCAAGTTCTCCCTGTGATCGTCCAGAACGTCGCTGCGTCTGTGCGGAGCCCGAATAGGAAACAGATGTGGCCCTGGCGTTGTTTTGGGCCCCTGTAACCTCAACACACACACACGCACGCACACACAGCTAGTGGCCTCACACAGGTGCACCATGTATCCCTCAACAACAATTAAAGCAAAGTCCTGTGATCAGGTCTACTGTTGGCGCACAAAGAAACGGCAGCTGACTGAGCTTTGGAGCTGGAGGAGGAACAAATGAAAGCGTCCAGACAGCTAAATAAAAGTTTTGGAAGATTAAAGGAATTTAATTTCTTCGGAGTTTTCAAAGATTGAAGCCTTTAAAGAAAAGTCTAAGCGGTAAAACTGCGTGTAAATAGATTTTCCCCCTTCCATCCAACCCCTCCCAAACATCAGCTCTCAGGTACACATGCGCAGACTGAGCTTTTGTTTACCTCTAGCGCTCTACTGATAGATAAGCAATGCGGCGATTATCTGCAATAGGCTGTAATTTTATTTTCACTTGCAATGCTCTATAGAGATGATATATTTTTTTTTGTACACAGTGTGAAATGCACTATTATACCCGCGTGATAATTGAAGTGTTTAATTAATGCACCAAGCTCAAATTAATTTACCCCAAATTCAGCTAAAGCTGAATTAAATCCATTTTAAATCTCCTCTAAACGGCCGAACGCGACGCTCGGCTAAAAATGAGACGTAAAACAAAACACCAGAGTTTAATCCGACACACATTGAACCTTTTAGGGCCCACTCCTCTGAGGTATTAAACTGGTCCGATATATGAAGCAGGTCGAAGTTTGCTCTCAGTGGGATTCCTTCACAGTGTCAAGAAATCCAACAGAATAAAGTTTGTTTGTGTGACAATCCTGCAGAATTAAATGCAGAAAGGGCCGATGTGCTGCTGCTTCTGCTGCATATTTGCCTCTGTTCCCAGAGACTCAGACGGCTGGTTTCAGAACACACCTGAGTCTTCAAGCAGCCACGCAATTACGCGTTTAAATCGACCGCATATGTCATTACATGCGGTCGATATGTTTTTAAAGTGAGACATTAGCAGGATTTTGGGTCTAATTTAATGGTTTTACAAATATTTTCCATATTTTATTTTTTTTAATCTAAATTTGGACATTAAACACTCAGAAATTGCATCAATAATTAGGTTCATAGCTATTAATGTTTGGCCTCTTATTGCAGTAAAATATATATATATATATATATATATATATATATATAAAGGTTGTGTTGCCTTTAAAATTTTCGCAACATTAAGTTGTGCTGTGGGTGGTAAAGTAAAAATTATAGTCAACCCAATCAAAAAGAAACATTTCCCGGAAAAGTAACTTTTATTTCTACAGCTTTACTTCCTGATAGATCCCACCTAAAATCTGCAAGAACTTAAATAAATGTCTTATTTGGTTTCTCTGCAGAGAACCTTTGTGTAATTGTGGCTTTGCGCGCTGATCCTTAAACTCAGAATTCGACGACACGCAATTGAAGCCATTGAAACACACCTATGTACGCCTGAAGCCTTGAAGTAAGTGGTCCAAGATTTGGTTTTTTTTTTTCTTTCTTTCTTTTTTTTTCTTTTTTTTAAGTAACACCTCCAACCCAACACGGCTCGTTAATGTCTTTATAAATCCTTCTGGATGTCACAACGCGCGTTACGAAAGCGGCTTGGAAGCAGAAAGGTTCCCTGCTCTGGAAGTCTTCAGGGGTTTTATGCGCTGCAGGCCTGCACAGCCGCACCGACAACAACACGAGTCCAGAGAAGGTGCTTTAAGATAAGGCAGTGACAGGCTTCTCACCGTCCTTTCCTAAAGTGCATTGTTGACATCCTCTCCACTGACCTCCATCACCCCCCTGTCTTGTCCTCAGGATGAAAAACGATTCGCCCGGATTGCCTGGGTTTCCCTTCCTGCTCAGGAGAGCCGCATCAATCACAAGGACGTTTGTTTGGGAACGGGGGAAAAAAGCGCTTTTCGGCATCATTGGAGCACCTTTATGCACACAATACGCGTTATATTGGGGAGTTAGAAGAAAAAGAAATGCATGTTACATTTGAGCCCGTTACCACCCCCTCTCTTTGTGGAAAGTGTCGCGGTGAAGCCAAACAACGCGCTGTTTGCGTTACAGCTCCGGTGATCCTGACTCATCCTACTGTGGCCTCAGGGGAGAGATTGTGCGCTGGAAATTACTCTCATTTATTGTTTTACAGCAGAGTCACAACCACACAGGCCTCAAACCGACTGTCAGCTTTCACTGCAGCTTATTCAGCCGAGGAAACACACACACAATTACCTTCTAACACATAACACACACTCTTGTTGAAATCCCAGTCACCCCTGTCTGTGCCTGCAGGCTGCAGAGTAACTGCAAATACATTAAACAAATAAAGGATTTAATCTGGAAATTACCATTATTACTGTTATTGGCCAGAATATAATGTATGTTTTAATAAATTCCATTATGAGTCCCCGTCAGTAGCATCTAAGATTATTGTGACGTAATTTCTCTGATGATGATTTGTCTCATTATTATTATTAATATTAATAGCAGTTGTATAATTGGCCTAAGGTGATTTTTGTTAAATTATTATTTCCACTGTTATTATTTTTGTTAATATTTTTTAGCAATTGTTTGCAACATATGACTATTTTTAACGAACGTATTTTTGGATAACGTCACCAATTGCATTAACATTAATTAATGCTGTTGCTGTTGTCTTATGCCGGTTTATAATGTGTCCCCTTGTAAGTAATTTTAAAATGATTAGTTATAATAATGTCCTGTCTCGATACTGAAATAGAAATAGATACTCCCAATGGGATTTTTTTTTCTGGTTTTAAAAATCAATTTAAAGATGCTCGAAATACATGTATTATTAGTAGTATTAGTATTACTATTGCTATCTCTGTCTCTTTCTTTGAAGCTCTATGTTTTTTCAACTGGGGGTGCCGGTGGGGGGTAATTAAGGAAGTAGTAAAACAAAAAAAAAGAAAAGAAAAATAAACATCTGACAGCTGCCATATTCCAATCAGCCACCGCTGCCTGCCGCTGTCTGAATGCAGAGCAGACTGGCCTGTAGCTCGTCCCTACGGCCAGATATCTCATCCATCAGAGCGCACTCATCATGCGTCAGCAGGGACATTTAGGGTCTAGACCTGCAGCAAAAAAAAAAAAGAGAGAAAAATCTCTCCACCCGAAGACGTCCAAAACAAATGCAGCTGCGACCGTATTTTTTTTTTTTTTTATTCTTCTGCATCCAAACGCTCCCATCGTTATGAAACAGAAGCCAGACAGAAGCCTGATGTGCGCTTTGTGACTCGACTGATTTGTTTTGCTGACAAGGCCTCTGACTGAGCTCAGACCGCACTGATGCCACACGTGAGTTTGTTTACCTCCGGTGTTTACGCTCACACACTGAAAATACACGGCCTACAGGTGAGACCAATGGCGGGGAAGGAGGGGAGGGGAGGGCTGCAGAGTTCACCTCATGTTGGGGTGAACAGGAGGTAATTGTAGCTGAGGGAAAGTTTTTGGAGAAAATTATCTTTTAGTGTAAAAACAGCTACGTAAGGCGTTAGGATCTTTGTCCCACACTCTTCAAAGTTTAAAGAAAACTCACTAATTAGTATTCACATAACATGTATTTGTACAAAACATCCCCTATATTAACACGCTCGCTGCCCATGCTGTAAAAAGAACTATTTACATTTTAAATGAATCGAAAATAATTATTTTTGCATTTAGCGATTTGTAAACACGTTTTTCTGTTTTGTTTATTTTATTTTATTTTTGTTTTACTTTGAATGTGTTTTACGGCCTTTTCTACAGCATAATGCTAATAAATCACTCCAATTAAATTCAAATATCTGTCACTTTATTAAACAAAACAACTTGCAATGCCTTCAGAAGTTTTTTTTAAACAAATTACAGAATGAATAAAATAGGCCAGTACAGGCTACAGAGTCTTTCCCCGTAAATTTCTATACAACAACAGGGACAGATTTAAAGGCAGCAAGAAAACTGGAAAAGAGTTTGGTCCTCACCATAAAACCACCTGCTTTTCCTCCAAAATAAATTACTATATTAGGCTATAATTTACAGTCTATTCATAAAGGTGGTAGGAGCAATTCTCAAAGTGAGAGGGAAGGAAACTTACGTGCGGTGGTGTTACACAGCTCACGACAAAAGAAAGGAAAATCTCAGAATCTCTCGTGTCCACTCGCAGAGTAAAAGTACAGCCAAAAAAAATATAGAGCAAATATATACTCGAGTTATTAACTTAAAGGGGACGTTTTGGCTTTCAGAATTTGCTGCAGTCATAAACAAACGCTCCTGAGGTGCGGTAGAGTGACTGGCCGGACGGGAAGGCCATCTGACAGCTGTTATTCCCGCTCACCGGGGAGCCGTTCAGCCCGATCCGCTGGGACTCGAACATCTCCCGCACAGCGTGGAAGTTCTGCTGCTGCGCCGGGTAGGCCGGACTCAGGTGGCTCAGGTCTCCGTACCAGGACGCGAGCCGGCCCTGGTGCCCGTGGTGGCCCTCCTGGCCCGCCTGGCCGAGAGGGGACGCGGTGGTCGTAGTGATGCAATAGTCGGGCAGAGCCTCCTCCACCGTGGTGGAAGTTGCCAGGGGCCCCCCGGACGAGCGGTCCCCGGCGTACAGGCTCATGGCCTGCATGTTGCAGTGATAGGTGGCGTTGGAGCTGGAGGAGATGGCGCTCTGGTTGCAGGTGGCGGAGCTGTATGCGGGGGTCTGGTTGGGGGAGTAGTTGAGCGACAGTGACGGGGTGATACCTGTCCGAGAGGAGGCGATGAGAGGCGGAGAGAGCTCGGCCTGCGGGGAGCCCCGCAATGAGGTGATGATGTTGTCCACGCTGAAGCCCTGCGCCGGGGCCTGGCCGTGGCTGTGGTGGTGGTGCTCGGCTGCCTCCATGCTCAGAGACCGGGTGGAGGGGACGCTGTGCGGGCTGCCAGTTGACATGCTGCTGCTGCTGCTGCTGTCCGGGCTTTCAATTTTAGGCACCGCGCCCAGGGTGGGTGACGCGGCCTGCGGAGGCGACGACGTTCCGTTCTCAGTCTTAATGTCCTGGATGCGCACCGGCTGAGCGCCCTGCATCGCCGGGTCCTGCTCCCGACCTGCGGGCCGCGCAGATGGATCCTTCCCCTGCCTGTCCCGCTCATCCTTCTCCCTCTGCACGTCCTTCTTTTTGAACCTCCTGCGGCGCCGCAGGAAGCTCCCGTTTTCAAACATATTGTAGGAGTCCGGGTCCAGGGTCCAGTAGCTGCCCTTCCCGGGCTTCTTGTCGTCCCGGGGCACTTTGACAAAGCACTCGTTGAGGGACAGGTTGTGCCGGATGCTGTTCTGCCAGCCCTGCTTGTTGTCCCGATAGAAGGGGAACCGCTCCATGATGAACTGATAAATCCCGTTTAGGGTGATCTTCTTCTCCGGGGAGTTCTGGATCGCCATGGTGATGAGGGCGATGTAGCTGTAAGGAGGCTTTACCATGTCCTTCGGCTGGTGCTGCGGGGTGTACGGTCCGTACGCGCGGGCCATGCCGGCCTGGTACTGCTCGTGGGCGGCATGTGAGTACATGCTCATGGGCGCGGGCATCCCGGTGTATCCGCTGCCGGGTCGGTAGTAGTTCTGGTCACTGCTGATGTAGGGAACGACTCCCAGAGAGTTGGGACTGGAGACGGAGTAGCGCGCCTGCATCCTGCCTCTCCAAAACTCTTCCCCGCAGAACGTGTCACAACTTCAGCCTCTAGGCTGCTCTCTTTCGGTTCTCTGTCCTTCCTATTTGTTTTTTTTCTTTTTTTCTGTATGTAAGTCCTTCAAGCCGCAGCTCGCCACGGTGACGCGGACAGAGCGGACGGTCACGCTGCAGCACGGAGCATTTGGGAAACTAAGAAAGCTGGAGGAGCATGAGTCTGACACAGCGAGGAACTTTTTCCTTTTTTTTTCTTTACGCCTTACATTTTTCCTTCCCTTTTGGCTCCTCCAGCTGCTCCACCCCGAATCCAGTGTGCTCCATCATCCAATGGGGGACGAAATGAACCTGTGGAAAAGAGCACAGCGATAAAAGTTTCTACCCCCACCTCCTTTCTCCTCCTTCTCTTCCTCCTCCTCCTCCTCCTCCTCCTCTTCCCCCTCCTTCTTCTCCCTGCTTCTCTCTTCTGTCAGCTCAGAAATGAAGTTATTAAAATGTTTTGAGAGTGTGCCCAGAGTGCTGAAAATTTAACTTAATGACCTAAATCTGGATTTATCTTAGAATGAAAACTATAAAGTTGCTAATATTTATATATTTTGGAGGAAGAAAAAAAAGAAATCGGAGTTCAAGTAAAGGCTAGTTGTGACTTGACGCCTCTAAACAAATTGTTCTGTCCATCATTCCGATGTCAGATCTGTGCGTAAAAATTAAAGGGGAAAGTTTTTCGTCACACTTGTCCCTGTAAACGATAGTAGAATAACCTCCTTTAATTAAATCTAATTAGAATTTATGCGTTGTAGATTAGGAATGCAAAATAAGCTCAGACCAATGAGTCCTCCGGCTGAGAAGCTCTCAGCTGCAGGTCAGCCTCTGAATAAACAAAACGCACATGAAAGAGTGAAAAAGTGAGGATGCCTCCGCCCTCCACACCCACAGTGCCGGTGGGTGGTGTGTGGGAACTAATTATGGGTTAAACGAAGATCATTTGGTCGAGACGGGTGACAAAAGATTCACAGTGTGATGAGAGAGAGGCGAGGAGCTCCAAATGTCCCGGTACAGACAGACTGACAGGTTTTTCATTGGAAAGCTGCGATCAGGTCATGAAGAGGATCTGATCCTCTTCGTGATCTGCCTCCGGACCTATAAGATTTACTCCCGGAGAAAGCAGATAAGATCAAATAAAAAGCAGAGATCTGTCATGTCTATCATAAGAATGTGATCTATAAAAATTCAGACATACAATTAATAAATAATAAAATAAAATATTACTCAACAGCAAAATTTGTATGATTAAAATGACTAATTTGTTCTTACTGTGTGTATGCGATAGGCCAAAAACCTAAACAGTGATCTATACGTAGCTTTTTAGATTAATGGCTCAGAATCAGCACGACGCCTGTCAGCTTCTTCTTCTTTTTTTTTTCTTCTTTTGCGCATTTTTATAATGGTTATAAATCAGTGAGAGAAAACAAAAACAAATATAGTTATTTTTTTATCTCATAAACATGGGCCAATGTGCATTTAAAGTTACGCGTGCGCTTGAAGGTGGAAGAATGCAGCTCTATTTATTTATCTATTTACTATTATTAGGGACCACAAAAATAAGAATTTCGTATATTTTAAATAGTTTTATAATCCCGATTAGTTAACTGAGTGTGACGGTTTAAATCATTTTGTTGACTTTAGATGATTAGTATTTTTTTATTGCCCACCCTTTAAAAATATTCTAATTCTTTAAAATATATTTTGACTAAAAAAGTTGAATGATAAAAAAAAACATGAATGATTGAGTCGCATTTTAGAAAATATAAGTTAACTCTTAATTATCTGAATCTAAACAATATAAACTGCCATGACAGCAGATTTATTTATTTATTTTCCTAAACTCAATGCGTCTTAGTTTATTGTGAGGTTTTTTATTTAGAGAAATATGAGTTCTTAATTTAAAGTAAAAGAAAAAGTTAAGTATTTATATATATATATATATATATATATATATATATATATATATATATATATATATATATATATATATATATATATCTTTTTTCTTTCTTTCTGAGAACTTAAGTAACCTGAGTATTTTTGGTTTGTTTGTTTTTGTAATGTCGGTGTCTGTTCTGTGATTTGCATGTGTCTGCAGGGCCACATGAGGAGCAGCAGCAGCCGGATGAGGAGGTGGAAACAAACGCCGTCACCTGTGAGGTCCCCCCGCACGGTGAGCGCTCCGCAGCGGGTCCAGACAGAGCGGGGACCCCTGCTGACCGCAGCGTTCATCAGCTGCTCCGCACGCAGCGTGACTCGGTGTGACAGCTCTGGTAAAACAATCTGTTCCTGATATTATTATCCCTCCCTTAGATGACGGTTCAGAGAAAAATAGTCTTAATATGTGGCGATGCTTTGCTAAAAACGCAAATTACATCGAATCAACCTGCTTAGTAAATAAGCTTGTTGGAACATTAAAAATAAGTTATAAAACTGCACTTTACTTGAGACAGCCATAACCACTCTTTAGAACGGCACACTCCTGCCTCCTTGTGGTAAGACTATAAAAATACACGATGGATAATAAAAAAAAACTATTATTATTATTATTATTATTATTATTATTATTATTATTATTATTATTATTATTACTACTACTACTACTAGATAATAATAATAATAATAATAATAATAATAATAATAATAATAATAATAATAGTAGTAGTAGTAGTATTCCTGTGACTTTTGATATATAAGCATTTTATAAATTGGATTACGATTTATATGATAATGACGCTGCAATAGCTTTTCATCAGTTACAGACACATCCTGAGTGTTTTTCAACTACTACAACTAAGAATACTAAGAAAACATAAAATAAATGCATAAAGATAGAATTACTTAAAGATGCCCCCAGTGGGGAACAATTGCACTTTCTATCAGGTGTGGTATCGTAACAGATACACAATCTTTCTCATCTGCTTCAGATTGAGCTTTTTTGCGTTGGTTTAATGTTCCTCCGCATAATAGAACTTGCACTTATGTTGCCGAAAGCATGGCTATTTGTGAATTTTAAGGAGGGAATTGCTGATTGCATTAGAGCCCTGATGCTCTTTCTTAGAGCGTGTGGCTCCTAGGAAATTGCTTATGAACTTCATCTTACAGGGGCTTCAGCATCACCCGCCGTATTTATATTAAGTGCCTAATTAAAGACAGAAGAATTTCCCCCAAGATCCCCCCTTTTCTGAGAGCTTCGTGCCCAGAAAGCGCTTAGAAATTGGTTTTCAAATAAATAGCTGCCAATCATTCATGTGCACATTATTTTTCGGTGTGGTGGTCTGGCTCGGACTAGGTAAAGCTGTTCTCAAGGCCACTAAGTGCCTCTCAGAATGTCACTTTTTCCCTTTTTACCCCAAACTGGATATCTGAGAGCAGACAGCTGGATGACAAATGTTGCTTTGGAATAAGGACCAGGCGCAAATGTTCCCAGATGGATCACTTAGTTAGTGACCTGTTCGAGGGATATGTTTGCCTTCTAATGTCTTGGAGTCTTGGAACACAATTTAATTAATTCCTAGTTTGCTTAACACTCAATAAACACTTGTAATAATTGGTAAAATACAAAAATACGGATTTGCATTCATATCACATAAACAGATCGGCCAGGCCTATTTGTTTTAGTATTTTTGTCAAAGTAAAGCGTTTTGATATAACTGCTAATGTAAAGGTGCCCAAAATGTTATAGGTAAATGCTGCCCTCTAGTGGAATTTCTTCGAAAAGCATTAACTCGATTTTATTCTTATTTCGGTTTTGAATTTATTCCTCTCTTAATCTTCGTCTTTTATGATAAAGCTAAAAATGTATTTTAAAGTTATTGATAAAGATCCCCAAAATCTGAATTGAATTAAAAACATTATTAAAAAGCTGTAACATCTACAAAGATGGACTTTGTGCCACACATTAAATGCACTTTATTAAAAAAAAGAAAAAAAAGGCTTATTTGGCAGGGACTTGGTAGCATTTCTGCAAATGCTTTCTTGAACTAAGCCAAAGTCTAATTCATTTTTAGTTTTCAACAAAAATATTTCCTCATTGTTTCCTTCTGATCAGTTTGTAATGGCAGATTGAAAACTCCATGAGTCAACAGATTTTTACATAGTAAAACATGGAATTTCACCTGCACTTGTCTCTCTCATCATGGCTTAATACAATCTCAAATTTTGTTTCGACATATATTATTCTGCATCACGATTTTTAATTTTAGCAGAGATGTTCTTTACCTAAGTTTTTGGATGATTATCAGTTCATCTCCCCTGTTCTCCATGAGACCACAATATATGGAGTGCATGAGTAGTAGTTTTCCTGCCAATAGATTACTAACTGAGGAAATGACACTGCAGCTCCTCCAACGTTAGCATAAGAATAAAGACCACTTGTCTGATTATTGCTTTGCTTGCTTGGCCTGTCAGTTTAGGTGGACAGCCATGTTTTGCTAGGTTTGCGGTTGAAACATGGTTATATGAGTTAAATGAACATTTCTTCTCCATGTTATGGAAGCTATTCATCAGGGAATTTTGAAATTAGCTTCATCAACAGTTGTCAGAAATGTTCACATGTTGACGTCTGATGAAATGTTTTTGTCTCTAAAAAAGAAAGTGATTTACCTGGACTGTGACAACAAGGTGATCATCAAAGATGTTTTTGCTACCTGTAGACAAAAGTTTGGACATCCCACTCTAAAATAGCAAGTGTGAACTCTTACCTGTGAAATAGCTGAAATAAACACCACTCATTTAAGTTTTGGTTTGATTTTCGATTCTAGTATCAGTTTTCTTTTACCCTGTTTATTTCCTTTGTGTTCAGTTCTTTGTGTCCTTGTCCCCTTCCCTGAGTTTCCTGTTTAGGTTCTTCCCTGGCTTCAGCAGGTCTGATTAGACAGGCCTGTTGTCTAACCAGGCCACTCATCAACGCTCCTGTAGGTTAAACGCCTGTCAGCTTTTTTATTTCCTTGCCAGATTCTTCTGTGCCAATTTTCCTGCAACCCTGGCTGCCTGCTTGTTTCCTCTCTACTGTCTTCCAGTTTAATTTGTGCTAATTCCTTGGTTTTTCTAAGTTTTTCCAAAACAAATATGTATGATGCAGTCATCTGCTCTGCATTTGAGTTTATTTTCTCACCTACCATTTATATAAATGACTGTCATGCAGTACAATGTAGACAGTTCGATATGGCACATATAACAGTAAGTTTTTGTAGGGTGCACTACAATATGTTGTGGTATTATACTGTACAGCATTTTAAAGTAAGGGATGATAATGCACTATGGAGTATGGTACAGTACTTATCTCTTATTGTAAGTTCAACATGGTTGAATAGCAACATGTAGTGGTTTGCTTTCACCACTACATGGAGCTAATTCCCAACCTTTGGAGCCCATGCCCCGAAGACGGCTCCAGAGAAGTCAGCAGGGGTGAGGTTTCTATGACAAACAAACTTTCAAAGCAATCTGAGTCTCCCTCATTTCTCCGTTATGTGGATTCTGAGCTTCTTGTCTAGTCGACAGCAGAGAGCTAGAGTTGGCTTTCAGACATCTACCACCCTCACTGTCAGCACTTGTGTGTGTGGGGGTGTACATGTATGTGTGGGTGTGTGTGTGTGTGTGTGTGTAGGGTGTAATATGGTTCATAGCTGCAAGGAAACATATAGAATTGGACATTTTTAAATCTTTTTTGCACTTCAACTTGACTGCCGGGTCAAATAGAAAAAGTTTAATACAAAAAAATACTTCCAACTATTAAAAAAAAAAAAATTAACTTTAAAACAGGTCAATTTGACCCGCAACATAACAGGAGGGTTAACCTGGTTACATAAAAATACACACCCTTAATACGTTGCTGAACCATCTCGTGATTCAGTTTCGGCCTTCAGTCTTTAGAGGGCAACTAGTTCTCCAAATACCTCAGATCATCACTTGACCGCGTGTCTAGAGCCCTCTGCTGGTGACTATGCATATTTTCTTTCAAATTTAGCTCTGGATTCCAGCTGGGCCAGACCAAAAGTTTATCCTATCATCAAATCCTTTTTTGTTGTTATTGCTTTTGAGGTATGCGTGGCATCACTGTGATAATGAAAAATAAAGTTTGTCGCCATTTTCAGCTTTCTACAAAATACTTAAAATCTATTAAAAAATGTTTAATGGTATGTAGCACTATTTACATTTTGTTTCCATCTTGTCAACAAGTGTTGTTCCATTGACACAAAAAGCAACGTCAAAGAATCATAATGCACAATCCATTTTTAACTTTGAGTTTGACGTTTTACCAGTAAAAGCTACAGTACAGACCAAAAGTTTGGACACACCTTTTAATTCAACGAGTTTCCTTTATTTTCATGACTATTGACATTGTAGATTCACACTGAAGGCATCGAAACTATGAATAACACATGTGGAAATATGCACTAAACAAAAAAGTGTAAAACAACTGAAAATACCCCTTATATTCTAGTTTCTTCAAAGTAGCAACCTTCTGCTGTGATTACTGCTTTGCACACACTCTGCATTTTCTTGATGAGCTTCAAGAGGTAGTCACCTGAAATGGTTTTCACTTCATAGGTGTGCCCTGTCAGGTTAATAAGTGGGATTTCTTGCCTTATAAATAGTCATGAAAATAAAGAAAACCCATTGAATTAGAAGGTGTGTCCAAACTTTTGGTCTGTACTGTATATTAGTACCAAACATCCCTTTTGGAGTTTTCCCTAAAGGTTCAAGTTTTGTTTCATCAGACCACATTGTATTTATTTCTAAGTTTATATTGACATCAATGTATTTTTTAAGTAAATAATTCTGTCTACCAGTCTTACTATTTAGTCCAGACCATTGGTGGCCAATATCAGGTCTCAAATGCGTCTGTCCTACACATTTTAGAGTTTGCCCTGGTTTAATGCAACCAAATCACATGAATAGTGCATTTATAGGTATCTGCACAATGTGATAACATTTGAATCAGATGTGTTGGAGGAGGAAACATCTGAAACAGGCAGAAAAGTAGCTCTTGAAAACAAGTTTGGCACGCCTAGTACAAGTAAAAATAGAGAAAACAGGATTTGCTGGTGGTCTCCTGGCAGCTTTCATGATCAGTATCCGTCTTGTGTTATTGGAGAATTATTCAGTTGAAAATTGAATGAACTATTCGACGGCTGAACTTTAATTGAGGTTCAGGAAATCCAATATGACTGCTTGGCACATATGAACTTTTAGAATGCTGAAACAGAATCAAAGAAAATGTACATTTTAACACATCTTCGGATCTCAGGAAAACCTCCTCACACATTAGAACAAATGGCCTCCGATGTCAGACCATTGACAAAAAGCCATCAAACCTCTGACAAAAAGGTCTCAGAAAAAATGGTGGCAGAATAAAAGCTTCCAACCAGGAAGATATTCCTGGTTGGAAGAAGTTCCACCATGGTTTGCAACAGATGGAACCATGGTCAGGTCAGTGTTAAGGGGTGTGGTTAGTTTGTTTTACTGTAATAAATTTACTTACTTTTTCCCATGAATCGTGCACATAATGTATATAGGTGGAAAAACATTTAATAGCTTACTTTAAACAAAATTGTAGCTCTTATTTTCATAGGTGGTGCCCAAATTCGAGGTTTTAAGTTGCAATATTGTGAATAAATATGTTTTTATACATATGCAAACTTTTTTAAATTTTGTTTGGTCTTGTCTTGCTGGAAGAAGTTGTCATTAACCCAACCAGGCATCAGGGCTTGATTTATGTCAGTGAAGCATGTCAAATAGTAAGTTACAAATAAATGGATGAGATATGATGATTTCAATTATTCCCCTTTGCTTTTAGATGTTTACAGTAACTAATATTTGTTTCAATCTACACTACATGCAACAAGCTTTAAGCCGTATGAGTTTCTTACAACTTGATATGATGTTGGTTTTGGCCACTAGATGGCAGTGTAATCTTGTTTATTGAAGGGAGTCGTCTTCACAGAAGTCCATAATTTTCAGAAGTAGTGTGTGTAACCTCTGTGCTTTAGAGTTATTGGATAAAATCCACAGAAACTTAATATAATAATTATAATTCAGGTTTCCGTTCTCTTAGATATGTAATCTGCTGAAATTTGATTTTTACCAAGTCAACACAACATTTTTTTTATAAAAGATTCCTGAATTGCACCAGTCTGTGTTTGAAACTTACACTAAATGACTATGAAATGTCATTAGGATCAGGATTTTGCATAGATTTTTACCCTGATAATTCCGGCCCATCCCATTCCAAATATAATTTTACCTGCAGCTTTTCATGACATTTTATAGTTTATTCTTTCCAAACGTCTTATACTGACTCATCCTTAGTGTTACCACACATTGCTATAGACATGTTTTTTCCTGGTTGGAAGAAGTTTAACTTGACAGATAAACAGTGAGGTAAGTGCAAAATCTTTTTTTTTCTCACATGTAGCAAGAAGCTAAAGACGCCAGTGGCTGAATTTAGACCTGCAGCCTGTAAACCATCTGCATACCTGTGTTAGAGATGTGATGCAGCAAACCCAGAGTAAAAGCCACGTCTGCTTTCTGTTTGTGTGACGAAGCAGCTCTGTGTCAGTCTCATCTGTTTACTGCCCACTGGAAATACCACGTCCTTACATTACCAAAGACTCGGATGGCTCATTTGTTTATGTGGCGTCTGGATGTTGACAGCCCTGGATGGTCAGCATGGAGATTGTCAGTTGTGCAAAACAGCCTGGTGGTGACATTGACAGTCACGCAATGATGCCTAAATTGGATTTAAAAAAAGTCTTTTTAGACTTTAATTTTGAAAGAGGTTTGGCCTCCAGAGGTTCACTCATTGCATCAGTCTTTTTGCTTAAAGGGTCGACTTAGCAAAAAGTGCAAAAGTTCTTCTTTACACAAAGACGTAGCAAAGTAAAGCTTACACGTGAGCAAACTTTTTTGTTCATTTTTGTATTTATTCAGTTTTCTGTTAAAAACTCACTCCAGTACTTGTTTTGCTCTGGAAAATGTATTTATGAAGTGAACTTACTTTAGAAATAATTTTTACACTTATATAGTTACCTAAAACAAATCTGTTTTAAACTTAAAAATTTCAGCAATATAAATTTATTTATTCTCAACCTCAAAATACATTAATGTTGATATTTTGTTGTTTTTTTTTATTACTGCTTCATTTTCTCTGTTTTTACAAAAAATTTTTTTACATAAGATGTCTGTTTTTGGTTGGTGATTACTGTTACTTATGCACCAACTGGCAATTAGAAATACTGCAATACTTCAAAAATTAAATAGCTGAAAATGTTTGCAGCTAAAACGTCTTTTAAATCACAGTAGTTGAAATCTCAGTATTATTTCGGTAAAATTATTTTATGTTTGGAGAAGAAAAACAGTACCATCCTACTTCTGAATTAAAATAAAAAAACTTTACAAAAAGTAAGACATTTGCATTAAACACAAAAATAATTAGTCAAAGGGAGGATTTCAGAGGTAGTGCTCAGATTCAATCGCTCCACATATCTCAATGAATATTTCCTGAAATCTTAGTATTTTCAGGAAAATCCTGGAACTCAATAGAAAGATGGAATAAAGAAAAGAAAAATTTAGGAAGATTTTAGAAGGACAAATTCTGTCCATAGGCCTTAAAATATGAAATATTTCAACTTTGCCCTACACCTTACATTGAAACAACTCCTTGGTGATCACAGAAGCAAATATTAAAAAATACTAATAGATTATAGTCCTAAAGAAAATACCATTGTCTTGTTTAAAAAATGCTAATATTTAAGAAATGGGCATCATATGCAAAAAAAAAAGAAGAAAGAAAAGGAGCTGAAGAATGTAGTTGGTACATTCCAAAAATGTTACTCTTTTTAGGAAAACAAAATGACAACCAGGATTTGCTGAAAACCAAAGAAACAAATAAAACACATGTTAAACACAACAATAAAAATCTGATCTATAGTTGGAGACCCAGCATTTAGTTTTTCTGCTTCTCAGCTCTCAGACAAACTCATTGAAAACCTCAACCGTTTGTTGTGTCTCCAAAATCAGAGCTGAACGTGACTGCTTCCTGCAACAATCCCATAAAGGTCATCATTTATTTTATTTTATTTTATTTTTTTTCAGTTCATTTTCATAATCTCATAGCTATTTGCTTGTTTTATATTTCTTCTTCCCATTTGGTTGATGTTTGATTGTTGAATTATCACTTTAGAGGAATTCTTGTTTTTAATATAAGTTTGTTCACCTGTGTCCCTTTAGTTTCAAGTAAAGCGTTTTGAATTATTTTGTGTATGAATGGTCCTATGTAAATAAACCTGTCCCGTGGTCAAAACCAAAAGGCATAATATTTAAATTGCCATAAAGATTATGGTTATGAAATAAATTAAATTTAGCATTATTTGATGGAGAAAAAACTTAGATCGTACTCTGAAACCACCGGATGTCTAAGGGATATTTTATCTATTTTTAATTGTATTAATTTAAGAATGTCTTTCCAGTCCAGGTTGAACATAATTGATGTTGATTAGCTCATTTGATCAATTCCGACGTATTTTCCAAGACATTTCAGTAGATCTCAGACGTATTTTCACCCTTCACTTTTGAACCCGATTTTCGCGGGGTTTAGGCGGAAAATAATTTATTTTTAACGAATCTTTGCGTGGTTTGAACACGATTGACCCACATTAATTATCCGCCCTGTCTTGAAGAATAACGAGTCTCTGCTGCCAGTATGTAATTACACTTTCTGCTCTGCTTTGGAGGCTCATCTCTGTTGTCACTCCTGTGTTTGCAATAATAGGGGCATAAATCCTAAAATATATATCAGCTTTATTGATACCTTTTACAAAGTCAAAAAAAAAAAAAAAAGTTGGCAATGGTTATACAATAAGTGCAAGATTTGTTGCAGTTCATGGAAGTCTAAAGCGTTGTGTGTGTACTTATACAAATAATGTAAAAACAACAACAAAAAATCATAGTTACATGGGTTATAAGTAGTTTGCGCGTGTTACAAGGGCAAACGCATTAACAGTCGGTGTTTCTGAGGCTTCTTTGGAGGAAGAAAGCTCGTCAGGGTTCATTAAGGCGAAGTGGTTTTTACTAAAGATGCCTCTGGGGTTTCTTCGTTCGTTTCCTTCAATGCATTTTCTCCTGAAGTCCAACAGAAATAGACATATTTAAGTTGCACTCAAAAGACAAACATGTGAAAGTGGACGCGGGTGCGTCCACGAATCCTTCAAAATCGACATGTCCGCTTGTTTTGCTTCTGTTTCTTCAGATGTGACGGAGCTGCAGTTTCACTGTGACCGTCGGTGCCCCTCCCTCCCTCTGCGGGGAGTCCGAGCTCACATCACGCACGGTTTGATGTCCTGACACACGCTCTGCGGGTGGTGGTGGTGGTGGTGATAGTAGGATCCGCTGGCCGAGGGGTGGAAGGACGAGATGCCGTTAAAGTTCAACACAAAGTCCTTCCTGTCGCACACCGAGGAGTGGCTCTGGTAGCGCGGAATGCCCACTGTGGAGAGAGACACGGGGTGCAGAGTTTTAAATATGCCGTCATCATCAAAAAACATTAGCTTTAATGTTCTTTGCATAAATAACATTTTAGAAATTATTGTTTTTGTTTATTTGATTGTTTTCCTAACGCGCAGAAAAATTTTCTAAAATTCTAAATGAATACAAAATCGATAAACAAAAACACCGGATCCAGAAACTACTACTACTACTACTACTACTACTACTACTACTAATAATAATAATAATAATAATGCAACTAAGAATTTTAATCTTATTTTATGACGTTACAGAGAGATCGGAAAATTCTTTTTTTTAAACTCTGTTTTAACAGCGCAGTAATACCTTTGTTTATCTGGTTTTATTAAGTTTTCCTATCGTGCAAAAGTATTTGTATTTTTAGGATTTGTTCTATTAATTAACATTTTTGAATCAGTAAGGGAATATTTTCATATCTGTATTTTTTATTTATTTATTTTTTTGAAAACCTGATATTCATTGTAGGAAGAATGACTGAAAAAAGTGTATCATAAGTACGGATAGGACATCATACATGCATTATGACTATGAAGCAAGAAATACTGTGCCAAAATATGACTGTTGTTATTATTACTACTCTGATTGTATCTTTCAAATTAGGCTTAATGTCTTTTTTTTTTTTTATAAATTATGCTGAATAGAAAGTAGACATACTCTATAAACTCACCAAATATTGTCTTAATTTCAGTTTAAAGTTAGAAAATGTATATCTTTTAAAAAAACAAAATTAAAGGTTCGAAATTAAATGGATTTTTTTTCTCAAAAAAGCAAAAACTATATTTTCGAAGGCAGCTCATTAACACAACTAACTATGTTTATTTTGATTCGTTTGATTCAGATATGATTGGGGTGATATATGTTTGTGTCCAGTTCCCAAAACGTTCCCAAAACATATTTCCTTTTTTAAACCTTATCTGCTGAAAGTGAATTTGGAATTTGAACGTGAGCTTCCGTTTCCAGAAACAGAAAAAAATAAAAATAAAAAAAATGCGGAGACTTCGTCGGGGGTCATGAGGACTCCAGATGTGAGCGTTTTTCAGGGGCAGACAGCAGGCTTTCTCCTGCGGGCCACAGCTCGCTGCTCTGCGCCCTTCTCCACACACAACACAGCAGCCTGTGTGACTGACAGCACCGTTAACCCTGCAGCTCGCGTCCTCCACTCAGTCTCTGCGCAAAGTGGAACAACGCGGATGCGCTGCAGTTTATATCCAGCGCCGGTGTGGTCCGACCGGCACAGGCTTTGTTTGGTTAACCTCTGGGACCCTTTCTGGGCTCCGGCGCTGTTGGCTCGCCCCCGTGAAATCCCCAGACTTCAGTAAAGTTTTACTCAGTTCAATTAAAGTAAACGAGGGTGAGCTAGAGACGCAAAAGTGTTTTATGTATTTTAATAATTACAAGGAAATGGACGGCTGTCCAGTAATCATACAAAATGTACATGACGCAAACGCTAATACTGAAGGTTATTTTTTCTAAATTAAAAAACCTAATTATTATTTTAAAACTTTCTTCTATTTTATTATAAGACCTCTGCATGCTCATGGACATTTTTGGGGGGTGTAATTTAATCAACTTTTAACCACCTAATAAAAACTTTAACGCTAATATTACTATTTTGCTTCAAACTCAAAATCAGATCCTAAAACCAATTAAAATTAACACTAATATGGGAAAACTAAATTTAATTACTCTGAATTACAAATATATTATCTTACATAGACAAAATCCCTTTTTTAAGATAAACATCTTTTATAATACACACCTAAATGTGGAATATTGTGGTTCGTTATATTTGAACAGTCATCTTGTTTTGGAGTGGAATGGACATCTTCCATCATACATGGACATCATACAGTTTCTCCAGCAAATAATATTTAAATGAGAGGTTTAAAAGAAAGATAGTCAATTGGTTTTCTACCCTGACTGCCTCATATCAGACTGGTTTAGTGCTCATCAGTTTGAGACATGAGCTCGTGTTGGTACCTGATATGTCAGCTGAGTGGCTGTCCCTGCCGTTCTGGTGGAGGTAACTCTGCTCCAGAGAATAGGGCGACATGCCGGAGTGTAAACCGGACGACGCCGTGCTGCTGGAGGCCAGGGACTGCTGTTTGATGTAGGGGGAGCCGCCGGAGGAAGCCCAATGCGCGGACGTTGAGGCGTACGGGGAATGGCCGTCCAGTGCACTGGCCATAGCCGGAGAGGACGGGACTGGGCTGCTGCTGCTGTCCGGCCCATACTCCCCGCTCGGAGGGACAGGGCAGCTCGCCATGTACGTAGATCCGGGGCTTGGGGACATGTGGGGGACATGGTGGCCCCCACTCAGGCCGTCGTATCCTCCGGCCATCGAATTGCTCATCATGTCCAGGTTGTAGCTGTTGCTGTGACAGGCAAGGGTGGCGGATGGAGCCTGGAAGTCGAAGCTCTGCGGGAGAATAGAGGTGCCGAAGCCGATGCCGTTCATCATCCGGTACATGGGCTTCAAGGCTTGGCATTTCCTCCTGAAGCCTCTTGGTCTGCGCCGAAACGAACCCTCTTCGAACATGAACTCGCTGCCCGGATCGATGGTCCAGTAGTGGCCTTTCCCGGGCCGGCCTAGTCCTTTGGGCAGCTTGATGAAGCACTCGTTCAGTGACAAATTATGTCGGACTGAGTTCTTCCAGCCTTGATATGAACCTCTGAAGAACGGGAAGCGAGCCTGCAGAAACTGGTAGATCTCACTGAGGGTCAGACGTTTGGTCGGAGAGCTTTGTATTGCCATGACGATAAGAGCTATGTAGGAGTACGGAGGCTTCTCTGGTCGCCTCAGACCCGAGCTGCTCTTCTTTCCCTTTGCGCCCGCAGAAGCGCTTTCCGTGGCGGCCTGTGAGCTCAGCATAGCGGGGTGCAAGACGCCGGACGCCGGGCTGGATCTCAGAGGAGGCGGAGGGTCCAGCTGCTGCTGAGTGGTCTCGGTTGTCATGTCAGCACTGACGTACAGCTGGCGTAGATAAAAGAGAGAGGGAGGGAGAAAGAGACTCAGGAGCAAAAAATATGCAAAGCTCCAGCGGCCAGTAAGCGCTGCACCACCAGTGGTCCCCAAAATCTGAGCGCAAAATGGAGAGAAATCTGTCTCCAGTTACGCACGACTCTCCCGTTACGCACGGTGCTCCTTTGACGCATGCAGAACGCACGGCGGCTACGCACTGACAGAGAGAGGAAGAGGAAGGGAGAGTGGGGGGAGCTCGGTATCCACTGGAGACTGAGTGTCCAGGGCTCCGCTGGGTGTCACACCGGCGCTAAGTGGCGCTGTGTGACGCGCCGGGTGGCCATCGACCTCCTTAAGGAGGAAGCGCCAAAAAACCCTGGGTCTTATTGCACGCAAGAGTCGAGACAAACAAATACCGACCACCTATCATTTCATAAATCTTTCTTCCCTCTGTGGGAGCCCCCCACCCTTTCTCCTCAGCTTCACTCTCAGTGACGAAAACAGCCTCTCCAAACCCCTCCCACACCCACACCAGAACTGGCCCGAGTCCACTGACCGTTTTGAGCTGCGTTAGCGCCCCACATTCTCTCCTCTCCTTGTCTTCTTTCTTCCCTCCCACCTCTTCTCCTCGAGTCTGGACTACACGCAAATAAGCGATCTATCAAACCTCCCCCAGACATCCCAATCAACAGCGCCACACGCCTTCCGCACAAGGTAAAAAAATAAAAATAAAAAAATCCCTCCTTTTTTAAATGACGCAATTTGAGCCACAAAAATTACTCCCACCACAATATCTCTGCAAACCCGCCAATGTGCCCAGAATATACAGCTCTTCATGCAATTCGTTCCCATTTATGAAGAATGCCTAGCTCTGTGGTATTTGTATTATTTTGCTCATAATTTCCTCCCAAAATGGCCCAGAGGATAACAAAAACAAACTGTGCCGGTGCCGGACTAGCAGAGGGGCGAGGAGTGTGAGAGATGGAGGTGGTGGTCTTTACCGTGCGTGTAAGCAAGGGGTCGGGGGTGGGGGGATCTGCTCTGAGTAAATGACTTTGACATGAGTGGAAGCAGGCTTTTTCCATCAAGCCCGGCCCTGGATACCACACACAGCGCGCCAGTGTCAGCTTACCGCCCCAGGGCCGGAGCTTGTCCCAGGGGCCCCGCGTTCATTAGAGAGAGAAAAGCGAAATTAGGCGAGCGGGCGTCGACAGTTTCCGCCCCTATGGAGACATCATACACAGATTTGTCCGACATGATGGAGTTCTCTATCCCATAAAGGTAATATCAACATCCGCTCTTCAACGAAGCGGTGATGAGCACAGAAACATCAGAAACTTCAATAGCTGTGCATCATTTTCATAAAATAGACAAAGTGGGATTTATTATTATTATCAAAGAAGAAATGACCAAAACTCTACATATAAACTATATGTAATTTCAGATTCATTTCTTGCCCTCACATGTTCGTTTACGTACCCTTTTAAATTTTTAGATGGCTCCAAACACAGCCGCCGCATCAACCTTTGCACTTTACAAAACAAAAGGCTGTGCGTGTGGATAAAAATCAGTTTCTCACAATGACACACGCGCACATACACACGCACTAGTAACGGCTCCAGAAATTTCCTGTGACATCAAAAAAACTTATGACCCCCGCTGAGATCAGGATGCCTCGGTTTGCAGAGGCAATCTTTGTTCTGGGGGTCCGCTTTGAAGACGCTGATCCGGCCGCTTTTTACGGACCGCAGCTTCAGCTCGGCTCTAATTTGGTCTGTCGGAAATATCCCAGCGATCAGCGGCCACAGCTCTGCAGAGGTTTTTGGTGATAGAGCGTTCTGGTCATAAAATTTAGAAACGAGGCCGGAGACCCAAATGAACACAATAGCATCAGAATGAAAGCTTCTATTTGTTTTTAGGGTTATTCTCAGGATCATATATATATATATATATATATATATATATATATATATATATATATATATATATATATATATATATATATATATATATATATGTAATTTTTTTTACACGTGCTAAAGTGCTAAAGTTCCCTTAATATCTCCTTATTATGTTTATACAAAATATAATAAAAAACAAATTTTCAACGTCCAATTTTTTATTTACATGTGCTAAAGTTCCCTTAATATCTCCTTATTATACAAAATATAATAAAAACCAAAATACAGCATGCACTGCCTTGTGGGCAGTAGTGTAATATTTGTTTGGCTACAGTGCTTTTGTCCTGCCTCTCTGCTTGTGCTTCCTGCGGCGGTGCCGGGAGCTTTGGAGCTGCCTCTGCGGGACTGTGGGGGGTCAGCCACGGTTCACTCTGGCCGGAGTGACAGACTGTTTGGACTTCCTAACATTGTGCCTGCCTTATAGTTCAGTTTCAATCCTCTGTGCCTCTCATTTGCAGCCCTATTAGGCCTCGTGTTCAGTCCACTCGGAGGCGTAGCAGCGATGCAAAATTTGAAGCATGCGCATTAACTGTGCAGAAAAAAAAAATTACAATAATGCGAGATGCTGTGAACGCCTCGAGTCACGTGACCGCACCTAAGACAGGTGTGTTGTTCCGGAGTTTCACCTCCAGGTTGCAGCATTGTCCCTGCAAACAGAGAAGAGTCTCACCTGTCACCTGGAGCACTTCTTCTCCTCCTGCTCCTCTATTCGGTTCGCAGCTCCTTCAAAAGGTTCATATTGTGTTGGATAAAATCCGCAGTTGGTATCTTAACATATATTACGTCACAATAGTTGACCAAAGTTAAGTATTTAAATCGCCCATGTGAATATCAAATATATTGTGTAATTTATCATATTAACGTTTGCTGTCCTCATTTATGCTTTACAGCAAAAGCATGAAAACAACCCAAACCGGATCATTTAGCCCAGTTTGTTTTAAAACATTTAAATGTTTCAAAAATCCGTTTTTGATTTATTCAGTATTTTATTTAGTAGAGGTTAACTCAGTAATACCACATTGAATATTTTTTTCTTTCTTGGTGCTAAAATTCCAGTGCTTTAATTTCTTTTAAAATTGTGTCTTAAATAATTAAATGAAAGGTCCTCAGCGCGTAATTTTAATTTGATTTAGTTCTGTTTTGATTCATATCACATTAAACCAAGAACGTAACAGACTCGCCACTGTTCGGAGAAAAAACAAAGATTGCAAACATTGAATGGTTCCATCTTAATTTGGCCAGTTTTGATTTTGTATGTAAGTGAATATGAATTGGCCTTACTTGTTTTTCAGATGACGGCATGGGGACAATCAGGAGCAATCGATTCGTAAATTAGTAGTTGTTCATTCCCATATTCTGTGGCCAAGAGGTTTTTTTCTATTTTAAGTCCTGAGTTATTTCTAAGAAGCACACTGCTTAGATGTTGTTTGTTTTGCTTTTATGTCCCACTGTTGGCTGCGGAGTCGGAAGTCCGTTTCAGGACCGTGGAGAGCAATTGAAGCCCCTCCGGACAGAAACTCTTAACAAGCTGGGGGGACGTGTACGTAGATTGATTTCTACATTTCTGAGCAGAATCAAATAAATATGACATTTTTCCCCATTTGGAAAAAAAAAAAATCCACTTTTACTGAGTAAGACACATTCCACAGTGCCTGAAGCATTTTTTAGGGAGCGGGGGGTAAATCAACTATAATTTGATCACATTATAATTAACTCTTAAATGATGTTCTATCATAACAAAATAATAGCAACAGCAGTAATAATTTAATTAAAAGATCCTCATGCTGTCATGTTTAAGCTATTTCTTTTATGGTTGTAGACTTTTTGTCTGAGACAGATAATTTGTTGTGGCTCTGAAAGCCAAAAATGTTGTTTGTTTCAAATGCGTTGTGCAAAATAACAAACATCTCGTTTATTTTTTTGTGATAAACAGCGCAGAGATATTTTTGATGCATTATGTCCTCAATGTGCGGTGTGCAGACTTTATATAATAACAGAGCAATCTGATATTTAAACCGTCTCTATGTAATATTCACTCTTTGATTCAATATTTAATGTCCTCATGATTATATGTGTTTTTCTCCCAGTTTGCCCTTTCTCTTAGAAAACACTAAATTGTGCATAACATTTAAAAGTACTCAATGACATGATGCTGGATTTCCAGCATCATTAAAGCTCTACATGATGTGATTCTGCAGCAGGTGTTTTCCTCCCTACCTCATGTGCACCTGTTTCTATTTCAGTATTCCCCAACACAATTCCCTTTGATTTTTTTTAAATGAAAAAGTCACCAAACAGCATGATCCCATTTTTGTCACGTTTTTATTCACAAAAATATCAAGCATGCATCTATCTATCAATCAATCAATCAATCAACCTTCCAGTCAATCAGTCTTAGGAAAACCATTTCATGTTTCCATGCCTTTTCTTGTGGAGCCGCATAAATGCAATGCAGCTTCGTCAATATTTAATATATTATACATATTATACATTACAGCAGTTCATACAAAACAAAACAAAAATATAAATAAAGTGACAGATTTATATTATAAGAAACAAAAGAAATGACCAAGGAACCGTGGATACATAAAGACAAACACAACTGGCGCGCGCGCACGCATGCACTCACACACACATTCACACACGCAGAAAGGAACAAGCTGATGACACTATTTTTAGTTTGTCACCACACAGTTAAATCTGTTTTGACAACACAAGCGTTTGCTTTCGACACTACAGTAGTTTGGTCACTATGAGTCCCGCACAGTTAAATAAGTGAAGCGCTGGATGTAGAGAACATCCATCTAGATGCAGTTTGTTTTTTGTATTTTTTTATTTTTTTATGACAGCAGGGAGTCTATGTGGAAGCCTCGGGCTCTGCTGGGCACCTTGAAGGCAGCTTCAGGTGCGACCCTGCCCACTGCCGTCGCATGCCGGTAGGGATCCCTGCCGGGCTCTGTGCTGCTGTACGCCGCCTCAGACAGATATGGATGATGTACCGGATAGTTCAGAGCGTATGGCAACGTGTGGGCTCCTGAGGGCCAGTACATCTGTGGGGTGGGCTTCTGTGTGTCAGGGTGGCGCTCCTCTCTCCTTTTGAACGGCGTGCTGAGGATGCTGTCAATGGCGAAGGAGCTGGTGAACTTGGCCCCCACTCTCTCCTCTGCGGCCGGGAACCGGGTGTCTTCACTCAGCATGTCCGGGCTCTCCTGCTCTTTGGGGCCCCTCTTGGCGATGCGCTTCCTTCTGCGCCGGAAGACCCCATCAGCGAAGGTGTACTCGCTGTGCGGGTTCAGCATCCAGTAGTTGTCCTTCCCCCAGGGCCTGGACGGGTCCCGGAGCACTTTAAGGAAGCAGTCGTTGAGTGACAAGTTGTGACGCACGGAGTTCCTCCAGCCGGTGTAACTGCCTCGGAAAAACGGGAACTTCTTCATCAGGTAGTCGTTGATCTCTGCCAAAGTCAGACGGCCGCTGCTGGACTCCCGGATGGCCATTGCGATGAGGGCAATGTAGGAGTAGGGAGGCTTTGGTCTGCGGGTGTACGGCTTCCCTTTGCCGCTCTCGCTGCCTTGAGTGACAGGTGCCGGGCTGTTGGCCACGCAGTCTCCGTCTGAGCCGAGCTCATCCCCGGACAGAGGAGAGGGAATCCCCCCGTCTGGCTCCATGCAGAGCTCCAGTGGCTTCTGGGCAAAGTGGTGCGCGGAGAAAACTTCAAGTTTCATTTCCCTGAATCAAAAAAGGAGAAAAATCAGAGTTTGTGCTTCAGCTAATCAGCAAAGCAGGTGGAGCTGCAGGCACCCTGAACCTCGGTGTGGAGCTGCAGAACACAGATATGTCTCCCGAGACACGCTAGTCTTGCTTTAATATAATGCCTCCGCAAGGGACAGCCCACGGGCGGAGTTTGCGCGTCAAAACCATTGAAGCGGCTGAGTTATGTATGTAGATGTATGTGCGTAATTGGAGGCTGGCATGCAACATGAGGGAGGGGGAGAAACATAAAAAAGGGTGGATAAAAGAGGTGAGACAAGGAAGGTAAACAATTACAGTCAAAAGCATATCTATCTATCTATCTATCTATCTATCTATCTATCTATCTATCTATCTATCTATCTATCTATCTATCTATCTATCTATCTATCTATCTATCTATCTATCTATCTATCTATCTATCTATCTATCTATCTATCTATCTATCTGTTTGTTTGTTTGTTTGTTTTGAAGAACCCTGACTAATCTGCAGAAAACCACCAGACAGACAGATTTTTTATAGACAGACAAGCATGCTTTTCTTGTTACTTGAACTCTTGTCATTCTTCACTAGAACAAGGAAGAAAGGGAAGCACAGCACAAATATTAAAGAAAAAATATTTGGATAAGATCCACCTAACACACAATGACTATGTAAATTCACAGGTTAGCTAACAAGGCGTAGAGAATGAGGAAAACAAATGCTTTAGAAAATTGCCTGAAAGGTCAGTATAAGTTCAAAGGAAAGGACCAAGTAGACCCGCCTCCAAAGCAGCATCTTCACAAAATGACAGCCGGCAGTTTATTCTGAACTGCAGCGATGAATGAAGGCAGACATGAACCTCTTCTCAGTTTGATTAGCCTCTCTCATTGCTGTGGTGAAACTTGGTCCTTCTCTACCTTATATTGAGTGTAAAGCTTTTTTTGTAGCACCTTTCAAAAATCACAAAGTGTCTTTCAAACAGAGTGAAAAAACACAAGTTCCATTAAACATAAGCAGATTTTAAAACAAAGAATTTTTAGATGGTTTTTAAAGGAAGACACTGAGTCCACTCATTGGGTTTAGCACGTCTTGCATGGTACAATTAGCTTCAGACAGGTTACCTTACATACAGAAAACTTTATTAAACAGAAAGTTTTTTTCATTGTGCATTCAATGGCTGCAGGGAAGCCGTGTAATGAAGCTGCAAAACAAGCCCACACCATTACTCTTCCACCACCAAGCTCAAGAATTGGAATGAGTCATTTGTGCTGATATGCTGTGTTAAATTTTCTCCAAAGATAGCACTTTGCATTACGGCTCAACATCTCTACATCTCAACTGTTCTGGGAACATTGCTCCAGAGGTCTTGTGGTCCATAAAGAGGCATTTTTGCAAACTAAAGTTGAGCTGTCATGTTTTTTTTTCTTTTCAATAAGAGACTTCTATCCTTCCAAATAGGCCATGCTCATTCATTCTTTTTCTAACTATCCTGTCAAAAATTTTAACATTTAAGATGCTATGGCTGGTACAATCTGAGATAGAGGTTGTGGGTCTTTGCGATTTCTTTGAGCAGTGTGTAGTTTGTACTTGGGGTGAATGAGTTGGGATGTCTGTCCCTGGGAACGCCTAGCTGCATTAAATGTTTTTAATGTGAATAATCTTTTGCACTGCAAAGTAAAGGATTTCAAGTTGAGAAATTACAAGCCGCAAGGCAATTGGTTATTTATTTCCATCTTGCCATTGTATTGACACTCCTCCTGGCAAGAATTACTAATTAATCAAGTACATTTGATCAGCAGTTATGTTCCCACATAAATTTACGTTTTCTGTTTCACGCACAACTTCTTCCTTTTGAATATTCTAGATTACTCTAGAATGAATTTGTGGAATCTGTTGCACAGTTTTGTAAGTTTTATTTCAATATTTCAATAAATTCAGAAGGTAGCAAAGACCACATTATTTTTTTAAATCAAATCTCGGACGTAAAGAAATGAAAGCGGATGTTCTTTCTTTTGACTATAACTACGATTGGTTAAACAACATTTCATAAGACTTTTGTAGTAGTTTAATTGTATTCGAAATGTACAATGATTTGATCTGAACTGGGAAGAAGTTGTTGCACTTTTGGTGAAGATAAATTACTTTATTACTTTATGGGCAATATTTTGAATTCTCATATCAGTCACACCTTGTTTCATTACAGTAATTCAAGGTTTAGACTTTCATCAAGTTTTCCTTTTGATAAGAGTCAGTCTTATTTCATTGAGTCCACAAAAATTCTGTGACGTAATCCATATTAACCATTGAGGTCAACTCATTCCTATCGCTGTAGTACAGAGAATCTAAAAAAAACTCTTCAGTGAAAAACACAGAGGGAATACTGAAGTGTTCACAAGGGCAGGTCTGCAGAGAGGTGCTGGGCCAAACATGAGCTAAAGCCTTTCTGTTTGACTTTGCATATTTGTCTCCAGCATACTTTTCTTCGGGTATTCTGGTTTGAACATTTCTATCATCCTACCCCCTAGTGATACCAACACCTAATGTCTTTAACGTCACCAATGTCAATATTTCTTAATTCCAATCCTCAGGGACCACTGCAATGCATGTTTTAAGTGTTTCTCTTGAGTCACGCACTTGAGTTTAATAACTGGGTGATTAACAAGGTTTTGCAGCACTCGAGGTCAAGCAATCACTTGAAACAGGAGTTCTGGAACAGAGACACATCTGAAATATAGAGTACACTGCCCTGTACGGATGAGAGCATGAGAGCAAATCTGATGCACAAAATGCATTTCCATGTTCCTTTGAGCTGTCAAAAACTATTTATTAAATCATTCAAAAACAATTACCAAAATTAAGAATAAAAATTTGAAAAATGTATTGTGTTCCCTTGAAGCATGCAAATTTCACCCCTTCTACATATTGACAAAAAGACATTGTGTAGCCATATTTTACTTTCGCCCACTGAAATTTACAAGAGACCATATCTGGAGTCGATATTACGTAACTTCACAATGCTGATGCCTGTAAACCAAACCTTAGTGGCACAAAATGACTTTCAAGCTCCCCTTTCATCACCTCCGTCAGACGACGAAGCAGACAAAGGAGAGCTAACATGAGTTATGAGCTTCAGGGTAGTTAAACTGCCGTCTCGGCCGCTCCTTCTCCCTCAGTTTTTTTTATAGGGGGCCCTGAACACTAACATAAGCTTTAACTTTGTCCACTCCTTTACTGTCCTGCATTTCCACCTACCTATTGCAAATGAAAACAAAAGAAAACAAAAACAAAAAAAAAACCTTGAATATCTGCTTGAGTAAAAGCCAGATAAGTCATGGTCACAGTAAAGCATCTGAAGCCTTAATAAGAGCAGACAGGTTAAAGCGTTCTGTTTAAATGTAGCACTCTAGCACTAATGAAAGACCTGATTACAGACAGTACTCTGAACTGTTTGATAATGGTCCCTTCTGGTTCTCCCTTCTGAAAAGCAGATTTTCAGAAGGGAGTGTAAGTTAAGAATGCAAACTTGAAGTCCCTGTTTTTTTCCAATTATGTTAAAAGAGCCTGAAGGAGCCTTTGTTTCTGTGCATTCAATGTTCTCAGGTCACTTTGTAGCTGTTCAGCTCAAATATGGTGCAATGCAATTGTTTTCTTTACTTTATGGTTGTTGCCTTTTAATTGTTTTACATAAAAGACCCAAACATAGGGCAGCGCTGTAGAGAACATATTAGAGGCGGCAAAAGAAATACTAAATTAGAGTCCGATACTCTGGTATGATACTGTGATGCTTTTAAAATCAGATTGTTAAACTGTTTTGTGATTTTTCATTTATTTGTATGAAGAGAATAGTAATAAATCCACAGATTCACAGATTGTTGACAGTTTGTAGCAGTCCAATTTAAAGTTGGCTCTTTACCAAATTCTTTATGAGTACACACAGCAGTAATTAATTTCTTAGTTTAGAGCCCTTTCTGTGTTTGATTCAGTTTTTTTATATTCAAATGGTCAATTTTTTGGAAGGGTGAAAAAAAACAGTTAAAGTCAAAAGAAAACCTCGCATGTTTTCGAGTGTCCTTATCACAACTTGTTTTGCAGAATGATGAATGGAAAAGAAATCAAAGGCAGTCAGATATCAAAGTTAAATCTCTGCTTTTTTTTTTTTTCTTGGAGCAGCTGGGAGTTAAAAAACAAATATTGTAGCAGAAACTCATGATGGCGACTGCTGCGAGGCTAAATTCAGAGCTGAGGAAACCATCATTATCGCCACGCTGTGGAGATGCAGAGAAAGATGCCACACTGATGGTGGGTGTTGCTGCGTTGTTGTTTTTTTTACATTTCTTTGCAAAATTGCAGTGAAGGTGGATTTAATTCCACTTTCTCTGCCAGAATGACTGCACACTCACACATATATGCTGGAAAGAGAGCACACCTGTTCTCAGTTTGAAATCAGAGGTGGAAAAACGACTTCCCAGCAGGTATCAGTGCACTGTCACATTATCATTCCTATCATTTTTTTGGGTTAGGATAGATTTAAATCCTTCACATTTTTTAAGAAGCAAAAATTAAGTTTCAACTTTAGTTTTTGTTGATATGAAGTACTCCATGAATTTACATAACTGTAAATTCATTGAGTGCCTGAACTTTATCTAATGCACCAACCAGCAGACGATTATAAATGATAATCAAAAACAAGATTTGACTGACCAAGCTTGAATTTATTGGAAATTATCTTCAATTCACACATTCAGACTCAAATTTATGTTAAACCTTTCTTCCCATTCAGCTTCTGCAACAACAGCAAAATTGGCATGAACCTCAGTGTTTGCTGGGTTTTTTTCTCAAAATGATCCCAAACACAACAAAGTAAATTTATGGATGGAATCTATTAATGTAGGTGCATGCGTTTACATGTTTTGAGAGATAGTCCATGATCAATGCAAATTTGTGAATAGGATTTTTTTTCTTTTTAGCAATTGATGGTGTTTACTGCATGATCACACCAAATGAAATCAAAGTTAGTCAAAGGTATTATTAAAAGTCAAAAATTATCACAGCACTCTTTTCCATGAGAACTGTATGTAAACTTTTTACCAGCACTTTGAATTGAAACTTAAAAAGACATAATTCTTACACAACCTGTTAATATCTGTCTCCTAAAATTGGAACTTTGTTAGTTTAGTTCACTTTTAGATGTTTCTGTTTTGAGCAGCTGGAGAAATTTCTTTTAATTGTTGTCATGTGTGGAATTCCAGTTATGTAAATTCATTGGGTGAATCCTCTGCTCCAAAAATAGCCCCACCTCTCTGCAGCGGTCTGCGCTCACACGCTAACCCTTGTCTGCATGTCTCTGGATGACTTCTTACCTGTATCTCATCTTTGTTTTCTTTCTTCTCTGTGAGTGAAGGGTGTCCAGCCCCCATGTCTTTGTATAAACAAAGCGTGGGCTGTTTGTGTGTGTGTGTGTGTGTGTGTGTATATGTTTGTGTGAGCAGGGCCAAAAGAGGCTCTGCGTAGCTGAGATTCCCAAGATTCCTCTGCAGCAGATTTGGTCTCTGACGGAGGCCTCTGATGATCCGACATGCTCCAGTGGGGCACACAGGTAGGTACAACCGCCTGTCTGCGCCACAGACAACCTTAAGTTCAAGCATTCCATCTTAATTCCACTCATTCCTGCAGCCATGGTGCTGGAGTTTGTTTGTGGGGGAGTGTTTCTGGCAGCAGCTGTTTGTCTGATCAGGTGTGGGTGTTTGGAACTGTGAGAAAATGTTCTACTGAAAAATGGAAGATGCAAGCATTCCATCTAGTTTATTCTTCAAACGGTGATTACTGTAATTATCCCAAAATGCAGGCTGTCTAAATGTTCACTTTCTGTTCTGCTGTGTTCCTGCAGAATCATACCTTTATATTTCAGAAGATGAATTTGGGGGAAGGGGAGGGAGCATATCCCCCCTTTCATATAATCACACCTGAGGAGAAAAAGTTTCCATAAAGCTGTTTCCAAGCTTTCCAACCAGAAATCTACATCAGTAATTTTGGGTTGACACCTGATCCAGACGTAAACAGAACAAAATAACGCGCCGTGACACCTGAAGCTTGCACATGTGTGGTTTGGTAAGCCCGAATCTCTTGGAGCCTTTGTGTCAGCGATTAATAAATAAAGTCTATTGAAACAGAGCATCATATCCTGAAGTCTCTTGGCAGCTGCTTGTTGCTATTTTGGTTCACCTATTCTTACCTGAGGTGCTCACACCCTGCCAGGCCCAGGGAGAGGAAAAAAATATATAGATACACACAAATGCACAAAGCCAACAGGGGTGTAATTAAAGTAATTAAGGAGAGAGGTGAAGTACAGGTGAAGCAGTTGTGAAAGTCAGCTTGGTGATGCCAGAAAGAAGGGCTAAGCTCCTTATTGTGCTAACATATGAAATACATCATTAAGGTTTTTTTTTAGCCTCAAATTACATGATTTTTAGAACATGGTAGGTTTTTGTGTGTTTCTATTATTCCGGAAGTGTGACCATCATTTGGCTAATAGAGCTGATTTCAGTTTTTTACCATTTTACCATCTTGTTTAGCACTGAATAAGAACTCAAAAAGCTGCATTTAGAGGAAGCCTCAAAAAGTTGCATTTTGAGGAAGCCTCAAAATGCAGCTTCCTCTTGTTGGCAGCAAACTAAACAATTCCCTCACTGATTAGCAAAAAAACAACCTGACTTAACTATAGTTGTTTTGGTGCAAAATTTGACACTGGTCAAAAGTGGTTGCTCTTTATTTTTGTGAGTTGTGAAATTGTATTTTTTTAACTACTTTTCCCCCAATTTTCATAATCTTAAAAACTGGAGAAGAGCTGTTTTTACCTTAGCGTTGGCAATAGTTGTTCTGGTTTTCTTATTTGACTGTATGACAAGAGCATTAGGTACTGTGATAATGGGGAAAGACTGTGTATTTCTAAATTTGCTCCCCCATTTTACAGCATAATCATGGCGGCTGGGTCATGACAAAATTGCTGCTAAATTGAGGGGTGTTAAACTCCAGTCCTCCAGTTTAGTGGTGACCTGCCACTTTTAATTGTGTCTATGTCTCTATACACCTGAAACAAATATCTTAGGTCATTAGTATGACTCTAAGAATTCACCAGAGACAGCTGTAAAAGTTGCAGGGCAGGACTAGAATTTGAGGAACTTGTTCAAGATAGAATATGAGACATCTTTAAAAGTAACATTTGCAGAGAAACAGCTGTCACACAAATGCACAATCTTTTTACCAGCCTCAATGCAAGCAAATAATGCACGACTATATAGATTTTATTTGTCTGTTACGGTTATGCAGATGTACAGTAACAGTAACAAAGCTGTGTGAGCATCTGTTACATGTTCTGCATGTGCATGCCTGGGTTCTCTCCAGTTACTAACTAAAACATGCATGCTAAGGTAATCTGAGATGCTGAGAAAATGTTCCTTTGGTCTGAGTGTATGCATGGTTTTTTGTCGTGCATCTTGCCCTGTAATAGATCTGTGACCTGTTCTGGACAAACACCGATTCTCACACTGGATATGAACTCCAGCCATCCCTGGAACTGAAATATATAAAGTGGGTACAGAGAGTGGATGTACAGATATTCTATGTTGGCCAGTCATCTGGCATATTTATTAAATGTGTTGAAATATATCACTTTTTTTAGGCCATGCTGTCCAGATTTGACATACGCAACAACACTGACAGTCAGGCTTGGTCTCTTTGCTGGGGTTGTTGCTCATCTCGTTAAGTCAAGTGACAAATTCTACTGAAGCCAGTGTAGTCCCCCTAAGTACTTTAAACATTACATGCATAAATTCTATCTAACTGGAATTCATCAAATAAAACACTGGTCAAAAGTGGTTTACCAGTTACAATAATGAAACAATTTTAAAACATCCACATTTTCAAAGTATTTTTGCTTTCCTTTAATATTTCAAAATAGAATAGAAAAATTGTTTTCCAGACTCATATTGTTTAGACTTTAGGTTTTATTTTCCTCACCTTTTCAGTCCATTTCTTGTACCTGAGTACAGCAGCAAATAGTGCATTAAGTGCCAAAGTTATCTACAGCAAAACACTGTCTGATGAAAGTCATTTATTCCAGAATTGGGAAACAAATCCATCAAGGATTTGAGAAAGGATATGAAAAATGCATGATCCCCCTCTTGGTCAGTCTAAACTTCAAGAAATTTTTACCACTACTAATGATGAATAGTTTAAAATATTACAACACACTCTTGCTTCATGGAATCAGAATGGAAACACATGACACATAGTGTCATTTTTGACATTTTCAGGGCTAAAGTCCACACAGTAACATAGAAACCTTCAACTGAATCTAAAGAGCTTTGTCAATTCCTAAAATCTGATCACAATCAAAAAATTCAAAACAAACCACTCAGGAGGAAATCAGACCCGACTGCACCCCTTCATCCAGCCTGGAGAATGTTACTGCTTAAGCATTTCTGTCAATGAACCTCTGTCATGCGGGTCAGACGGGATTTCATACCTATGGTTGTATCTCCCACTGTCGTCCATTGAAACCCTTCACACGCTAAGCCCTCCTATCATGTTGAGTTGGAAGGCTTGCAGAGTTTTCAGGGAGCAGGTATGGATAGGGTGGGGGGCAAAAAAGAAAGAGAAGCAATGATTGATCTCAGCCATAGACACCTCACTTTATCGCTGCAGCTGATAGGACCTACCTCTATTCAGCTATGCTGTAGGCTGTTTTAGTGTAAGCATAAACACAAGGCCAAATCAGTACCTGTGCTGCTCTGTTTACCTGGCAGCCGTTCAGCCCCTTTCTGTCTAAACTTGAAATAGGATCCAAACACTCTACTCACGCATAGCAGTTTGCACGAGATGCTTTCCCTGCCTCCCAACCTACCACAGGACTCCTTAGCGCTATTTTTGTTCTATCTGAACCATAACCACCCCTCTTATTTCTTTGATTGAGAGGTGGAACATTTAGCTTGGGGGCTTTGACTGCAAACAAAACACTGATTTTGAGCGGTTACCAAGGAATTACTTCACTAACAACCCCAACAAACACTGCTGATGGATTGCATTAGTGTGGCTTTACTACTTTTGAGGAGGACAGGTTGGTGGTTGACTTTGGTGGTTATTCAGCACATTTCTCCAACTTGTCCAACAAAGTGTTTCCTACGATCATCAACTTTTGTTAGCGCAAAACATTTTAAGCAGGACTTGAAGCTCTACTTTTTTGTTTCTACATTCATTGATTAACCTTGCTTTCTGCAACAAAAAAAAAAATAAAAAAATAAAAACTTTATGGAAGTTCTGTGGCCCAGAATTGTCATCTGTGAAGCAGAATTCAGATGTAAGGTACAGGCATCAAAACTTGTAGCAAACAAAAACAGTAATGAAAAATTAAAGTACAACACACTCAAGTACCATTATGTGTTCACCCTTTCAGACTGACCTTTTTTCCTTCCAAAGATCAACTTTCTTGGCACAAAAGACGCTGGTGTGGCCTTTATAAGGTATCATGGCCTTTTGTCACTCATAAACACGTATCGTTAGGAAGGCCTAAGGGTTGGAAGGTTGATTCACTGAACTTATAAATAAAACATGTACTGTAGCTTTAATTTGCTTAGAGCTTGCGTGTAAGGTGAAAAGAGTCAGAAAATATTATGACTTGCTATAAAATCCAATGTCCACCAACTTGAGGATAGAAGTATTTTCCTTTTTCCAGTGTATCTGGTGATATTTCACACTCACTTTTCATTAACTCCTGCTGCTTTCTTTCATGCTACTTTTCAATGTCTGTATCAAATGCTTACTGATGAAGATTGTATTTTGTGTTAGCAGTTGTTGGAGTGGAACACAATTTGTTGTTTATTCACCTCCTTTTTGAAAATAGGAGAGGTTTAGAGGTTTCAAGACAAGGAAAATATCCATACTACAAGTCCTAAATATCAGTATTGTGATCCTTAATCTTTTTTTTAGTTTATTTTATTTTTTAAACCAGTGGAGCGATTCTCTATCATACCGGGGAACACATAGACCACCATCAAACTGACTGTGAATTGTTTTGGTCCCATTTTTAAAAATCCATGGCAATATTCTTGGCTTGGATTTTTAAGAATAGAAAGCAACATCACACATGAACTATATTGACTCAACCAAATCATCAGGAGTGTTTAACAGAGAATAGTGACTTCCAAGTCTTCTGCTGTCCATTCTAGTACTTCCTGCAGAATCAGGTTAGCAGAAATGCTCAATGTCTGTTCAGTCTGACCTGTTCTAAATAGATAGTCACTACCTTATACATTTGTGATATGTGGGTCATCGCAAAGTTTCTTAGAGGAAGTCTGGGAACCAGCTCTTTTGGCTCAGCATTCGGATGTCGACAAAGACCTTCGAAATCTTGAAAATAAAGGAGCACTTCATTCTTATCTAAACCCTCCTTAAGTTCCTGTAGGGTGAAAATACAATAAGCCTTACATGAACTTAGCTGTTGCTGAAAAGGGAAGTTAATAACTTTGCACAGATTATACAATATTAAAAGAAGCAATTTTCTAAAATTCCACAATCAGGGATTCAGTTTAAGCAAAGCTATAACGGCTGCAGGCTTTTATTTGGAGGTAAGTATTGCTGACACAATTAGTGATTCCAAGCAAATTTCTTCCCGTTTTATTATTTGTCTTCTAACTAGCCTAATTTAATAAGTGCAATGATGCTCAGTGACAACTTTACCACTATACCAAAATACCAACACCATTTTGGTATAGTGTTGATGAAATGACTATACCAAAATGATGTTGGAAGATCTTTTTTTTGGTGTTGTTGCTTTTGTTTTTTTTGTTCTTGGGAAAAATACAAATAATTTAACTTTTAAAAATATATTTTTTTCTTCCAATTACCCTGCAAAATATTCATTTCATTCTGTCTCCATGAATGTTTTTTTTTTTTTTTTTTACCACGACTTGGCTTCATTGTTTTGGTATGCAATCCAATTTTTGGTTCTCTTTCATTATGACAGTCCAATTTTAAGATTATCATTTTCCTCAAATTAGATGATGATAGATGATAGATGTTCAGCTCAATTTTACCTTGTTCAGTTTGTGTGGTTTTACATGAATCACTGCAAGAGTAATTAGAAACCTGCACAATAGAGCAGCTGTGACTGTTTGCATTATGTGCTATTAGATATTGATTTGGTGATAACACTTATAAGAAAATCATTAGGAATCGGAAGTTTGACACAAAATGCTTAATCTCTTCCAGATGTCCGAGGGGTCATAATGTCCTCCTGCCTCCGGTGCAGCATTGATCCACTGGAGCAAACATTAGCAGCTCGAGTGTAAAGAGAACCACACTGTGCATTTGTTGTAAAACTAGTTAGATAATGAAATAAAACAGAATCTGACCACGAGTGTTATCTGGTGGTGCAGAAGGGATATATTGGAGATGCAACACATGTTTGTTACTCCTTTGTACAAAATATTCTCAATCTAGACAGTATCCATATGTGGACAAATTATGGTGGATGGAGCTGCCAAATGCTGCAAAGTTGAAATACCTCTTTCTTCTCCCCTTAAGAATCTCTTTGGATTGTATTTTTTGTTTTAAGGCAAAAACTCAAACTCTTTTATCTTTCACTCTCTTGATTTAGCTTTCAGTGGTGCCATACTGTGTCTTACCCTACTTCAAAGAATCATTGTCAAATTAGGTGATAATCTAAATGAAAACAGGTTGCTGCTGTACTCAGTATTTGGAGAGCCTGCTTTATTTTTTTTTCTCATACATCAAAAGTAAATATCTTTCTAACAGTTTCTTGCAAACTTAGAATTTTAAGGAATTATCTAAATCTTAAAGTGTATTCGATTTTTATGGGGTTTTTTTTCCCAGTAAGTTTAATTTATTCTTGTGGAAATTGACCAGTGAATATAGGAGTATTTTTGGTCTTCTGAGACTTAATACTTCCAACTGCAAGCCAGAGGAACCAGTGTGGCCATTTGGACATCCAGGTGGATGGAGAGGGAAAACAGAGTGAAGCAAATATTGGACCACATGCTTATGTCTGAGAATGGCAGTGATGTGAAACTATCACAATGGTCAAGCACAGAAAGCAATGTCTGCTTCTGAGAACAGATACAAGAATTGCAACATACAGAAGTAATATTTCTTTGTAACAACTAATCCTTTACAGATAAACGAAACTCCATATTTAATAACTTGAGAGAACAGAGATTACCTTACCAAGTCAACATGTTAAGTACATTTTTCTGTAGTTCTTAAGAGATCAGTGTTGTGAGCACAAAGTTGGCTAGTTGTTTTGTGACAAGACACTGAGACAAAGTATTGTTTGTCTCAAATATTAATTTGAGAGACATTATTGAGACAAATACCTTGTCTCAATTCTAGCAAGGGAACACTTTTGGAAAAAGAGTTTGAAAATGGACGTAAATGCAAATATGATGGTAATTCGTATTTTTGGGAGATTAGATTGTGTTTTTAATATTTAATTTCTTTAAAGCATTGGTTTAAAATGTTAGTATTGCTTTATAATTATGCTTTGCACCAAAGAAGATTTCAAAGATTTCAGAGAGATTAAATAAGAAACAATTTGTAGCCGCTTAGAGTCTTCTGGAGAAAGTGCTTGCTACATTTTCAGTGTTGTGATAAAAGACGTACAAACTCAGTGTGAGTTTAGTCTTTAACGTAAATTAAAGAATATAAAAAATAATAATGCACATACCATTGTGTGTTTATGTGCTATGTGCATAATATTTTCTGACAGCTCGCTCCTGTCAAAAAGTATGTTTTTGGCTTTTCACTTTTCATGCAACTTTCTCTGTGAGAAAACAGGAGAACCACACCTGACTGGGCATCTATCCAAACAAAAGGTCTTGAACCCAGCCCTTGCGTGCCGCTCCAACCCAGACATCTGATTAATTATAGTGTGGCCGTTAAGGCAAAGAAAAACTAGCTGATGAAAAGTCAGCGAGTCTGCAGGCTCAACCTGCCCAAACAGCATCATGCGTGTTAGCTAGTAAAAGCTCCCGTCTCTCCTCCCTTCCAAGTCTTTTTCCTTCCACGCCCCCTCCCCACTACCTCCCACCTCTGCTCCGGGCCCATTCGTGCCGAGAAGATAAAACATTTTTCCTGCTGTGTCAGAGCCCTGCAGGTGGGCCCCGTGTACTCAGGTAGATTATATCACTGTTACTATAGACCGTGTTTGGGTTAGCTCAAACACACTCTTCACGGCAGGAGCAAAACAAAGTGTTCCACAGTGGATGATAACAGCAGAAGCTGCTCTCTTCAAATTATCCTTTGGAAACACTTTGGCCTCGCACGAAACACAGGCGTAATACCTGCTCTCCCCACCTATTTTTTTTATATCTGTAGTAAAGTTTATACAGTCTTTCTCATTAATCTAAAACAGTGACACAAGCCTTTCAGTTAAAGAAAAGAGCTTCCTTATGTCCAGATTGAAAGCATTGTGCTGATTGGATGAGTAGTTCTGTTTCTGATCTACATGTTGCTTGTGCAGTAGACTTTATAAATTGACTTACTTTAAACAAAAGAGGCATGAATTGCTTGAATGTGCTCCGGGGCCAGAAGCCCAGGATGGCTACGATAAACAGATCACCCAGGTGGTCCTCGTGCAAGAGCGGGGCTACAGCACTGCTGCAGAGGCCTGCTGCTGCTGTTGCTGCAGTCACAGCCATGCAACATCTTACTTCAGTAACTGGCTCACTGTCTCAGCAAAAGACTGAAATTCTGCTGAACTAAGAACAATCTGAAGCTTTTCCAGGTGTCTGAATACTGAGTGGTTTGTCATTGCATAAAGAGAGACACACGTGAGCTGAGAAATCTTTGCATACCACCTCATTCATTTACAAACAGCACAATGCACTAAAAAAAGTTGTTTCAATCCTTCGAAAAACTTGTTCATATTGTTAGTTTGCAGAGTCTGTCTGAACATTTGTCTTGATAGTAGTATACATACAGCTCTGGAAAGAGCCCACTGCACTGAACCCCATTGAAAACCTCATGGATATTCCACCAAATATTGATTCTTGAACTCTTCCTGGGTTAAAATGTTAGTATTGTTGTTTCTAAGTAAATATGAACTTGTTGTCTTTCCATTGTTTGAGGCCTGAAAGCACTGACACTTTTTGTTATTTTGACCATTTTTCATTTTATGCAAATAAATACTAAAATGTTGCTTGGAATTTCAGAGACATGTTGTCAGTAGTTGGTAGGATAAAATAACAATGTTTATTTTACTCAAACATATACCTATAAAAAATAAAATCAGAGAAACTGATCATTCTAAGTGCTCTAAAGTTTTTCCGAAGCTATATATAAAATAAAAAATTATCCCAAGATTTTATGTAGCTTGCTTTTTTGGTAAATGTATATATATTTTAGTAGTTACAGTTGATTTACTATGTTGCTATCTTTTTATGTGTGGCATGGTTTTTGATTAATGATCAGTTTTCCACCGAAAGAAGGTTGGAAAAAAAGGTTGGGTTAAAACTGTTTGAGAACCATCGATCAGAACCATCAATTCTTTGTCCATCCGTTGTCTCCTACTTTTTCCACATAGTTAGAAGGACAAGGCAAAACCAGACATCCTGCCCACAGTGAAATTCACTTGCTTCTCACCGGAGTTGCCAAAGGTGACCATTTAAGTCCCAAGAGTCAGGGATAAACGGCTGAAAGTTTGCTACTAAATCTCTTTAAGGCCTTGCTCCTGAAAGACACACTAGATTTCAACTTATAAGATATTGCTTCTTTGAGTTCTTTTTATATTCGCATAGTACAGGTTTCTCAGACTTTTCAGGCTAAAATATGATTATTTGAGGTTTTTCTGTGATAATCTCATGAAACCAAACTTGAACAGAACAAACTTCCCAAACTGAGAGATTTGGTTGGCAATTCAAGATGTGGAATGAGGACAGACTCCTAAGAAGGTTGAATGCTAAAATTCAATAAAAAGTGCTTCAACAAATTATTAGTTTCAGCCAGGGTATCCACATACAGTATGTCTAAGGTTGATTGCATGAACCTATTTGTCTTTTTTAAGTTTTATTTCCCTCTGACAGTTCTGGTTTCTAGGTAAACTCTATGTGTCACATCACAGAGGCAGAACAAGTTTTGCAGTGATTTGTCATTGCCTAATTTATTTTGCGTAACAAAAACTGATTTATTTTTTCCACATGGTTACAAAGACCTTCTACCTGAACTTTGGATCCTCATCAGAAACCACCATTTGTATTTGGCTAAAAACATTTTTTTCACAAATTTTTAATCCTGTTTTTCCTCTTTTACAAGTAAACAACAAATCCTTGAACACACAACAAACAAACAAAATAAATAAGTCCCCCACAGCATACTGTAGTGATCTTTTGTTCCATCGGGATTCCTAAACATGACTGAAATGAGTGTTTGTAAATACTTAGAACCATAACTGCTGGCCTGTTCATGTTCATACCTTCTGGTTTACATTGGGAGCTACTCCAGGCAGACAGATGTAGGCTCCTGAGCGCTGGGCAACACTGTAACAGCTCAAGATTTACTTGATGGAAAAACACATTCCTCACACCCACATGCTCATCATACATCAAGCGTGTTTCTAGTCTGAAGACAGGTGAGGGCTCAAATCAACAATGCCAGACACCCTACTGCCTAATGCATTGTTTAGATAGCATTATTTTACATAACAAGTGTGTTCGTGTTGCTTGTCTTATCATGGGAGGTGCTTGTATTATGAATGTCATTAAGCTGGAGTTCTGTTGTCCCTTCTTCTTGCAACACAGCCCCTATCTAGCATCTTATCACATTAAGCTGAGTTATTGTAAGGCCCTGTGTGCACCAGCGATGGTTTATGTACAGTAAGTGTGACAGATCATTTGTCAGAGTCAGCCTGGTCATTCCCTCAGCATGCCCCAACATACTTCTGCCTTTCGGCTGCTCGACCATGTTTGTGTGAGAAAAGGATTAGGAGGAAATATGAGGAAACTGTCAGTATGTAACTGCGAGGGTAACCCGGATTGTGTTTCACAACGCTTAATAGTGTCAGGTAATAGCTGTGAGTCATAGCTGAGAGTATGCCATCGCGTGCATGCTGAGCAGTTGAGGTTATGCCTCTGTGGGTACAATTGGAAAAACTGGTTCTTCTAAAATGTTGTTATGACAGATATCACTGCACAGAGATCGCCAGACACAGGGGGGTTCCCTCCGCAGGCACAAACAGAGCTGATTTGGATTTTCATGCTTTTATTTTGTTTTGTTTGGGATATTTTGCCTCATCAGGTAAAGTGAATCAGAGCTTAAATTACTCATCTGGGTCTGGATTGTCTGCGAAAGGTTCATGTTGCCTCTGGCTTAAGGGCCACAGAAGCGCTATTATTGTTTTTGTTCGACACGCTAGGATTCTGACTGCAGCTCTAAAAATAACACAAAGACCATAATTATGGCTTCGACTTAAAGCCCCTACCTCTCTCCACTCCCTCCACCCATTATCCTTCAGAGCACCTTAGCTTATTTACGGTGTGTGAGTGTCTTCACATGTTTTGCAGATGATTTACAGCTCGTCAGTTTGTCAGATTTGTGCAGGAATGCAGTCTCTGATGTCAATAAGAACCGACTTGAATGTGAAGCAGTGACTCTATGGAAACTTCAGCTGATGACATGAAGTCCAGGCCCTCTATAACAATGAAGAGTTTACTCTTGGTGACACTGGTAATTCAGGTATGCGAGGTGCGGCAAAAAAATAAATTGTCGCCTTCTCATGCTCTTTTCCATTAGGACAGGACCAACCCAGTTACACCTAGTAACAGGTACGTTCATGCGCATTGACGTTCAGCAAATTTTCCATTTAATTTTCATTAGATGTATACATTTAGGACCTAAATGACTTACTTTCCAGGCAAATTTAGATTGAGCTTTTTTTTTTTTTTACAAAAAAGTTAGGAAAAAACCTTTTTGCATTAAAAAAAGAACATAACATGGATAATCTTTTGAATGGCCGTTTTACATTTTCTTATCATTTGTTCAGAGATTTTCATCTTGCTTCAGAAACAAAAAATGAGTTTGTACCTACATCTACTAGAGGTATGAATATGAGTTTGTGGAACACACAAACACCTCTGAATTGTCCTTCTACCAATTGCCTTTTCTAATGTCCTTGTAAACATTTTGTGTCTGGTATCTTTTATTCTACTGATGTATGCAGAGAACTTCGAAATATAAGAAGTTCTGTTTTTTTATTAACTTTATTGTTATTCAAATTCTTATATTACAAAGAAAAACATAACGTAACATCAAGCAGCACATGCAGTAGAACAGAAAGGTTACCAAGGAAGGGAGACATTGATGCATCACAAAAAAGAAAAAGTAAAGAGAGTTTTGATCCCAATGTACTTTGATGAAATGCCAAGAAGCTTGAAGAAGGTGAGACATTGGCCCAAACCCACCCGCTTTGAGCACGAGAACCCCCCAAGCAAGTCCCTCCAGTACAAATTAAGAATGGGAAGGAATCCCTTGAGGCCGTCACACAGAAATGGATGAATCAACTTATCAGAAAGTTAACAGGTGGGAGTTTCCCCAACTGATTTACAAACAGCCCTGCTATTCCACCCAGCAACAAACCACAGTTACTACTCAGAATAAAGAATCGTCACACTTACTTTTGAGCTTATATATGTCAACAATTTTGCCCAATATTTATGGGCTTTGTTACTATAAAGTCTTAGGGAGAAGGTAAGCATTTCCATTTCACAGATTTGCTGACCAATCTTTCAATGTCAGTGGCTTCCCGCTAAGCCATTGCCTTGTTATTGAGTTTTTCCCTGATATCAGTAATATTTTCAAAAAAGTACTGATCCTGAGAGTTGAGAGTTTTTGGTAAATTAAATATATAGTTTGAAAGTTATGTTCAATTTCAAAGCCAAAAAATACTTTTAATAAGTTCATCCATCCATCCATCCATTTTCTTATACCCTTATCCGTGGTGGGGTCAGGAGGGGTGCTGGTGCTTATCTCCAGCGAGACATTTTGGGCCAATCACTTACTCTAGAAAGTTTTTCATATTCTAACATTTCCATAAATGTGGGGGTGAAATTAGACAATGACCTTAGATTTGAGACACAAGTCAAATCTGTAATAATACAAAAAGGCTTTTTCCACCAGCAGTATATTCTCAAAGTCAAGACCATTTTGTCCAGGCAGGATTGTGAAAAGACAATCTTTGCCTTGAGGACACATTTATTTCCCCTGGCTTTCAACACAGCATGAGTTGTTTGTTCTTGTTTGTGAGTTGTTGTGTCGTCTAACATTGTTTTATGTCTATTTTTACTTATTCTCTTAATGTACAGCACATTTTAAATGAACTTTATAAATGGATTGGATTGGATCGGACCACTGTTTTCCATAAATGAGAAGAATTGGAGTTTTCATGTAGCTATAACTGTGATTATGAAATTTATTTTTATGCTTTAATTATGTAGAGAAAATTATGTATTCCTTACATATACATATTTACCCAAACTCATCCCAATTTTGCATCTGTACTTTGTTTATTTGTTTCTTTTTGGGTGTTATGAATAGAAAAATAGTGGAAGGGGGAAAAAAAACAGGTCAAATGCAGAGGAATACTTCAAGTTATAATTTATGCTGAAGCGTCAGTAATAATATCCCAGGAGACACGATAACAGTAAAGAACTTCATGTTTTTCATAGATGCACCCTGGTTGAAGTACCAAACAAGGACTTTGTTCTGTATCTAATGTCTTTCTGAAACAGTTACCATGGCTCAGTTGTTAAACAATTGCAAGCATAATATGCCACATTGTATTAATGTGGAGTCCTGATAAACGTCTATTTCACTGAGTGCAATCTTTGGTTCCTGGAGCTGCCCTGTGTAAACGTTACCTGGAAGTAAATTTCTTGTAAATAGAGGAGCTAAAATTGGCTCTGAAAGAGAGGCCATTATCAGAAAGTCTTTAGATACTGTAATGTATTATTTCTTGGTGCCAGGTGCTTTGTTGGAACGAAGAAAATAACAAAGCGGTGATCTGAAATGTGTAAAAAGCAGATTAGTAAATAAGTCATGAATTTGCAAAAATTGTTCCAGCCACAAGTCTGGAAATCATAGAAAAATACATAATGCCATTTTGCTTGATTCTTTAGGCAAAGATTAAAGTGCCCTCTACATTCAAAGACAACATATAAATATTTATAAAGCCAGTCAGAAGAACGAGATGATTTATTTTTTTTGTTATCTAATGTCTACAAAAACCTTCAGCTATTTCTTGATTAAAAAAAGTGGTTTCAAGTCTTTCAAGTTTTGGCAAATCCCTCACAACTACAGCCAGCTATTCTTAGAAAGAGTGTTCAGGTAGTAGTTCCAGTGCTGCTAAAATAATAACAAAATATTTCTGAGGCAACACTTTATCATGTGGAAGTTAACCTTGAAGGCAAAGATCTCACTACTGAATGTTTGCTCCAAAAAGCTCCATCCATCCATTCAACTTCTTCCGCTTTATCCGCAGTCGGGTCGTGGGGGTAGCAGCTTCAGAAGGGACGCCCAGACTTCCCTCTCCCCAACCATTTGTTGCAGCTCATCCGGGGGTATCCCAAGGCGTTCCCAGGCCAGCCAAGAAACATAGTCAATCCAGCGTGACCTGGGTCTTCCCCGGGGCCTTCTCCTGGTGGGACGTGCCCGGAACACCTCACCAGGGAGGCATCCAGGAGGCATCCTGACCTGATGCCCAAGCCACCTCAACTGGCTCCTCTCGACGTGAAGGAGCTGCGGCTCTATTCTCAGTCTCACCCTATCTCTAAGGGAGAAAACCCATTTCGGCCGCTTTTATCCGAGATCTCGTTCTTTCGGTCATGACCCAAAGTTCATGACCATAGATGAGGGTGGGAATGTAGATCGACCGGTACATTGAGAGCTTTGCTTTTTGACTCAGCTCTCTCTTCATCACGACAGACCGGTACAGCTCCCGCTTCACGGCAGACGCTGCGCCAATCCGCCTGTTGATCTCCCGCTCCCTTCTTCATTCGTGAGCAAGATCCTGAGATACTTGAACACCTCCACTTGGGGCAGGACAAACTCCCCGACCCAGAGAAGGCACTCTACCATTTTCCGGCTCAAGACCATGGCCTCGAATTTGGAGGCACTGATCCTTATCCCGGCCGCTTCACACTCAGCTGCAAACCGCTCCAGTGAGAGCTGCAGATCACGACCTGATGAAGCCAATAGAACCACATCATCCGCAAAAAGCAGAGATGTGATCCTAAGGCCACCAAAACGTATCCCTCAACACCTTGGCTGCGCCTAGAAATTCTGTCCATGAAAGTGATGAACAGAATCGGTGACAAAGGGCAGCCCTCTCACGCAAACAAGCCCGACTTACTGCCGGCAATGTGGACCAGACTCTGACCAGACCGGTCATACAGGGATCCGACAGTCCATATCAAAGGGCCCGGTACCCCATACTTCCGGAGAACCCCCAACAGGGCTCGCCAAGGGACACGGTCGAACGCCTTCTCCAACTCCACAAAACACATGTAGACGGCCGCAGATCCGATGGAATGATTACAAAGTCGGTCATCGAACTGGGGCCAAGGGTGTCCTGGTGCCAAGTGTACATATGGACACCCTTATGCCTGAACATGGTCTTCGTTATGGACAATCCGTGACGAGCACAGAAGTCCAACAACAGAACACCACTCAAGCCTCTCCTTGGGCTTTTTGGCCCAAAAAGCTGTTTCTATGAATCACAGAAATACATTTGTGGAAGTTGTTCTTCACACAGAACGTACAGTAATTTGATTTTACAGGGCAGAATGTATTAAAAAATGTTTCCTTTGTTCAGTTTTCAGTCTTGAGATGATTCTGTTATTTCAGATTCCTTCACAAATTATTGCAATGTATCCTGTTTGGAACAAAAACTTTAGATGTGACTGAATGCTACTTAAAAGAAGAAAATGGTGAACATGTAAGATTTATTTTTGTCAGTTCAGGAGATGAACCAACAATGTTATCACAGTTCCCGTTCTCACCTCCCTCTGTACATTCAGCAGAGCAGCTCCAACAGAGGAGTTCCTGCCTCCTATCAGCTCCACTCATCACCTCTGTGTCTCTGCTTTAGCCAGGTTATCAAGCATGCAACAATAACGTGCCAATGTATGCGGGCATTTTCTACCAGTTCAGAGAGCTGGCACGCTCAGTGAGCCATGTGACGTCACAGAGGAGGGACTGCAGATCTGATCTAACTATAACTAACTGCATGGCATAGCATGACTACACCGTCTGCTAAACAGTTAATCAGATACCGTCCCTAAGCTTCAAACGGGATTCTTTCTGCCACGCCAGTAATGTTTTTGTCTCTTTAGAAAGTTTATCAAATGCCAACATCTCAGAAAAATATATTTTGTCGTCTTGATTTTGAGGAAGAAAACATAGAGAGAAAATTCTGCTCGCTTGATGTATTTGAAACAGGAAAAAACAAGAATCAGTTTACTTTTTATTTCTAATTATGACTTTTGAAAAAAAAACATTCACCAGCAGATCAAAGTTATGCTGAGTAAACTCTCAAGCTAAGAAGGAAAATACTTTAGACTTCTGTTTTTCATAATCATTCAAGTCTGCAGAAAGCAAATAAGTGCGCTGATTAAGGATAGCCACCATATAATCAGACCTTTCCTGACAGTTTGTTACGACATGTATTTACAACTTTAGAGGAAAATATCTCCTTTTCAACATTTTCCTTTATGATGTAAAGCAGATGGATTCTTGCTACATTTACAAGATAACAATCACAAAAGAATTCATATTTCCGCTTTCTGGCGCAACATTTCAGTTTGCACCAGTTTCTACAGGTGTGTTTTTCATATTACTACAGTCAACAAAGGTATCACCTGCTCATTATCTTAATTACATTTTGTTTTTTGATTGACAGGTGTGGGCTTCTTATAAAAGAGTCCGGATGCTCAACCTACATTTATTTATTTATTTTTTTTTACCATCGCTCCATTATAGAAAAAATATTTCATAAAACATTTCCCTGATGGTTTTCATTTCATAACCCACATGGCACAATTGGTTATTAATACTTCAGTGAGCCTGGAGTTTAAATAAATCATCTTGGCAGATGCCACTGTTATGCAATATGGAAAATGCATTCAGATATTTGGGCACAGATTAGTTATGAAGAGATAGTATACTATTATTTTTTGGTGTTTTACATAGGCTTGTGTAAAGATGTGATCAATGATTATCAGTCAGATGGGCCTCAGCAGGAGAACCAGGAAGAAATCAATCTTCAACTCTGAACTCTCGATTTAGAGGCGGGTCTAGTAAAGAGAGAGGTTGTGCAATCTAAGACAGCTCAAACTTTATTAAAAGTCTGATCATGCAGTCTAAATTACTACATGATCAGTCATTTAATAATTAATTTTTTTTTTTTTTACCTCACTGTAACAAATACGCTTTTGTGCCATTTTCATCTAATCCTAAGATGAAAATGTACCATTTTTATGAAAATGTGCCATTTGCTTATGGCTGGAAACATAAGTTTATTCACTTCTTTAACCTAAACGCTGCCAGATATTAAAATCTTCCTGAAAGAGTTCCTCTTTTGGAAGTGTTTCAAAAATATTTAAATCGAGATTTATGGCTGTTACTGTAACAAAACAAAGCAGATGCTTGGCTATGGCAGAAGGAAAATGCCACATCCAAGTCAAATGAAATTTGCAAGACCAGACAAAATTTTGTCAAACGTGGACCAAAATCGTCAGTGTGAAATAAATAAAAACACATTGTCCGCCGAGTACCTGGGTGCGTGAGAAATTCTTACTCTTGATTTAATGATCTGTGGTCTCAGATCAGATAAGCTTTTATCAGATCAGCGCTCAAGTCGTTCTGAATAAACATCCAAGATAATCTAAGAGCGTGTTCTTGTCTGTGCGTGTCTGTGTGTGCACAAACACACACTGACATCAGTGCGTGCTGTAGACGCTGCTTCATGTTTATATAGGACAGATCTCAGAACAGGAGCTCAGGTTCAAACACAAACAGGGCATTAAATTTAAACTGGCAGATTGCTGCAGGGCAACCAGGACTGTGAATGACAGCCTCTGCAGATTCACCTGAACCTGTCTCTCAGGTGTGAGCAGACTCGGTTGACATGCCATTATCTTGGCCCAGTGTTTTCTTCACAGACTTACCTCTGCGTCACACCTCACAGAGTGTGTGCTAATCCTGTAGGTATTTTCACATTTTTTCTAAAAGGGCAAATATCTTTAAGCTTTTCAGTCAAGATTTGCTAAAGAGTTCCCAGCTGATTGGCAGGCAATTTTGTGCTAAAACAAACCATTGTTTGTGTTGTCGTACTGGAGAAAAAATAGACAAGGGAATGTGTGTTTTGTTGATTTCTTTATTATTATTTTTTATTTTCTGAACCAATTTTTGGCAGTAAGCCTTAGAGACCAATAAAAATCCTGATTATTTCCACTTAAATGCAGTCACATTTGAAAATGCATTTGTAGATTATCAACCTCTTTTCAATCACTATCAACAAACTGTCTAGTCTGTGGCCATTAATAGGATCAGTCCTCTGTAGTTTATTCACTATGTTGGTAGCACTGCCTCCGATACTGCTCCCTAAAGAACTGCACAACATGGTGCTAAAAGATCTGCAATATTTTGTTGCACAGGTTGATGAGTTGGAGCTTCTTCAGAAAGTAGAGTCTGCTTATTTTCTTCTTTGAGAAGAAGAAAATAACACCACTAGCTTTAGTGGTGTACAAGAAAGGCATGAACTCTCTAATCACAGGCATAATTAGTATGAGTTTAGGACTAATTGCTTTTAGAATGCTAAATTATGGCTAAACACCAGCCATATTATGCTTATTGCATATATTATTTTAATTCACAGTCCTAAAAATGAAACTCATATCAGTTATAATTAGCATGTTTACAAATAAACAAGCTCAGCTTCCTTCTTACGTCTGCAGCGTCAGGAAGGTATGCAGAACCACACATTCCTTCATACCTGCAGCTGATGATGAGAGGTACGAGAACATAAAGTGACGCAAGTGGTGCACCTTCCTTCGTAGAATGGTGGTATTGTAAAAACAATATGTTTTAGGTGCCTAAAAGAATCTTTGATCTACAGCTGAAGCCAGATGTTTACGACACAGTATAAAAAGACATGCTACCTTTTTCTCTTTGTATGATATCGCATCAGTTCACAATGGTGGACTGATATTAACTGTCCCATTTGTGGTCAGTTAATATTACCAGATTTATGCATATTTATTGTTGTAACCATCATTTATATGCAGTTAAAAACTTTATTCTTTCTGGTTATGAATATCAAATTTTCTTTTTTTTCTTCCTATGAAAACCAGTTTTTCAGACAAACAGTAACAAATATGCAACATAGTCATGGATGATCATTTTTCAAATTTTATTGCTATTTTTAGCAAATATGTTGTTATTTTATGGAGAACTCTGATCTATTTCATCAGTTCATGAATAATAGTTTAATGAGACTGTCTGGGTATTTGCGTTTTCAAACTTGAGATAATCTTATCATGATAAAGACAGTTGAGGAACACCTGCCAAAATACTGGTTACTTTGGTGCATACCAGAAGCTGTTTGTGTGCTCATGTGTGTGTGTGTCTGCTGGAGTGATGAGAAGATTAGATTAGTTACATGTAAGTATAGGGTGAGTCGCACGCCATCATCTCCTTTAACCTTCCACATTTCCTTTTACTTTCATTTATTTATTTTTTTACATGCATTAATACACTGCAGCTGAAATGGGACGGGGTGTGCATGCATGGTTCACACAGGAGTGTGTATTTGTGTGTCTGCGTGAGTCAATATGCTGTGTCTAGTATGAGAAACACAGCAGGGGTTTTGCTTTGTCACTCTGCAAAGTGAGGGAGGGAAAAACAAGTGCAGGGGGGTAGAGGATAAGCTGTGATAACATTTGCTTCAGAAGTACCGGGGCGGCACTCAGTTTGAACCTCGGCCTTTTTTCCTCTGGGAATCTCTCATCTATGTGAGCAAAATGCCGCAGATCATTTAGTAATACAATACAGGATGGTGTTTGTGTTCAGCTTCCTGTTGGATTGCTAAATATTTTATTTAGACTTTTACACTTCAACCTATTTTATAGGACACTTTTAAGGCAGATATGTGGCATATTTTTGCACAGAAAGATGGTTGAACAAACAGCATCATGAACACTAAACAACACAGAAGACGGATAAAGCTGTTGAGAAGTTAAATGCAGTGTTAGGTTATGAAGCAATTTCCAATACCCACAACCCTGGTGACTGAGTCTGTTGACATGACAACACTAAGATGTGCACTCCATAAAGATGGTCATTACAGAAGAATAAGATGAAGAAAGGCATTGATATAAGAAAGGCAAAATGTGTCCTGTTTAACATTATAACCCTCTGCCCCCTCTAAATCTAGTTAAGTGGCTCTGCTCCTAAACATGGGAATGACCTTTGCTAAAAGCTACTTTTAATTTCTTCTAGTTTTGATATGGTCATGTGTCTTTCAGACAGTCTGCAGCAAGCCATTGTATCAATCTACGGTCCTCTTCAGTCCCCTTCAGTTCTGAGGTGAGAAGCCAGACTAAGAGTAACAGAATCAAATTTTGTTCCTGTCATTCTAATTGTGACGAATTGTATATGTTCTAATTATAAGTGACTCCAACCTTTAAAAATAACTGCATTTACTCTGAACTATAGAGGTTTTTGACACAGACCCTAAAAGAAAACCACAGAGTTCTTTGTGACAGAGAAAATTTTACCAGTTACTATAATGTTAGATGCCTGAAACTTTTAAGGTAGGAACCTTATTTTTGGCAAGCCACTCATCTACAGTATATACTCCCTAATTAAAAACGCTTCCAAGTAAATATCTCTTAATCATACAAAAGTACCATGAATTTTTTATCCATCCATTCATCTAAAATTATGCAGGAAGAGTAACAGTTCCAGACATCCCTTTGGCCAGTAACACTGACCGCAGCACCAACGAGGGGCTTTGTGGAAATAGGCGGTGCTTTGTGACAGCAAGCGCTTAGACACACCCAGTGGCTGGCTTGGGAGATTTAAATGAGACACAACAGAATCAAAGCAATATTCCAGTTTTTTAATTTTTAATTTTTATTTTTTTTGTGAGGGAATAATATTATTGCATGATATGAAACTCAACAAAGTCATTTTCACTTTTAGAATCTTTTATTCCACTTTTAGCACTAACACGTTACGCTGCAACTCCAACATCTATTTTTATTCTTCACAGCCGCAGCATGATACTAAGAAGAAGCATTTCATTTGTGTCGCACCAGATAGGTGAACCCAACAACCTGTCTGCTGTATTCGCATAATCTGTCGTGTTCTTAAATTTCTTAAAGACAAAAACATTCAAAGACTAGGTTTGGTGATTCACATTCCTTGAGAGTAGCCTCCCGTGGGAGTGGATGGTAATGGCACAGGTGAGTATGTGTGTAGTTGTTGTTCCATACCTATTGTCTTTCAGGCATTCACGCACGTACACATATCTTTCAGTTGGGCGGTCAGACAGGTGCTGTGAATTGTTAGTTTGGGAGGAATTTTGACACCAACACCCTCCTCATCCTTTTCATAATTTATTTTTTAGCATACCATGTGAATGCCTCATGAATTGCTGTGTTCAAATTAATGTTCACAGCAGGTTTTTTTCTGAGAAATTTTGTTTCCTTTAATAACAACTTTTTTATGTATCTATTTGGGTAGAAAGAAAAAAACATTTTTATTTACTTGAATTTCTGTGTAAAAAAAAAATCAGGTGTGCTTTATTCTGTCAGAACTCCTCTGATTTTAAGGTTTCCATTTATTTTTTAAAACTGGGAAAGAGAAGGACTGAGAACTTCGAAAATTTTGGTACGAGAAAATATTGAATTTTGAAATAAAAAAAATACGAAACACTGGATTTAAATAATTTGATAATATGCAGCTCAGATAATTCATCACCTCAAATGTCTTGGAGCAGAAACACCGACCTCCAAAAACCAGAGATGTTCAACTCTGATCTGGAGTGACGTGCCAAACTCAGACACAGTACTTGCCTATGATAGGTGCTAATATGATATAAATTTCTTCAAACCTGTCAACTTTACAACAGTTTTTGATGTTCTGTTACAGTGTGTTTTTTAAAGCAATCTGCTGACATGCTGCTGATTTGTCTTTGTGTTTGCCTCATAGCCGTTCAAGACTCCAGTCAATCAAACAATGGGGTCAGTCAAGTGACAAGGGTAAAAGTCAAAAGTCTGTAATGTGCAGTGTCCTCGGGGAACCAGTCTGACCCAGTTGAACCCTGACTACTCACTGGATACCAGTATTAGGCAACAGATAACCTAAACATGCCCTTAAAAGTACACAAAACCCTGTAGACCCACACACAATAGTGTGAGAGGTCTGCATCAGCCTTGCAGAGGTTCATCTTCATCAGTAAACGGTATGGAAGACCAAGTTTACTCTCATGAGGCATGCTCTCTCTAGCGGCACACTTTTGATGCATATTTATCTAACAGCAGAAGAAACATATACGCACACTTTCATGCCCTCCAAATGACTCAACTGCACACAGATTGCCTCTCATCTCGGTCAATGGAAGGTCTTTTATTCAGTGCCATTTTTTTAGGGTTCTTTTAAGTAAACTAATCTTTAAGCAAATACCGCAGGCTGTTTCTTATGTCTGCTCATAATAGAAAGTCTTAATATATCTGAATAAGAGCAAACAGACTCAACAAGAAGCTCGCTGGAAAGTTTGGGATCAAAGCTGTGGGGCACAAAGACGAAGATTTAGCATGTTAGAGTGCTCGTCACTCTTTCAGATCCAACTATTGTTCCCTGTGTTTCTCTCCTCAAGTTCTCTGAATTCCTGCTCAATGTAAAACGCTTATTGTTATCCATGGGTTTTACCGACACAAGCCGTGTTCTTTAACATCTCCTCTCTGCCTTTCAGGCTCCCCTCTTTTGAATAGGAAGATTAAAAAAAGGAGAGCCGGGAAACATCAAACAGGCAAACATTGTGGGTTTGTGATTTTGCTGGGGAGTTATTGTTGGAGGACTTGACCGGGGTGTAGTGTATCCACGCAGCTTGCAAACACCTTTTTTTTTTTTTGTGGTTATGTTTTAAGTGGTTGTTTGGCCCAGTTGTCATGTATACGGGGCGTCATCCAGGTGTATTTGTACAAGATGCAGAGTTTCTATGTGCATAAGCTGCTTCTTCCCTTGTCTTGTCTTTTTTTCTCAAAACTGTTTGATGATTTTTGGCATCACAGTGTGTGATCATGTTGACAGGGAGGCTTTGAGCTACTCCCAGTTTGAATTGATTCAGTCTCTAAGGCAGATGCTTTGGAGAAATCATTTCCCTTCTTTAAAGGTTTTGTTGCTTTAAGGCTGGATTTTTAATTTGATTTTGATTCACTAGAGGCTATTACATTCATTAGAGCCTTTAATTTTCTGAATTCTTGTCATTCTATCTTAGTCACAGGATATGGGAGAAAAATAATTCTCCAGGATGTTTTTGAAACACACCTCTTCAGGTAAAATGCCATACAAGAGCACTCATAATCCTTTAATCTTTTGATATATTGTCACATTATAACCACAAACTGAGGTGTATTTTATTTAGATTTTATCAGACCTTTACAGACCAACATAAAATGCATATTTGTAAAGTGAAAGGTAAATGACACATGGTTTTAAATTAGTTTTACCAATATAAAATCTACAAAGACTGACATCTATATTCAACCCCTGAATCAATACTTTGTTAAATAACCTTTGGCTGTAATTGGAGCTGCAAGTTTCTGCCAGTTTTGTACCTTAACAGACAGAGATATTTGCTCTTTCCTCTTTGAAAAATAAATTGAGACTAGAAAGTGAGCATCTATTACATTAATTTAGTCTTCCACAAAATCTCTCTTGGAAATAAGTCTTCACTGTGAGGTATTCTCACACAAAAAATCATTTCATTGTAGCGCTGGCTGTGTGTTTAATGTTGTCGACCTGTTGGAATGAAAACCTTCATCCCAGGTCCAAATCTTTTGTAACTTCTAAACTTTGATAATTTGAAGGAGTCTACACAAGATTACATGACATAACACCCATCATGAACATGAAGGGGTCTTTATGAATGTTTATGACTGTTGCCATAAAGTGACATTGAATAAATAAGGACACTGTTAGTGCAAAGTTGACATTTTTAATGCAAGTTTTAATGCATCTTTGAATTAAAAGTGTCATTATTTACCAAATGACACTTTATGAAAACACACCTCTAACAACATTTTGACATGGATGATAAATACGTCATTTGGATTTTGGTTCTAAAACTGTTCTGCTTCGGTCAGAGACGTTTATGAAGACTCATGCCAGGTGTTTTGTCATGTTTGTGACAGTGCCATGTCAATTTTATGCACATCCCTTCAAATAAAGTTTTACCTAAAGTTCTAGCAGGTTTTCTTCAGAGGTTGTTCCGTGTTTAGCTCTTAACATCAACCCCTACCAACTTATTTGTCCCTGCCTAAGAAAAACCTTCATATTGCTGCCAACACCATCACCATCTTGTGCCATGTTCTTTTCATGGCCTTAGTGATGTGATTAAAGGTGGTATTTAACTTTATACTCCTGCTTTAAACATCTCCACAACTTTAATCCTGATCAGACTGGTGTGTTCCTTGTTTCCTTCATGATGCTCTTTGCTTGCTAAAGTTCTCACAGAACAGCTGCAGTATACTGAGATTAAATCACACATAAGTGGAGACTGATTGTTCATTGAGTGACTTCTTAGTAGAGTTGGGTGAATTGGATTTTATTTACATTTAATAGAGGACAGACAGTAGAATACAAATCCATGCCATGCTTTTGGATTTTCATTTCAAAATGAAAATTATGGTCTGTAACATAATATCCCAATAAAATACGCTAAATTAACATGATGACATGTAAAGAACAATTTGTACAGAGTAGTACCTAGAAGTCAAGTCACAAGGGCAGTACCAAGTAGTTAATTGGCGCCTAAAAGCCGGTGTGGAGAAGCATCTTAGTCATTAAGTCTAATAACATGGTAATCACTTTTTACAGCTCGATGAAAGTTAAGGTTACAGAAGGTTAACAAAGACTTGGAAGATTTCATTTAAAAAAATAATAATTCTTTGCTTTAATCCTTTTCAAAAATTATTGTTCAGTGGGATGTCAGCTAAAGTTATTCTTTTTAGTAATTTGTCACTTGTAGTTATGACATTAATATATAAATAGGTTCAATACTTTACATTGACACCATTTAAAATATGTGTTTCTCAAACCAACCACATATTAATTGTTTGATTCTGGTAAAATATAAATCCTTTGATCTTTGGGACAGGAAGGTCTCTAGAAAAATGCTAAATGTTGATAAATTTAAAAAAAATAATTTTGTCTTTGCTAAAGCTCCATGAAAATGGGATACACTCACTGTGAGTTTTTATTAATGTTATATTCTAGAACCTACTGTATGTAAGAGGATAAATATTTTTCACAGCACAGTAGCCAGTTTATAACTGACAAACAATACTCACTCAAGTAAGTTGATCATACTGTACAGAAAATCATGGCCAATACCTTTAAGAAGCATAATTTAATTATTGCTTAGCTTCATTCATTGAGGTCAGAGTGTTACATTTTCAGCCCTATCAACCCTATCTGACCCCAGTATTTATGACTTTTTGTGCCACCACCTGCATATCTTTAAATTCAATGTTAACTGAAGCTTGGCAGGGCTGTTAGTTATTTTTCTGAGGTCAACTGAAGGATGCAGAGCAAAGTATGATGATATTGTCTCAGCATGCTAGTGAAGGTCATGAACCTCAATAGGAATTGTTCAGTCTGTTGTACCTGTCTGTTTGTGATTTTCACATTGTGGTGTGTTATTCTTGCTTGTCAAACAACAAACTACCCATGGAACAGAAAGCAAAAGACCTTGTGAACTTCTCCAAGGTTCACCTTTACTTACTTTTTGACTCTTATTGGTTGCTCTAACAACATTTTGACTTGGATGATAAATACGTCATTTGGATTTTGGTTCTAAAACTGTTCTGCTTCGGTTTAAACACTGCATTGAAATTTTAAGTGTTCCTCCGTTAATTTGAAATTTTATTCATTTTATTTTTTTTAATTTGTTGGGGCTTTTATTTTTTAATTAACATTGGCTGAAATTAGTTTAAATATTTTTTTTAACATTTAATGATGTATTCCAGTGTTATTTTGTGAGGGTTTTGTTGTACAAACATGCTGATTAAGGTAGGAAAGAGTGTTTAAAAGTGGTGAGGTGTTAAACCAGTTCAAGGTTTATTTTATCATAGATATTTCTGCTGTGTAGAATTAAAACCCTAATATACACAAGAGCTACTACAGTGCAGAAACATCTAGCATTTAGGTAAACACAGCTGCTACTTTTAGTTCAGCTTCAGTTTAATGTTGTGGTAAGACACCAAGCTGTCATGAAGTGATTCACCAGACTGGCATCAGGAAGGTGCATCTGTGTGAATTCTGAAGCGGCTTCACCTAAGAGAACACTTTGTTTATTCGTTTGTTTGTTCTTGGCTATGTAAAGGGAAGACAGTTGATTGTATTTAATTGCAGCAATATCGGGTCCAAAACACATCTTTGAAAAGTCATTAACAAAGAGTAATAGCTAAACTATGAGTCAGATTAACTGCAAAGCCCTGAATACAGGGAAATTAAAAGGGACTTCCTGCTTTATGAAACCTGCATGTTTGTTTATGTTCTGTTTCACTTGAATAGCTGCTGATTAATTTCCCTGAACGTTCATTTCCTGGCCTACCTGTGGCTGCAGGTAGCTGCCTTTAAACAGCACGTTGCCCTCTGCTTGCACCTGAGCTGCCAGGTTACATCAGACAGACAGACAAACACATGCACACTGGCAAACATAAAAAAAGCTGCACCTCAGCTGACATTCATGGATTAGTTATGGCACGCCTGTGTTTTATAGTTGCATTTATTTGCCACGCAAGGCTCAGAGTTTCACCCTGATGCACAGGACGAAAACTCTCCCAGGGGTTCACAAAGGGTTCGCTGCCCTACGACTGTGTCGAAGAGTGTGTGTTTGCATGTATAAACAGGTGAGCCGCAGGGTGGTTACGCTGTCAACTGCTGCTGAGTCACTCACATCTACACCAAGTTAATTAGAGGCGGCAGAGCATTCCTGTCTCTGCACACACGCACATAAACACTCGTGTACATACACGAACGCAACTGTGAACCACACAAAAAAAATTACAGTAAGGTATAAATAAACTTGCGTGCCATCCGTCGCTGGGCTCTCAACACCTTGATGGTGTTTGACACAGTCATTCAAAGTGCACACACCTACTGCTAGCAGGGCTTCCAAGGAAAACCCCATTACTTCTTACTCGAACTCTGTTCTGGGTAGTGCTGAGAATTTAAATGTTTGGATGTTCAACAGAATATGTTTACATGCAGGTGGTGTTTTCAACAGTGATGCACATCAACACTAACATTATAGAGGGGTTATTTAGAGTCATCCTTATGAATAGAAAGTATCTTATCTCCAGTAGACAGCGTCAGAGCGACCTTAGTTTGGAGAATCAGGAAGAAATTCTCAAGGACAAGTCAATCTGTTGCAATCTCAGGTTGAAGCCTTCTTTCGTCTGTTGTTCAATAATACCACACCTCACTTTGCAGGTGTTCATAAAACAATGGCAGACAGAAACTGGGACCTATTTGGCTATTCATTTCTGACAATGAGGTAGTGCCCCGACCTGTTAATTTTGATTAAATATCTTTAACCTTAGTAATCGCCCTAAGCATAGAAAAACCAAAAATATTGCTGTAAACAGCATCAAGACACCCAAATCAAATAGTTTAATAACAAGCAGGACTTTCCAGAACTTGACTCAAAGCTCAATAGTCAATTCAGTCGTTACATTAAGCTGTGTTAGACCATCTAAGAGTAGCAGGATTCTTGTATTCGAGGACTGGAGTTAAATATCACTGCTCCAAGTAATATAAATATCTTCTAACATTGATATATAACATAAGTTGAAATTTACAAAGGAAGATCTTTTTTAGAGAGAGGAAAAACAAAACCTATCCATCCATCCATTTTTTAACACCCTTGTCCCTAATGGGGTCGGGAGGGGTGCTGGTGCCTATCTCCAGCAAACGTTTCAGGTGAGAGGTGGGGTCACCCTGGACAGGTCGCCAGTCTGTCACAGGAAAAACAAAACCTAACTGATGAATATGTTCGATTTAGAAACATTAAATAACTTCAAAATTTCAAGATAGTCATCATTAACTGATTTGGGTGATAAGATAGAAAAATACACCCTCTGCCTAACAATATCCTTTAGGCAGAGATTGCTTCAGAAATACAACTATAAAAATTCCACATTAACAAATATACTGTCATTCCAGGACAAGTTGTGTTTTAATGATCTTATTCTAATTGCCTGATGTGTTTAATTTTCTGTATTTACATGATAAAAACAAACCTCCCCTTTTAAATTAGCCTTTTGACCTGCTTCATTTTTCTTGTCAGTGGAACCTCAGAGAACCACTTAAAGATATTTACAGCAGCAGGGAACAAAAATCTAGCCACGTCTCTTTGACCTCGCCCAGTTGTTGGTGATTAGATGACAGAGTTGCCAGTTTCCAGAAGGAAGGATCTTGGTCCCCTGTTGCCACATGATTGCATAATAATCCCCTTCGAGAGCCCAAAACACCCTTGCGGTCACTCTGTCACAGACACCGCATAACACCTGTTAGGATCATGCGACAACAACGGAGATCCTTGTCTTTTTTTCATGCAGTGTAAAAATAAGGTGGTGACTTGTGACTGAAAAGCTTCCCAAGGGGGATTATAAATTGTGAGCTGGCCTCCAAGAATAAACACAAGCTCAGGTAGAGTACTACATCACTTCCTGGGAAATTGAAATTTTAAACAAAATTTTTTATGAGGTGTGGGGAAATAGGCTTCATATAATTGTTGAACCTCAGATTCCGAAGGAGTAATAAGGCTTTCATCCCAGTGTTTGCAAAGGGGTTGTGATGTTAACTTAATGGAGACATTAGTGAGAGAGAGGGAATCCAAACCATGATTTAGATAAAATTCTTAAAATACATTTGGTTTAAAATCTGTTAATATGATACTTTCTGCCAACCGTGACACAAAATTGGTATTTGTCAATGCATTTGTTTGCTTTGGTCACTCTTATTTTCTGTTTTCCAACAATAACCCTAAAAATTTATTATTAAAGAGAGAACAAATAAACTGTGACTAAAGTAAATAATAATTAGATACATAACTAAAGGTGTTTTAAAAACACATGCGGAAACCCAGTGTGTATCTGGAACTAATCCTGCACTTCAAAGTAACCACATGTACTATTTTTTTAGATAAAAACTTTTGTGGAAAATATTTGTCTTTTACATCAGATATATGGCTTTATGTGCCACATGTTTTGTGCTAAAATAGCTTGTGCCCATATTTCTACATGTGTCAAAATCTACCGTGACTAAAACACTTAAAAAGTACTAAGCTTTTTTGATGACTGAGTACCATAATAACCCAAGGCAAACTTTCAGTCCCTAAATTTTAACTCATAAATAAATCCAGGTGAGTCTTTGTTTCATATTCCATTCCCAAATACAACATACATTTTTAAAAAGAATTTTGACTTAGGTTTTCCCTGGGTGTGGATGGAAATAGAGAGACTAGTGCACCTAAAATGTAAACAGCAGTTTCTCATTTCTCAGCCTTAATTTCAACGTAAACCAAACAAATCACTCCCCCCTGCTTGAGCTCCAACCACCAGACTTGATGGTTTCTTGGTGTTCCTTGCCCCAGGCCACCCCGATTGGCACACTGTCTCAAACTCAGTGGCCCATTACTCCACAGTAGTTCTCAGAAGTAAAGATGCACAAAATGCTGAGTATGTGTTCCTTTTAATGGCATTTTGGATTTGGATTGAAACCTGGATTTTTTTTTCTTCTGTCTAAAGGAAAGAAATATGTGGAGATATTCCTTCTGTGAGGGGTCAGCTGTACTAATCTTTAGGTAAATAAAATGTAACTTGGTATTTCTCAGAATAATAAAAACTGAAGCAAATGTCAATGTGGAATGTTGAATGCAATGAATTGAATTGCTGCTTCCATAGGAATTATAGTGGCAAGCATTAACTAGGTACTGTCTGTTAAAACCATACCAGGTGGAGAAGACATTAGTAACTGTTATTGGATATCAGTCTGCCAATCACCTCAAAATTACAAAGAAAAAAAAAACATAGGTCCTTGTTAGAATCTATTGCCTCCATCTGGCTTTATGTAATGATCTTCAATACAGGTTAGGAAAAGACGGAACAACTAGGCTATGGCTTGATTATATGGTTTGTCTGTCTAAATTGGTTCTGGAATAATATTGCATTAATGGTTAAGAGATGGTTACCCTTATGCACAGCACTGGTCCCCCACTCTCAAGTTGCAATAACACAACTGGGGAGCCCGTCAGTCACTGAGGATCTTATGAACGTTTTTATATACATGTCTGTAGACTCCAAACTATTGTAGAGTAAAATGTATACTCATTTTAGTCTATAATAAATCCACAACTGGGTCAAAAACAGACCAATGATACCAAAGCACCAAATGTTGGGCATGAAAGAAAAAGAATCAGACCCAGCCCTGATTTCAATGCAGTGGTCAAGGGTCTGATTTGTGGGAATACCATCACATTCCTGATGTAATGTTTTATGCATTTTCTATTCATTTAGTTTTGTTACTTGAGTTGGATGCATATAAGCTCATCTATTAATTATGGTGATAGTGGCAACATGGTAGGAGTTTGAGGGTTGACGGGTTTCTGGTTCAATTCCTGTTCCATTCTCCTTTGCCTTGGACAAGACGCTTCACCTGCCTTGCCTGCTGGTGGTGGTCAGAGGACCTGGTGGTGCTGGCAGCTTCACTTCTGAAATACAGTACAGACCAAAAGTTTGGACACACCTTCTCATAGAATTCAATGAGAAAGTGTGTCCAAACTTTTGGTCTGTACTGTATGACGTGGTTACATTCATTCAAATGTAATCAAAAAATGTATGGCTTGCATGATCATGCAAGCCATACATTTTGCAAAAACACACGTGGATATTCATTTGGAAGTGATTAATTAGAAAGTGTAAATAGAATCTTGCAAACATTCCGTTGAACATTCTGTTGAATTTTATTTCTTCCGTTTCAATGTTCTCTATGTGAATATGATGATGAGATCTTAAAAGCCAGCTGCTGTAGACTGTAATTCATTAAAAACAATAGTAGGTTGGATTGAGTTTAGGTATCCACACACTAAGGATTCATGTCAACTTGTTCAATTTTAATTTAGGCAATCTGACAACTGCGTTGAATACATAACTTTTTGTTTGTTTGTTTGGAATTGGTGTAAAAGGTGTTTTGGTGTGAATGTGACTCTCCCAGTTCAAATAGAGCACTAATCAAGGCAAGTATAGTGGCCAAAATATAAACCTCCTTATCATTCTGGCAATGCAAATCTGTGTTTATTGTTTTGCTGATAATATCACTTCTGAAGCCTGTGTCAGCTGCTGATTCCAGTCCAACAATAAAATGATAAGAAAGTAAGAATTTACATGCATCCCTGCAGTGATATGTTAGTTGCATTAGATCATCTTACCTCTAAAACAAACTGTTCTGATTTCACTGCCATAAAACAATCAGTTTGAGATAACACAGGTTATATTAATTGGTCTATTGTCCAATTCTTATCCTGACTGTGTATTTTGCCATTGTCCATACCTGGTCCTGCAGCTAATCTGTGTCTTTGTTATTGCTGATAGGGCACTGACAAGGCTAATAGCTACCATGCAATTGTTCACAAATTTACCTAGGGGAGTCAGCCTGCACAGGATGTATACCATAAATCCAGGCACACCAGCAGCTACTGCATCTGATAAGCTTATACTTAAGCTTATAGTTAAGTTAGTGTTTATAGTGGCAGTGTTGTATTGTGATGTAACACTCCCATTCACAGATGTCATTCTATCAATATTTATTATAAGAAAACATTTCTGTTTCTGAGATAAAAATTATTCGCAATTTTTCACAAAAATCTTACAACATTCACATTGTTCTAAATTAAAATGTAACTGCATTTTAAATGTTTTTCTTTTTTTTTGCATTGAATCTCTTTTGAAGTCCTGTTTTATGTTATACTGGACGTGTCAACATTATCGGTTATGAATGACGGATGGCTTTAGGGGCAGTTGTGAATAAATAAGCCGTGGCAACACATTTCAAAGTTCACAACTTTATCATCAAATATTTAATGTTTCATAACCGCAGTTCTGAGTCTGCCCCACCAAAAGTTACTAAACTATACTAAACCGTTCAAATATTGATGTTTGAAAGTTTCATACTAAAACCTAAAAGACAATTTAATTAAATATAACTTGTTGTTTTATGTTTACATTTGGATTGATTTTGTGCAATCAATACCAATGTGAAATCCCTGGATCTGTGATTTCTTGAACAAACTACAAACTGACGCTGTGCTGATAACTGGTGGGAAGTGACGATCACCTGTTTTGTAACATTTATATAGCTAATGATTAAGATGAGGCGTTTTAACCACCTTGGCTAGGATCATTATGAAAAGGCGAGGTCTACAAGAGCTTGTGTTTGACTTATCTGATGTGCAGCATAGGTCACAGAAAAGCATGAAAATTTGGAGAACTTCGTTTAGGCATTTTTACAGTTTGGAATAAGTATGGGGGGAAAAAGTGCAGTACAATGTTAGATGAGATTTCCAAAAGGAAAATTAAACACCACTACCCACTGATAGTCTTTTTTGGAAGAGTGTGATTTGATTGTAGGGAAGGTGTTGAGGTTTATATGGTGCAAACTTCCTTTTAAAAGGAGTAGTATTTTAAAGGATCCACTGAGAAAGGGAAGTTATCATAGTGAGCAAAAAATATTGATGAAAAAACATATTCGCACTAACTATACATTTACTATGCATTACTTATTAGTAAGCTATTCTGTGACTACTTTGGTGATATGCTCGGAGTAATTGTCCATTTGGAGAACTCCTGGCTGACGATGTTGTTGTAAAAAATTTTTAAGATGTCACTTCAATATATCCAATCTATTCTGTGAACTACATCCATTCCTCTTGCAGCAAATAAATACAACACAATGCTGTCATCCCACACTTCACAGTTGGAGTAATGTTCTCAGACTTGCAGGGTTCCCTATGTTGCCATCAAATGTAAGAATGTTAATTTCATCAGGCACAAGAAAAATCTTCAAAAATAGAGGTCACTGCAAACTTTGCAAACTTTAATATATTGTATGTTGCTTTTGCTGTAATAACTTTGGAGTTTGTGCTGGTCTTCACAAGGGAGATGGAGACCAAACTTTACTGCGAAGTGGGTGACTAATGAGAACAGGGGAACATTGTGTAACCAGAGATACTTAAGATGACTGGATCTGATGGATTGCTCTGTTTTTCCACCTGACAAAGCCCTGCTGAACTCCTGATAACATGCTCAGTAAAACCATTTTTTTAAATGTAACCAATTTTGCTCTTTTTTTAACCCCTGAAAATCAATAAGATGTCTTCGACTCTGGCTTTAGGTTTTAATGTCTTCATGACAAGTTTGTTTTCATGCATATTTTAGACCTGTTTCTCACCTATTTTTAGATGAGGTGCTGAATTAAGCTGGTATTTGTCCTGGAAAGATAAGCTCGCAGTGCTAGAAGCGGTAGTACACTTGTTCCTAAACTTGACAAAACAGATACAGGAAATGGTAAATGATAAGGTAAATCGATTAATAAAACAGCTCTCATATTAAGAAAACGAAACAATATTTTCTTATACAGTTTATTTCATGTCAAGTAACCAGTTTTATATTTAACACCTCTAAATTTAATAGTACCTCTTATATCAACCTTCAATGGTTGACGTATACAGTGTCACTTCAATGGAGTGATTTATTGAATAATTAATCTGGTCCACAGAACAGCAATTGGTCTAATAAATTATATGATATTCGAGCATGTTGTAGCAACAACACCTGCAACAACAGTTGCAAAATGGGCATGTTTAGAGTGTGAGCTGGCCTTGCAAATCTCAAGAAACTTAAGCTTTCGTGCAAGGTCGCCAAAAAATGTAAACAAAACAACATGAGTAACAGACCGAGGTTTCAAAATTTAATCACGGGATTAGCACCAATACAAACACTAGCAGGATGATTCAGGTTTGTGTTAACACAGTAAAGTATTGCAGGGACCGTTAGACTGCAATAGTTATGGAATTGTTGATATACATAGGAAAGTAGGGCATTAAAACTATTTTGAACATTATTTTCCTAAAAGCTAATTTCAATTTCAAAATAAATATTCTCCTTTGGACTATTAAAATGTTTACTCACTTTAGGAAATAGTTTAGATAGTTTAAGCTATTTATTAAATGATTTTGTAATCATGAAAATATCTTTACTTATGACTTAAGGGAGGGATGCCAAACAAAATTTTATTTTGGGTCATATCAAGATCATGCATGTCATCAAAAGAGTCAGTTGTGGCAGAATATATTGATGAAACCCATTAACAAACCATCAAAATATGATATTAATAAATAGCCATTTCTGCACTCCATGAGCATTTCTTAAAGTTACATAATAGTGAACATCCTTTCACATTTATGAAATTTGGCAGTATACAGAAAAAATTACTTTGATTTACGTAATAAAATAATATTTAAACATACAATTGTTAACTTGAAGGTTTTATGTGTCCTATTAGAGTCCAGAGGACCACAAAAAAAGTTATGGCAGACCAAATTGAGCCACCAGGTCTATGCATTTACAACTATTTTGTTACAATTATGTAATTATTCATTTAAGTTACGCAATTATTATGTTTCTCATTTTAAAATTTGTTTTAATGAGATCTAATTGTGATCCTTGAAATGTTTTCTTGGATCACTCAATGGGGTCTCAAGCCTTACTTTTGGAACCATTGATGCAGAGCACTTAAATCTTTTCATCTGCAGCTCATCATGTTATATGTTTGTAAGTCGGTGGTAATGTTCTGGAGGTTGCATATTTCTTTAACCTCTTCCTTTTGTGTGTTTTGATACAACTAAACTCATCAAATTCTTGGGTCAGACCGATGACAAACAGGAGTGTTTTCTAAGATCTGTCTCTCCATCCTGTTTTTCATGAAGGTGGATTAATGAGCCGGGACACTCCCAGGTTTCCCAACGGCCTGTCCTGAAACTCATTACGAAGGCTAGGGATGAAGACGAAAACAGATTGTGATCATCCAGCTGCAGACGGGGTTCATGAGTCACAAAACTGTGGAACGTGGCTGAGCCTCAGGAGCTCAACTCAGGCATGTTGATTAATTGCTGCAGTGATTGCAAACACTCTCCTTGTGTTGGTGCGCCTCTTATAAATTACAGGATGTTAGATTACAAGATGTTACAGGATGTAAATGTGTTATGCTCACATTTACTGTGAGCATAAAGATTTTTGGTGGAAATTATTTTTTTCATTAAAAAACACTTCTTAGAGCAGATTGAAGAAAGGTAACCTCCAACAGTTACCTTTCTTCTATGCTTAGAGAGTATTAAGGAAATTACTTCAGGTTTTTAAAACCAAATATATTTCTCAGATGTTTGCAAAATAAAGCAAAATCTATTATATTGTAATTAACTACTTTCCTCAGGGAAAGTAGTTAATTACTTTCCCTGAGGGGTCTGTATCCAGCATGCAAAAGCATTCCTCTCGATCCACAAGTATCAAATCTATGCAATTATACAGAACCTGATACATGAGTGAGGTGGTAACCCAGTTCGAAAATTTTAATAACTGCTCCATGTTTAATGTTCCTAACTTCAGGTGAGGGTGAAGCAAAGTCTGACTTTTATGAAAACCTTATTCATTAACTTTATTGGCAATGCTCAGCTTAAAACTTTAATACCACTTCATATTTGTTACTTTTTGTCTTTAAGACTTTGTTCAAGTATCTTTTATGATGTAGCTTTATTATATATATTATGTACTACTTTTGCCTGCAAATAGAACAACCCTAGAAAACCCTGGCTCTGACTAACCCATCAACATGAGCACACACATTAACTCAAATCTGACACCTGAGTTGACTAAATACATACCCTTAAGTGTAAAATTTTTAAATGTAATTTTTTCTTTTGCTCTGAGGAGGATGTAGATATAAAAGACTAAAGCGTCTCCAGACTTTGAAACATCAGATTTAGACAGTTTAAAGAAAAAAAATCAACAACAAGAAGTCTTTAACATGTGTAATGTGTACACTCAAATAAGCTTGTTCTGTTGTTGCAGCATGAGAGTCTTTTCATTCACTATAACAAGAATGAAAGTTAGATGATCCCTGTGTAGAAAACCGAAAAGATCCTTTTTGAATATGAAAGACTGTTTGCCAGAATTGTTGAGCGTGCACCTTAGCAGCAGCAACAAAGAGTAAAGTTTCCTGCTTTTGTCATTTTAATGTCCTCCTGCTGCCTTTCACCAAGAAAAAAAATTTACTTGAAATTTCCTTGGTGAAATTTCTTTGTGTGTGCTGCTGTCTGTTTCTGTCACTGCTCATTTGTAAGGGACTTCTGTTTATGCAGGAGCAGCGGAGAAGCTGCATCTGCCCCTGCACAAAGGAGAGGAGCCAGTGTCGTTCTCTATGTTAATGACATTTCTGTGTGTTTGTGCTGCATTAGTTGATAACTCTCTAATCCCAACCTGTGTCTTGGGAGCTGAACATTCCCGGTGGCGCGTGTGCAGGGATTAGCACCAGAGGGTCGCTGTAAAGGCAACTAATCTGCAACAAACTCACTCTTCAGAACCTGAATTCATAAGAAGCACAAAAAAGGTGCTCGACATTGACACTTTGCATACACAGTATTATTACTTTTCACAATAAGAGGCAGGTTTCTGACTGGGTTGGTATTTGTCACTAGCAGATTTTTGTACATCCTTGAGTTGTCCCGATGTTTTTTCGCTCAGTGACATATCAAAAAACGAAGGCTGTTTATCTGAGCAAGGGATCCTCTTGTGACTGTGATAGCATCTGCAGATAGACCTGAAAAGACACTGCAGGTACACAAGCTGTGATGTTACCCTCACCCTCTGCTTGAACCAGTCCCTCAGACACTCAGAGGCTGAGTTGAGGTGCAAGTTTGTTTTCATGTCCCGTTTCTCTCCAGCCGCTCCTCCCCTTTCATGACCGATTGACCCCAGACGAGAAGTTTACTGCTTCCATGTCCTGCATGTGAACCATGAGAGCTGCATGCTGTTTTATGGGGGTGTTTTACTTTGCAGAGATATTAGGAGTGTCTTAGGGCATCTGGAGTGTGAAAATCTCAGACTGACAGCAGGCGAAAGAAGGCACAGGAAAACTTGTTGTTCCAGCCCTCCTCAGTTCAGCAGGTTCACCCTTTTGCCTCAGGCTCAGAGTGTGTGGAAAGTTGTGGAGTTTGGGGTCAGGAGAGCAAAGAGTGGATGGAAAGATCCTTTAAAAATGAAGTATTAAAATTAGGAATAGCCTTTGTGCAGGCCTCACCAGGCTTATTTTGTTGAAGTTTTTTAAATTAAATGAAAAACATCCATTTTCAGAAATGATTCCCCATCACCAAAAGCTATACTAAAAGTTACAATACCTAACACACGCTTAAGACAAGAAAACTCAACTACCATCTTACAACATATCATTGAACTGTCCAATTTTTCACATGGATTCTTCTACAACAAAGCTTCTTCATTTTTTCTTAAGTACATACAACATATCTCTAAACAGAGTTTCTAGGGGACACATCTGTTCACTTTGCAGTCACACTGGTCTTACTAAGCCATTTTGTACCCCAGTGGGGTTACTAATGGAATAACAGTGATAATATTTTTTATGCCCACATTTATCAAAATGCCTTACTTCTTGTGCTCTTTACAGATCCTTCTCAGGGCTCAAACATTCTGCATATATTTTTGCCCCTACACAGTGGAACTACCCCCAACATTTAGTAGAACCAACACTGTAGATGGGGACTTTCCATTGAAGTCCCTTTTGGCTCTACCACTTTTTTGTAAAATATTATTTTTTATGACCTATCTTCCTGCCATACCCACCATCGGCATGAACATAGAAGTACTTTATTCATCCCAGCAGGGAAATTATTTAACATGGAGCAGATTTTGTGCCAGTATCTGTTGCCATTCTCATGAATTTTGCAAAATACCCTTTTGCAAAAGGTCATTTGGTTTTTATAGATTTTTTATAAAATCTATAACAGCAGAGATCTGTGTCGTTTCCTGACCACAGGTCCATGATTTCAGTATTATGATGTTTGTGCAGGAATCAAACCGGTAACCCACCAATTACATCACAATCTTCTCCCACCATCATCACCATGGTAGTTTTAGATCTAGTGGACTAAAATGCAAATAAAAGAGTTAGTCCACCACAAAGTCAGTTTGACTTTGAATGCAAATTACTTTGTATTAACTGAATAGTAAACTAATAAGAAGTAAATGGACCATATTTCAAGCAAATGGAGCGAAGTAAAAAGCAACAAACAGTTGCTGACAGTGAAAAACTTACGTTTATTTTAGTAAAACAAGCATAAGTCTTAGTATCCCTCTACTTTTATGCTAAACGGAAGACTGAAAACTAAAGCTGAGTGGAAAACAAGAAGAAAGCTGGAGGGCAGGGATGGAGTAAAAATGAGCAAAGGGGTTTTCAACACCTCTTCAGAGGTTGGTTGTCCCAGTCACGCCATCCTGCATGAGTACACTGACATACATTACCTTATACAGAAAAAAATAAAATAAAATACAGTCTGTCTTAACTAAAGTCTCATAGCTTCTAGCTGAAGGCCTCAGAATCATTTTTGAACTGTATTCAATAGATTGATATCTACAGGCGCTGTTTTCAGGGCTGAGATAGTTAAACCTCTCCTTTCCTTTGTGTTTCTGTACTTTAATACAGAACAACTTTAGACTAATATGAAATTCATGTTTGGCAAGTTCCACTGAATAGATATGTTATCTATACTTACTTGCAAAGCGTCAGTGTATTTTTATGTTAAAGTTTACAGAAACAGGAATTACATTACCATAAATTGGATTTTTTTAGATTTGATTTTCCATTCACTGAAATGAAACCTTACAAGCCATAAATGCTAGCTGTGAGGTTGGTTACTAAACTTACTTGTTTAGTCTGTTTTCTCTGAAATCTACACCAAAACACGTAACCTCATTTCTCTGTAACGCGATTCTCGATTTGCAGTTAAAGTGCTAAAAATAGAAGTGGTTATTTCATAGGAGGAACCCTCTGGACATGTGGCAGTTACACAATCTTACTCAGACACAGACTCTCTCAGGAGATGTTTTCAACAAAAGAGACTTCTGGGAGCCCAATCCAGCCACCGAGTGATTCCTGAGATGCCTATTACATGTCATTTTGAACAAGAAGTTATATAAATCATTTTCACAATGTATGAAGCCATACATCTGAAACTCAATCAGAACTTCAGGGAATTACATCTGTGTTCATCAATTTAAATTATCTCCCTGTTCAAACAGTGATGTGTCATCTTCCTCAAATTACTGTTGTCAATACAGCTATGAGTGAAGAAAAACAGCTGGAGTGTTTTTAAATCTTAAAGTAGAAAAATTAACATAATCTAAAGAAATTTTAAAAGTTTTTGGAATTTATTGCTGTTTGTTGCCAACGTTGTATGGAAATTATGCAAAATTTAAATATTCAATAGTTTTAACAGGTGATGCACATGGCATGTCAGAGGTAAAAACCTTAAAATGACTTTTTTAAAAGGGGTTTCTTCTAAATGTTGCCTGAGGTCAGTATTATATCCCCGAGGAACAATTAGCTATAATGAAAAATTATTTTAAAATTTAACAAAGATCAATTAAATAATGTAAAGTAAAAAAAAAAAACCCTTATACCCTTTTACCCCTTAGGAGTAAAAGGGTAGAAATTGCAATCCCATCTGTTTTATATTATACCAGAGATACCTCTCTCATCTTCATCTTAATCCTTACACTCATCCTCATCAGTCTCTTTTGGTCCTGGGAAAGTTTTTTCTTTGCTGAACTGAAAGTGTAATATTTTACTTCTTTATGTTTCAAGACAAAAACATCATAAACATAAATCCCTGTCTTTTAGTGATATAGGAAAGACTGAATTAAACCATCACACTTGTTGACATACACACTTGTTGACATAGAGATATTGACATGAAGATAGGATCTTGAAATTTCAGATAGCCACTTTCAAGTGATAGAGTTTGCTAACTTTAGCTCTACCATCTTATGTAAGAATACACAACAGCTTCATTAGACATCTTAATCATCTAATGAAGCTGTTTAGCCTAAAACCTCGCTTTAGTCAGGTAAACAAGTGACTGGTGGAATCTGGAAGTGTTTAAACATTTCCTGTAGATTTGACAAATCTACATGTTTACACTAAGCGGATGTTATCATCATAAACCAGAAAATTTGAGGAGCTCGAACATACCATGCACTTAAGATTATGCACAAATATCCGTAGCAATGTCTTGTGTGAAGGGAGGATGTGGGTGTCCTGAGTGGAGTGCGATAACAGTGGTTGCATCCTTTTTTTGTATAAACCTTGAAGCTTAACTGACTACATTACACTGACTTAACAAATAGTTTAGGTGATATCAGTGTTGATGGTGTCATGCCTTTTTTATAAAACACTCCGAGAAAGTTGTGCTAAATTTGGGTCCAGCACATGGTGTGATGTATCAAGTAAGCTGCAAGTGTACATCTTAGGTATGTGGTATGTAGCAAAGGTCTATTTGGTGACTAGTCAAAGTCTGAACATACTCTACAATAACAAGTGACGAAGGAAAAGACCAACATCAATCTATTTTCACAGCCCAGGTTTTAGAGTTTTTGCAGCTTAAAAAAGTGTTTATTGCCTATATTACACTTGGGTTTTTCGTGAAATATGAAATACTCTCATAAGGCAAAATCAACAAATTTCTTGGCTCTTGCAAGGTGAGTTCCTTGCAATTATTCATAACCATTATGCATTGTCAGATTTTTGCACCTTGAAACTGTCTATTTATCCATTCGTTGTCTTCCAATTATTGTGGGGACAAAACATCCAGAGGGAAACCCAGACATCCCTCCTACCCATTGTTTCCTCCCAATGGGACATGTCTGGCAAACCAACATAGGGAGAGCGAACATCCTGATCAGATGCCTGTTCCACCTTAAATGACTGTTTGAGTCCAGCCGTCGCCTGGAGGAAGCTCATTTCAGCCACTTTAATCCAGGCCCTAATTCTTTCAGCTACAATATATATCTCATGACCATAGGTCAGGATCAAAATGTGTATGGACAGGTAAACTGAGAGTTTTACTGATACCTTAGCTCCTTCTTCACCACACTGGATCAGAGCAGCACCCGAGTTACTGATAACTCAGTAACTCAGTACCTCAGTAACTCTGTCCATCTCTCGTTCATCCTACCATCACTCATGAATAAGAAACCAAGATACTCAAGATTCTTCTCTGAAGGCAGAGACTTACTCCCATCCCACAGAGGGCACTCCACCTTTGTTCATTAGAGAACCATGGCCTTAATCTTACAGGACACATTACAACCAGAAGTCTAAATGTATGTTATTAAGCTATTTAGTTACCACACAAAGTAGTTAATAACTCTAAAGTTGAGAAAGATATGCAGTTTTCACATTTTCCCTGTACAAATAAAAATCTAAAAACTTTGGGGTGCATTTATATTAAGCCAACCTGATTCAATAGTTTCTTGAATGACTTTTTTACTGAATTTATGGGTGTAACTCTTTTGGAGGTACAGTATTTTTTTTTTTACCAGGTTTGCAATATAAATAGTTTTGTTTAGTCATCTTTGCCAAAAAGCTAAAGCACAGTCAAATTGGACATTCTTTACACAGAATCTCAAATGAATTTAGGTCTGGACTTTGACTAAGTCCTTCTAAAAATGAATATGCTTTGCTCTAAACCATTCTTTTGTGGCTCTAGCTGTATGCTTAGTGTCATTGTTCCGCTGAACGGCAAACATCCATCCCATTTTCATAACTTTTGCAGACTTTGACCGTTTTTCTTCCGGTATAGCTCTATCTTGAACTCCATCCAATTTTCCATCATTCCATCAAGACACCAGCTTTCCTGTGTCTGCAAAAAAAAAGTGCAAAAGTGATTTTGGTGCTATCACCTTTCAGTTCAATTCATTTTGAAAATGCTCTATTAATCCTAGAGAGAAATTAGATAATTTGTTATTTAATATTTAATTAATTCATTGTAAAGATGGTCCGTCTTAAGTGAAATATCAATATGAGTACTTGAAATAAATTTTGCACCATGAGTTTTGAATTCATTGGTATTTTTGAGATACACCTACCTTTTGGACTTTGAAATTGAAGTTTAATTAGGTTGATTTATTGACACAATAAACTGTATCTAATTAGAATACATAACATGCACAATAAATCATTTCTAAAGGAATGGTACCAACCTAGAAACACTTAGACTTAGACTTAGACTTAGACTGACTTTATTATCATTTTGCATGCACAGGGTATATACAGAACGAAATTTCGTTGCATACGGCTCAGAACAATGTTTTGAGGTTCCAGTGTTATGAGGTTACATATAAGCATCATAGCTTGTAGCAGTAGTAGTGTTAGTTTGACATTTAATATAATTTAAAGGTGCACTAACGGAAGTAATAATTTTATTAGAGAATAAAGTTAAAACTAAACACTTACCAACAAATCTGCACACATTATCCTTTCATTAATGAGTCAAAGAAATCAAATAAAAAAATTTAACAAGCCTGTTTAATGTAATCTGCAACAATTAGAGGGATTGTTTCTTATGTGTTCAACATCCTCAGACATCTTAGGGTGCAAAGAGAATTCAGAGAAACACAATTCCAAATGCTTTTGGAGCCATTAGTCCATGGTGTGTCTGCACGCTGTCCAACTTTGAGCTTTGTACAAATGACTAAGCATTCACCTTGACATAAATAAATTGACAGTTTTATTATTGTTTCATAGTGATACAAGGTGGCCAACAGCTCTTGGAAATCAAACGAAAAGTCAAATAATACAGCATTTAATGCTAACATTTTATAAAAGGAATCAAAGTTGGTGCATACAGACAGAAAGAGAGAGATTTTTTATCATACTTCTGCAAAATTTACTTGGATCACCCAGAATCCTGAGTCAGCTGTAACACTCTCACTTCAGATTACCCTACAGGTTTGATATAGGATTTAGGCGTGGTGACTGTCCATATTTGGATCAAAAGTCACAGCTCCTCCACAATACTTAACAACTTTGATATGTTGATCTAAAAGTTTGGTCTAGTTTAAAGCAGTGAAACTGATGACCAACTTCAAGAACAAAGAGAAATCAGCTTTGAAAGTGTTTCTTGTTTCTAGGCGGGTACAGGTTGTCTATCAACTATAAAAACTGTTTAAACAAGATATGACATGTTCATCACCGGCTCAGGTGTGTTTCTTTTGAAAACCAAGGCCTATGTCAATATAAGGAACTCATACTGCAAAGACATTTACCTTCTATAATGAAATCATACCAGCATTCTTATCAGCCACTTTATTGCAAGTACTTCCTTTTTAGTACAATCTACACACCTCAAGAATCCTTTGACCTCACATAATTACTACCATTTCAGTGTATTTCAGTTCATATATGTGCTCAGAGTCAACATGCATTCCTTTCTTTGTCAGCTGAAAGTCAGGTACGTGAGACATGTTTCAGACAAAGTGGCTCTTAGGATTTCGCCCAACTGATTTAAGCTTGACCTTTTGTACAAGATTTCTGCATATTTGTCCATTTTCATCATACTTTAAAAACTTTAAATTAACCTCCCACCCCATAAGTAATTAGACACGTCATTTCATCAATCACACGAAAATGTCATTACCTCTGGGAGTGAACCTGTTTCGAGGTGAACTGTGTGGCAGTTGGCTGCAGCAACCCGATGATTACTCATTTGTATACCATGCACACAAGCCCACTATTAGTGTCAGACCAATACTATCAGTCAGAGACATCTCACCTGTACATTCAAATGTACGAGTAACAGCTCATTTCAGTGTGAAACAGCTATCACCTGGAGTTTACACGACCTCAATGACAAAGCCTCTACTTTTCATCCATGCTTTCACCAAGGCTGTTCTGTGTTTTAGTGGTTTGATTGAATTTGATTAGGTAGATTATATTCAAAGTGAAGGACAAAGGATCTCTGGAATATGGATGCACAGGAAAAATAGCAGTTAAAGAGGAACTATATGCATGGTGGAGCAGGATGAGTTTTTACACAAGATAAACTGAAATAGGTGGCACTGGTTTGGCACTGTCTGGTTTGCATGTATTGTATTGAAAGACAACAGCATTGCAGAGTGTGCCTGTGCATGCTTGCATGAGCCACTGTAATGGAATGCCGGCCTAAGGCACAAGGCACTCACTAGCTCACAGCTTCAACTTCTGTAAACAAACTAATGGCAGGAGACTCCAGGACCACACAGCCTCTCTGCTGAAACTTTAGCTTGGTGCTTTGTACAACGAAGTGGTAGATTAGGCCGTGTTTGAGTGTATTTAGTTTAGAGAAAAAGATTATTCACACTGGATTTCATATTAGCAGTTCACCTTTCTGGTGGCATTTTTTTTGTCCGATTGTCTGATTATAAGGACCAAAAGAAATATACTTTGAACAAATGTAATTTTTAAATGGACCTGTTTTAAGTTAAAAACAAATTGTCTCAAAACTTTTTCTCTGTTTTTCAGTCATCCTGACAATAAAAAATGTGTCATATTTAGTTATATCATGTGGTATTGACATATTTCATTGTGTTGTATGACTTTTGTTAAATCACTTTGACTACAGTCATATTGCGTTTAATAGCAGTATATTTTGTGGTATAACATTGTGTTGTATTATAGTGATTGTATCACTTTGTATGATGTCAAACTGCAACATTTTGCATGTATTTTTACACAACATCAAACCATATCTTGTGTTGTATTGCATTACATCTCACAAGCAACACAATACAATACATATGATATTTCTTCAATTTATTTTTTATTTGGATTTCATTTGCTCAAATTGTGTTCAATATTGTGTTCAAATTGTATTATACTAGATCATATTAAATTGCACAACATTGTACAGTGTTACTGTACAATATGATATGTAACAGTACTGTATTACATATCGTAACTACATAGTTTTTTGTTGCAAGATTGCCTCACATCATATCATACTGTATCACATTTTACATTGTATTAAATTTTGTCTTAGTGTATTCTATCTTATCACACCTTACCACATTGCATGTGGTAAGGTGCAATATTGTGTTATGAACTGTATTACACTTTACTGTAATTTGTTGTGTTATACCACATCTTGTTGTGTTGCATTGTGCGTGTTGTTTGCATTGTACTGTACTTAACTGCATGATATTGCCTTCTTAAACAATATTTTTTTTCACATTGCATTGTTTTGTATTATATCGGATTGTATTGTGTCATGTCTCATTGCAGAGTATCATGCAGCACTGCATCACAGAATCTATAGAATTATTGCCAGGAACTGCTTGTCTTAGTTTGTTGCATTAAATTGAGTTGTCTCAATCTTGTCATTTTATACTCCAAAGTGTAGCATTTTATATACCGTACTTCAGTGAGATTTATATGCTTGTTTATATTTATTAAGCTTGCATATGTGATGAGACTTGACTCCCAACCCCTAGAAATTATTTTTTGAGGTTTAAGTAAACCTTGTCCTTACCTCACCAGAACAGATTTTATTTGTATCTCGCCAGGTGGTTTAAAATCATTTTACACATCAAGCAAGCAATTTAGTGAAACAAAAATTCTTGTTTCATGACTTATTCATAACATTTAGCCTTCACAGATTTGCACTACGAAAGTAAAACAACAATATAACAATGTGTTGTGATCTGTGGTGTTTATTTGTAACATTAAACCACAGGGCACATTGAATCATTGTGTAAACATTTATCTGACTGTTTTTTATGACTTTATCCAGGAAATAAAATTCTAATGGTATTTGTTTTTGTCTTGCCGACAGTTTACACCTGACATGCGAGCTGTGCAGCCTGATCCCATGCTAATGGGCATCTTTCCGAGGTACAAGCATGACTCAATCCAGTCTTTGTTTGGCTCTCTGATAACAATCCAACCGCCGCTTCATTACGAACTGAAACAGGTCTGATGGGATGCTAGACATTTAAGAAAACCTCTTGCCTTACGCAGAGGCCATGGGCAGCCTTTGTGTGTTGAAAGAAAAGAAAGAGCTTATACGTCACTCCGTGAGTGTTTGTGTAAACCAAACGCATTTACGCAAATCTCTTTTGTAGAATGCAGAATTCCCAACTATACTTGATAACTTGTGTGAGTGTTTCTCTGCCTTTATTGTGCGTCTGTACTTTAATGTATGAGTGTGTGCATTTGTGAAGCTGCAAAGTTTTCTGCTGCTGCTAAACTCATTATTGGATAAATAGGATCATTAATCTATACAAATACTGAAAGGTGTACTTATGAAATGTAATAACAGATGAAAATGAATCACATTCCATTTCCTGCTGCAGAAGCAAATAGGAAGTTGGTTGGGAGGGTGCTGAAGGTAATTAAATGCAGAATAAGAGATAAAGCTGGGAATTTTCTTCTATTTTTCTTCTTATTCCAGTGCATACAACTGCCATTTGTCATTGTTGACCCCTGTTGACAATGATTGATATTTACAAGATGACTAAGTAAATTTAGACATCTAATTCACATGTGAATGTCATTTCTTTTTAGATGTGTTGTCTGATCTTTGACTTGATAATTCTTGCACTGATTTATAGCCAAATCTTTCTACCTCTTCCCCCCTGCCAGATGACGGAGACTCTTTTATACAAAGAAGAAGAATACATATCACAATGGCTTCTAAAAGATAAGTAAACCTTATGTTTCTAATAACTTTTAGTAAGTGATTTAATGTATTTGATATTTTATTGTAACAGGAATTTCATCATAGCAAGAACTTACACATTTTTCTCAAACAAACATTAATTTTCTTCAACATCATGTATTCTCAGAAGAGTTGAATTGACTTCTTAGCAGGTCATGGATTTTTTTTTTTATGCCTGTTAATTAACTATAGGTACCCAGACCATCTACAGTACTTCCGAGCCAGCAGTGTCTCACCTGCAGGCAACAGTAATCAGAATGATCACAGTTAAGGGAATCAGGAAGAAGTTTTCACTGGAACACCTAGAATAGCTACTCAGGGCATGTTACATTCAAACGTATATTTCCTGTAATGAAACACACAGATTCAATAATTGCCCAAGAGGTTTATGCAAGCTTTCTGAATGTTTTCTCTGCTGTGTATAAGACTGCTGTGTAATTTAATGGTTATTTTTTTTCCATCACTGCCAATTGTTATAGCTAATAAGAAGCCCACTGGCCACTCATGGTATCTTCCACTGATCAGTGAAAAATACTAATTCATCATCTGATTTTAAAACAACTGAATCAGTAAAAAAAAAGTTATTGCAAACAAGCTAACAACAGCCAGTCTATAAAAGAAAAAAATATATATCAGACAACCCATTCTTATGCAAACCCTTACTCTGGGTTTGCATAAGAATGCAGGGATTCTTTAATGAAGAAAAAAAGCAATATTCTGAAGCTATTGGGCAACAAAGAGAGAAAAAATACTCATCATTGCAGTCATTTAAATTATGGCGAGCTATTGTAAATGGTTTTGATTTCCCAAAATAGATATTGTTGTCTGTTGGAGATAAGATACAGGAGTGTAGGTCTCTTGTTAATACTCATTCATTATGAGTAATAAATTTAAAGCAACATTATGCTATGAATAAAGTTTAGACATTTCTTCAGCTGATAAAAATGTTATTTTGCTGAATATTTATCTGCCGATTTGTTCACTGTGGAGAGTTAAGTAGATAAGCAAGTAAAATTTTGTCTGACAGCAGTGGTTTGGAAATTTAATGGCACGGCACCTTAACAGTTGGACAACAACCAACAAGAAGGCTTTGCTGTGGCTAAGAAAGTGAACAAACATTTTGGAGCATTAAACACTGAGTGGTATCTACTATTTATTTCTACTTTTTTCTTGTCATAAATGTTGACAATTTTGTGCATTTATAGATTCAAAAAATTGGAGGACACTTAGACACTTGTCCTTCTGTGTGATGTTAAGATCATAAACTGATAGTCTTTGTGATTTTCTGGTATAGAATAGAATTCAGTAGACAAATTTAATTAAGGCTTGAGGCAGGAAAGCAGATCTTCCAAAAGGTTTTATATTTACCTTCTCAATCCAGATATCAAGATAATTTTGGCAAATGCTCAACAGTGGTTTTCAGCTTCAGATTTGTCCATAGATGCTATTATTGCCCCACTGCTTGCATATGGCAAAATAAGAAATTCTGCTTTGGAATTTCTTCAGATTAGGACATGATATGTTGTTTTTTAGATCCATCAGCTTACTTTGAGCTGTCAGTAGGATTGTACTGATTTGTTTTATTCTACTAATCTGAGACTAATCAGTTTTGCTTGTAAAACTAAATATAGCTTCCTGAAAATATTTTTTAACACTACATGCTACACATAGCATGTAGTATTTTTTGTTCAGGCACAGTGAGAGCACTGTTGCCTAGTAAGAAGGTCCTGGGTTTGAGTCCTGACCTGTGGTGTTTCTACATGGAGTGTGCTTGTTCTGCGTGTGCATGTGTGGGTTCTCTCTGGGTACTCAGGTTTTCTCCCACACCCCACATGAATCAAAAGTTAACTGTACTCTCTAAATTGTTCTTCAATGTGATTGTATGCATGCACGGTTGTCTGGCCTATGTGTCTCTGTGTTTCCCAGTAATGGATAGACAACCTGTTTAGGTTAGTCCCTGCCTCTTGCCCAATGACTGCTGGAGGAAGGCACCACACTAAGGAAACAGAAATTTTCAAAGAATGCAAGGAACTGAACTCTCTTAAAATGGATACCATTTTAAACCTTTCCAGTGACTATTCCTTTTACAACAAGCATTCCAAAAATGTACAAAAAGCATAAGGAAAACTAAGATTACCCATACAATTTATTTTGTTGCTAGGGTGTGAAAAGAAAAAATAAATAAAATAAAAAATATTAATAAAAAAAAAAAAGTAAATAAAATTGATTATGATTTAAATTAGAGTATTATTTTGGAGGCTATTTTAGAGGCTTTGCTGAATAGAATACATCAAAAATAAAAAATAAGAAAACTTGTTAATATTTACAAAAATGTTTGATTTTTCAATCAAGTCAGCTATAGATATTAGGTGTAAGCTAATATCTACAAAAGTATCTGGGTTAACTTAATTTTTTTAAGTTGAGCAAGTGTATTATTTCTTAGAATATTGAAAAAAATGCCACCATTTAAGATTGTACAATTGTTCATCATGGTATGAAGCACATTTTCTGAATGTCCTGTTTTCTACTGTATAAACTTGGTTATTTAATTGGGATTCCCCTGGAGGAGCTGGCCCAACTGGGTGGAGAGAGGGAGGTCTGCATTTCTCTGCTCTTTCTTTGATTCGGAGGTCAGGGGGCAGGACCCAGATTTAGCAGAAGATAATGATAATTACTCCATAAGTTTAATGGTGTGTGATTTAAATGAATTATATTTGGATTTTTTTTCATCAGATGATTCAACATTTTTATCGCTTCATTAAACCGAGGAACATCTTGTTCCTTGTTCATTTCATACTTAACGGAGCAGCAACTCATGATAGGGTACAGCCTGTTCCTCAGTTGAGTGAGTGAGGTGTTTTTTGTGATGAGGTTGTCAGAGTAGATTATTTTACAAGGCTGGAGAGATCACCTGCTGTTCTGACTTGCCTCATTATGCAACGTAGCTTCTGAATTCGTCTCCCTTTTCTAAAACTGCTGGACGACTGAACGGAAAAAATAGATCATGAGTCAGTAGAAGCTGTGTTTTGTCTGTTAGGGTGTGAGGGATCCACCTGTTTCTCTTGAGGGGTTGGTCCATTTTAGAAATTTGGGCAGAGCTGTAATTTATATTGACTTTTGTCTGTCTAGTAATTATTCTGTAAAAAAGAATCACACCTTGTTATAGAACTTATTTCAAAATTGAATACTTTGCATTTTTTGTTGTTGTTTAGTCCCTGAGTCATCATTACTGTGCAGGTTTGTATTTTCACATCAGGTGATTGAACATTAGCTCTGGTATTTTCTTAGTCCTCCCAGAGGAAGCATCCTGCTCTCTCACTTTCTTATTGACGCAGTGTTTACTGATTTATAGATTGTCTTTGTTCCCACACACACTCAGGCTGAAAGGCTGCTAGTTATTCTCATAATGTCACATCAGGCCAGATTATCTCTTCTAGATTTGTTTGTAACTCTTTTTCATTACACCGACGTCATTTGCATCCTCCCACTCCTCAGGACGAGCACGCATATCTCATTCCAGACACTGACATATTACTGCACATCTTATTTCATGTCTGATGGATTGACTATATGAACTTTTTGCCTGCATTGAAGTTTCTCTTTGTTTCCACACTTACTAACACTACTCTGACCAGAATAAATAAATGAGGAACACGCAAGCCCACTTTGCCTTCTCTTGTCCTGTGTCAAACACAGGAAAGTGGTCCTCTATTACTACCTCTTTGTTCCTGAGTTCCTTTGTGTTTGAGTCCCTACTTCTGTCTTGCCATATATGCTACATATGGCAAGACATATGGAGCATGGGGGTTTTGTTTTGGTTTCCAGTGAGAAGAAATTCTTTGAAGTTGTTTTGTCAGGACCAGAAAGTCAAAGACAAAGGAAGAAGTCAAAATGAGAAATGACAACTGTGGCTAAAAAATCTAACAATAGTGCTTTTTACTTTCTTTTTTGCACAAGAGACTGTCCATTAATAATTTCCAGTTATTATTTCATATTCTTGTCCTGCATATTAACAATCTAATAAAATCAGAGCAACTACAACTCATGAACATACAAATAATAATAATAATAATAAAAAAACATTTAATAAAAAAGCAAAACCTTTGTGGCAATTTCTTAATTGTTAGGTTAATGTGGATGTACATGTTTTTGTTCTGGAAAAAAAAAACAATTCAACTTGGGATGGTCTGATATGAAAATTCTGAACCGTTACTACTATTGAAGAATAAAATTGCTGTTGTGGTTTTTGCTGTCAATAGTTTATCTTTACCACTATTACATATATTTCCCCTTCCTTCTTAATTGTTAGGTTAATGTGGATGTACATGTTTTTGTTCTGGAAAAAAAAAAACAATTCAACTTGGGATGGTCTGATATGAAAATTCTGAACCGTTACTACTATTGAAGAATAAAATTGCTGTTGTGGTTTTTGCTGTCAATAGTTTATGTTTACTACTATTACATATATTTCCCCTTCCTTTCAAAACCATAAAAAACGATCAGATTGCTGAAATTGCTTCTCTGCTTCAGTTGAAGACCCCACAATCCTGCACCACATTACTATCACTGTCACATGTCCAAACAGATATCACATGGTCAACCCCTAATGTCCCAAAAAGCAAATACAAATGAGGACAGGACAAAGCAACAGTTATCATTAACAGCCCACTTTTACTTACGGGACTGATGCCAATATGTTAAAAAATGACTAACATTAGCCACTAATGATGTTAAACAGAACTTTCACAACAGACTCCGGGTATTTTATTTATTTATTGCAATTTGTCCCAAACATATTAATTCGAAAGAATGTACCTTGTCGTTGTCCATCAGATTAAATGTCTTGGTATTTCAATGTATGTGTTTTTATGATTTATTAAGAAATGTGGTTAAAATGCTCAAATCTCACATTCAATTTTATTGTACTATATTTATTGATGGTTTTACATTACAATCTATTTCATTTTATCGGGGTTTGCCCTTAATGTCTTCTGATATGAGACCAAAACAACTACCAGCAAGCTTCTGTTGGCTCATAATAATTTTGGAGGTTACATAACCACATTTCCTTTACTTGTACTGATTTGGGCTGAAGAATTAACTGTGACACAGTGCTGTCTTTTGTAGACAAACATTCCCCATTATTCCCTGGCATTGAAAAAGAAAAGAAAACCAATCTTACTATGTGCTGCCAAGTCCAAGCCCTCTGACACAGGAGAACATTACAAAAGGGCAGGAGTGGCCAGATGAACACACAGTCATGTGTTTTGACATAATCTGACAATAACAGTAAACAGAAACACAAATACAATATGTGTTGCTCATTTCAAGTTCTAAGCAAAAATACGACAAGACAAAACTAAAGTTAATGTAATTCCTTGTTGCCAATAAGCTATTATAGTGATTTATAATAAAAGTTTTCCTACAAATATAACCAAATGTTTATGCCACTGGGTGGAAACAAATAATATGAAATGTGCTTAGAACGTTATTGAACTGACCATGCACCACTGTTATAGGAGAATATTGCAAATAGGAAAAGGTTGATTTACAAATTAATAAAGAAATAACACAGGAGAAAATAAAAGCAGGGTTCTGAATTAATAGTGAAAGTCTGTGGATTTTTAGATTATGTACTGTTGAATCTGTAAAATATGCAGGTGACACATTATATTTTGTGCAATTAGAACATAATATTAATATAAGCCCATTAAATCTGAGGATTTCCCCCATCCAGTGAAATATAGTTATTTTTCTATAGTAAATAACTTTAGTTATAAATGTACACTCACAGATGTACATTTACAATTACCTTTACTCTACCAAGATTTTTGATTCTGATAAGAAATTTATTTAAATAAATGACAAAATAGAAAAAGTATTAAAACTATTAAAGTATTAAAATAAAATTGATACTCCCTTTGTAATGTTTTATTTAACATTTTTATAAAAATATATGAAATGTTGAAAATTATTTTCTGTCTGTATATTGTTCTATACTGTTGCCCGTTACATGTTAGACAATGGGCCCAAGAGGACACCTTGTCCTCATGACAGGTAAAGAGTCAAAGTTATTCTCAACAATCATGGAAAACTTTGTTGGCAGAAGAAAATTGATGTAAAAGCAAAGAAATTCTTTATGCCATCATTTCAGCTTGCAGCTCAAAAATTAAGTCAATGACATATTCAAGATGATAAAAGTTCACTTTACACTAGAGTATTGAGATTAAAGATTACATTTTAATTTGACCTCAGCTAAAACACTAAAGTCCCACCAGACCTTGGTTCTTAAAACAAGGTGAACAAATATATAATGAATTTTGTTTGATTACCGACATAAAACTGAATGCCCTGAAAAGTATTGATTTGATGCCATTTTCTTGCTTATGAATCAATCAATCAATCAATCAAATTTTATTTGTATAGCACATTTCAGCAGCAAGGCATTTCAAAGTGCTATACATCATATCAAACACAGAAACACAATGTAAGATAGAATCAACAAGTGACTTGGAGAGTCGAACATGCCCATATATTAGCTACGTTATTAGCTTGATTATCAGTGTTATTAGTCTACACTAGGCTGTTTATTTAACAACAGACATGCTAACTCTCTTAAAACTTTGTCTTGAAAACAGTGGTCTGGTTGAATAAAATTTGTTTACAGTTAACTTCATGAGAAGACCAGGTAAAGAAATTTCCCCCCTCAGTCTGCAATTATAAAAAGTTGACCGACATCTCACAGAAACAGGTAGAGGGAGGGGAGTATCTCTCTGAAAAAAAACAAACTCTCCACTTCCTTATTGCTATCATTTGATAAAAGAGGTTTTAAGCCATCAAAATAACATGGTACAGAATTTTACTGGGTCTTTTCAAATAAAACTTATTTGAAACCCTCTAAGTTTCAAATAAAACTTAAAGGGTAGAAATGTCAATTTTGTTTTTAACTATAAAAAAGTAGCTAATGTCTCCAAGTTTAGCATTTCATAAACCAACTGATTATACATTAAATTTGGACAAGCTTAAAATTGACCTGTATGGTTTGGATGAAATCTACACTAAACTTCATCTGTTAAAGAACTGCAAAATTATTAAAAGTACAAAACCTTACTTTGGTTGTTTTGTTCTTCAGTACTGTTTTCTCCTGGCCTATATTTTACTGTACCAGAATGAATCAAGTCCAAACAAACAATTTAAAAAAAAAAAAAGTGTTTTAAATAAATAAATCAAATCAAAACTGTGATTGAAACAATTCATATGTGAAAGCAGAAATGCGTGCAAACAGCTAATTGCTTCAGGCCTCAGGTCCAGAGTCTGACAGTTCGTGGGAGGATCAAAGTTCAGATTTTGAATACACTGCAAAGCAATAGGACAGAATAGAGAGAGGAGACAGGGAAGAACAGATAGACAGACAAAGCAAGGATAATAGTAATGCCCATTAGGGTTTATACAAGCTGAAAAAGTGAGGGTGGGGGATAATTAGAGGAGTTTACCAGTGGAGAGGTGAGAGATGAAAATAGATTATCTTTGTGTAATGAAAGATAAAAGATTTATTCGCCATTAAACCACACTCAAACACACACGCACACACACCCCCATGCACAACTTCTCCACCCGACTCCCGGTTCTCCTTAACAAGGGAAGCAGGATGTCTTTTATCCCATTCGGCTGAAGGATCAAAGCTGAAAGGGCCACTCAGCTGAAACTGACCTCAATTTGCACTGAAGGCACCTTTCTGCACGATCCTATAGCTGCAACACGCCTCTTGCTGAACTTCACATATGCTGTTCCCCTTCCTGTATGCACCACCACCTCATCCACTTAAGATACAGGAAATTTCTCAGTGCCTTTAGGCCATCAATATCACAATTTATGGCCTTCACACATTATCTTCACTATTAATAAAGTATTATGGCAGATATATCAATGTATGGCTGGTTTGGGTGGAATCGTTCATTCTCCACTTCAAAGAGCAGTCTGTTTTTAGTTTCCTCTTTGTGTCTTCTTTCTCACTGTTTTCACTACAAACAGCCTCCCAGCTTCAACTCACCACCCACACATACAGTGTGATGCAAACAGATAATGTATTTATGTATACACACACACACTCTCTCAACCAGGATCTTGTATGCAAAAAGTTACTCAGAAATGTATTTGTTTCAGGTAGGTTGTTGTTTTTGTTTTGCCTTGCCTCTGTTGTTCCTGGGCAGATAATCCTCTCTGTACACTACCTTGCACTTTTTTATATTTTTTTCACACATCAATGTGTTTTCAACTGAATTTGTTATAACTGATTGGCACAAAGTAGTGCACAATTGTAAAACTTATGATTTTTTAAAACGTTTTAATTGTAATAATGCACCCCGAGTAAGTATTTTATATAACCACTTATACCTTTTTCTGTAATTTAATCTTTCTGTTTTTGTCTCTGTCTGCACATCTAGAGACTGAAGTGTTTCCTTTATTTTTTCAAGGAAAATAGCTGAAGTTCAGCCATGTTGGACGGTGAGTCACTATGAACATCAAGCTTAAAATTTTGCCACAAATTCTGAAATTGATTTACTGCTTCTAACACATGATCAGGCTTTGATTTAAATATTGCATCCTAGAATTGCTATACATTTGTGGTCATAGTACTGATGAAAGATGAATCTTCACCCCAGTCTCAGGCCTGTTTCGGCTTACAAGCTGACATGTCAAATGAAAAATTTGCAACTAATTTATAGTTTCTCATTATGATCAACTCCAAACAGTCTATCCAAAAAGCTAGGAATAACAGTGAAGTCAATTTGGATTTATATTTTTTGAGTGATTGTTTATAGCTTCTTATATTTTGTTATACATTTCTTCTTGCAATTATTTGTAAGAATGTCCCCCGACTCTTTTAACATTGTTTTTTTCAGTCACTTTGGTTCAACATTTCAAAGACAATAAGAATGTTGTCATCCTAAACCTCCTTAAATTTCTGACTGTTGGCCCACAAACTGTCATCTATATCACAAGGAATATCTTCTCTTACACTGCAGTGTGTGGAATAATCTTATAAAGTGTCTTATCCAGCCTCTGCTGTGACATCATCACACAATGCACCCATGGTAGCCAGAAGTGTCATGTGTGCATGCAGTTGGTGGTCATACTCTTTACTAAGTGCCAATATGACTTTACACATAAGTTGTACACTTATGACTAATGTACACTAACGCCATTAAATCTTTAACAACAAATATTTAATGGGGTTAAGTATTTTTTAACCCCATTAAAAAGTATTTAATGGGGCTAAGGAAAATAGGGTGAGAGAAACTCCATCAGCATCTTGTTGTGGATTGCAAACCATTGCCTGATGATGTTGGAGTAATGGAAATTGGTATATATCTTCATCCTCTTCAGTCGCTTCCTCTGTTTTGCCTCTTAATGCCTCCTCTACACAGCCTCACTTCTCGTCCTCTTCCTCTCTGTCCCCATCAATATCCTTGTTCTTCCACTGTTAGAAATGTAACATTGTGTTGTGCTTTAGCTATGTAATCTATACTTGTGTTAAAGTTTCAAAAACTTCCGATTTCTGATTAAGGAGATGCTCCAGACATAGGAACATCAGAGCAGGCAGTACAGGATCAAGCTGGAAAATGTAATGTTCTACCTTTCAGATCTTAGTTGCAAACCTACAACTCAGGTGTATGCAACACCTGAGTTGCATACCTCAGGTGTCAAACTCCAGTTTGACACTTGTGTGGCTTAATCACCTCCAAGCAGTGTTTTGTACCTGTGGCACATCTAAAAACTGCAGGAGTGCAGCCCTTGAGGACTGTAGTTTGACACCCCTGCCTTAGAATGTGGTAAAATAAATTAAACATAGTGTATTAGTTCCATAGTAATGTCATGCTTACAGGCAGCATGTTGGGTGTCCTAAATAGAAACTCAATTGATGTATTTTATTATCAACATATATTGCCTGAGCATTGCTCTGAACAATATGAACTTGGGGAGTCATGTTCTCTATGCTGGAGTGTGCTTGTTGTTGTCTGGGGGAGAGGCAGATAAGCTGGTCAGTTATCTGCTGCAGTTCTGTAGGTCGGTCCCAGTTGGTTGTATCTATCTAAACTGCTGAATCACAGCTGACTTTCCTCATTTTTCTGTTCTCTTACAGTACTTGGATAAATACTCATACCCCTCCACAGGCATCTGGGCCCTCCTGTTAAATTATTATTTCTATACCTTAAAACTTGCCAGTTAATGATTTATGTGATTTGCTTTCAAGTTTTTTCATAAAACTGGTTGATCATTGGTTGATTAATACTTAGAACATCTACATACATAAAAAAAAAAAAATCAGAATTCACCTGAGAGAAATTTTCCAATTCAGGACATATTTCGAAAAAACAAGTGGAAATGTATAGAAATATATTATGAGAACTTGTTCAAGCTTTCTGCTGAGGTTGTGGAGTTTCAGGCTGTTCAACAGAGACTCATATAATACAGGTTGATCAACATGAAAATTAAAAATGTTAACACTTCCATGGATGTACGAAAGCATTCGCAACTTGTTGAGAAACAGATTTTTTTATGTGCAAAAGTGACAGAATGATTTGAAGACTGAACACGTAGTTTTGAGCGTTTCAATTCTGTTCTGAGAAATGCACCAAAGCGATTGGTGCTTTGGTGGGAATCGCTTTGGGACCAAAAAAAAACTAAGATTGAGAAAAACTAGGATTGACTATGAAATGTTTTGGTGACAAACAAACATTTGCTTGTCACCAAACAAATGTTTCGTGACAAACTGAGCTGTTTGCAGATTTTTGAGATTCAGGATTTTGTTAGAGGAACAACAGCTCTTGAGGAGCCTAGAATTCAACATGTGTTCCATGTGATTAGGGTGTAAATCAAATAGATAAAATAGGTATTACTTTATTCAATACGCTTATTATTATTATTATTATTATTATTATTATTATTATTATTATTAAAGAATCTATTAATTAATTAATTAATTAATTAATTAATTAACAGCTTCAGGTTAATCTATCTTATATTCAGCTCCACAGCAAAAAACTTTGATCAATATTGTTGTTAATTTGTATTTAGGAGATCTTCAGTCACAAATTCTCCCCATCACAGAGTCCAATATTATGTTTGTCCCAACATCTGCATAAAGATCTTAAATGACATTCTTGGGCGCCCCCTCCTGGCCTTTAATGAGGTTCATTTTTATTTTTATTTTTTAATGGAGAAAATATTCATGCTGCAAAAATATTCAGGACTCAGTCCAGTAAGGACCTGGATCATCGCTGTCACCAATTCACCAACGGAAATGAGAACATTTTATTAAATCATAGGTTTGAGAGCCAATGTGCTTCACAGTAAGTCCAGTTAATGTTCATTGAGTTTCTCCTCAGTGTGTTGAATGTGCTCATGAAAATCCACGGGATAGAAAACTGATGTGTGGCTTTAGAAGGCTCAGGGAAGTTAAGACCTTCTCTTCCTTTCACATGATTTTATTTTATTTTCACTTAATGTCATGCGGTCATTTTAAACTACGAGTTTTATATTAATTCCGCAATGTCCGTTAGTGGGTTCAGCACAATCCAAAATTATAGTTTTCACGTTTTTCAGAAAACACAGCATTTAATGGAACTATAAAGTGTTTGTTTCACTTTGACAGCCTCTTTTATTTAAATCTTAAGAAATGTTTTTTTTATGCAGGAACACTATAAATGTATTTAGAATGAATTATTGAAAGTCGCTTAGGCATTTAAATTACACAATTTATGTCTATTTGCAATCAAAAATATAGTAGGAATAATATAATATCCTAAATAAGAGTGGATTAAATGATACACCAGCAATGCAGATGTGCCCTAAAGGATGTGAAAGAATGGCATCATGATGTTAGTAAACCCAATAAGAAAAGGAAGCAGAGTGCATGACATCACCCTGTCAGTGGCTGTTTTCTTTCCTGCTCTCCTGCTAATTATGACTAGCCTGAACCAAATCCAAAACATAAATAACCTTCCAGTCTAACCACCTCCACCTGTTTATAAACAAAAATAAAGGTCTGAATATTCTCCAGCCTGCCACATCAAATTACGCTTCAGCTTGCCGAGATGCAGGAAATCTGTTTCTTTTCCATTCTAAGGGGGATGAGCAACAAACTCCATCTACATACCATTAAGGAAAAAAAGATACCTAAGAAGCACTAATTCAGAGTCATCTTTATCATGTTTTGTTTGCTTCCTATTTTGCTTGTAAAGCTCCCCCTTTTTTTCCCAGAGAGTGTTTCTCCAAAGCCTCCAGAACTGATCCGGACTGCGCCTCCGGAGACACAGTAGCCTGTTGTCTGGCCTGGGGGGGCTGAGGGAGAGCTGTTATGAGAAGGCAGGGAACATGTTATGGTAACCTGGGTGGTAAAAGCCTGAACATATTTGGGAAAATGCCCCTTTATACCCTTTCTGACCCTCCCATTTTCTTTCTCAAAATCTCTCACATCCCTGCTAAAATTCTCCCAGATCCTTTCAGTCTTTGCTGAACGGCCTGAGACTCCAGTCTGACTTTATTCTGATGTGATTTCTAAAGTTTGGGGTGTAGGTTTGGCAGACAATAATATTTAGATGTGTGTTGTTATTATTAGAAGTCTTTAGCTTTTTGATTATATCTGACATAAAACTGCTTTTAAATGTAACATCTGCATAAACCAACACAGGCAAAATAGCTGTCGGTAATTTTAAGTGTTGCAGCTGCAAAAGGATTATTTTAAAAAGAATATTTGGTAAAATAAAATAAATACCTTGGATATTTTATAGAAATAGTAATAACACCAAATTATTGCTTTTTCTCAATCCATTTCTACATCAGCCAGTGTTATAATTTAAGCACAGCATTATAATAAAAAGCTCAGGTTTTCACTGTGACAACATATTGCCAGCGTTTTATTAAGTCATATTTAAAATTGTATCCAAATTTAATATTGAAAACACAGAACATTGAAATACTGTTCAATACAAACTGAACAACCAAAAGCAAACAACATTTACCTCTGTAGCCATTGTCTGCCAGAGGTGGAGTTTGAAAATTTGGGGCTGATGAGAAATCATGTAAAAAGGGGCACCACTTACATTTTATGTCCATTTTTATTATTATTTTATTAAATTTTTCTATAATTAAAAATTATTTTTGATCAAGTTGTTTATCTCTTTCCAAAATATTTTCTGAATGATTCATTTGATCTTGTTTCAGTTAATTATGGTTGTCGATGTTGTAGGAATAGCATAAAATATGCTCTACTATTTATGATCTAAAAGGTATAGCAATCATAGCAATCAAACTGCACTCATACTTGTAATTAACTCTAACTCTAATTATTATGCAATGAATTGGACATTCACATACTGTATAGTATATACTCAAATTTGACCTTTCACTTAAATTCTGAGGAATATACAGAAAAACTCCCAGTGGTTTTTGGAGGGATAGATCCCCATAGGAAGGTCATCAATTTATCCACCAGATTTATTGGTTATTAAGCCTTTTTATCTAGATCAGTCCCACTTCAGCATTTCTTTTTTTTTTTTTTTGCAATTTTTATTAGGGTGTATATTCACAGTGGTTGTGCTACAAAAAGCTTTTATTTTTACAAGAAATAGCAACATCCTTTTACTTGTCTCCTCTTTCCTGCTCTTCTACATAATGCAGTTTTTCACTTTGCTTAAGTACATAATACTGTTAGCAATCCTGACAGCACATTTGCCTCTGTGGTATTGTATGTTATTCTTGAGGTGTTTTTGGAGGAACCCATTTTGACACTATATATAAGTTCAACATAAACAAGTAACGAATTGAGGCTGTGAAATGATAAGTGACAATGCTGACATAATTCTCCAGGATTTTTCTGATTAGAAGTTGGTGGCTCCCTCACTTACAAATGATCCAGGTCCTGAATGAGTATAGCCGCCTCAGAACATCACATTACCACCACCGTGTTATACTGTTGATAAAATGTTCCTTTTCTCAACGTGCTCTGTTGGTTTTATGTCTGATGTAAAGGGATGCACAGCCACTGTTCAATTTTGGATACTTATCTTTTTACATGAGTCCAAGTAGACTTTGACAAGTTTTTTCCCTTAGTAAATGAAATCACAATTTGAAAGCTACATTTTCTATATTTAGTCAGGTTATCAATGGCTGATTTTACTTTTCATTACCTTAACATGAAACTTGTGCAAAAAAGCAAAACAGAAGACCTCTGTGTCAGGCCACATTGTTTTTCATGGCAATGTGGAAAACAATGTGGGATTTTCAACTCTGAACCAGAATTAGTTTGACTCTTTGTGGTATGGTATTATGAAATATTTTCAGGTTGCTTTTGCTTTTATATAGAAAAAAAAGTACTAGCACTTGGAAAAGCTACTAACCTTCTGAAAAAGTTACACTGTGTTGCAACCAGACTACTTGTCTTAAATTATGATATCTACTAAATATTATTTTAAGGCCATACATGTTCATTGCATTATTCTTCCATTGAGGCAAGCAATGTGCTCACATTCAGTCTGAAAGACTCTGTTCTCCTTAAATCCTGCATTTTGTTCATCTGGGTGATTTTCCAAACTAAGCCTGGCGCAGGCCTGGATTTCCTGAGTCCAGATTCTCCAGGAAAAGAGAGCTACTGCAGATAAAACAGCACTCAGAAACAAAACAAACCTAAATATCAGAGGTTTATTTAAAATCCTCTCGTCTTATATTAACAGCAGCGCTAAGGGGCAAGAGATTAGCCATGCTTGGGTCAGCGTTCCTCAGCTACAGTAAGTCTCCTAGGAATACATTTTTAAAATTTTTGTGGTACACATAAAACAGACAGTGACTGGCTTCATACTGGGCAATTGAAAGAAATAATACATAATTAACGACCAACATGATAGAAAATCTGTACATAATATGACACTGTAATTTTCTTTACCAAGGTTGGGACCCCCCAGGTTAATACAATGTAAACACAGAGCATGTGATCTCCCAGCAGCCATCTTTGACGCTGAAGGACTCCTGCTTGTTTGATGTATTACAGTTGCTATGCCCTGTGCAGGAAGGAAGTGCTCACCCACTGCTCGTCTGTTCCATCTTCAGGACCGGCATGAGGTGGGAGGAGGGATTTCAGTGCAATATTTACAGTGACCTTTTCCTCTCACTGGCCAGGGGCCCATGGGAAAAACTAGAGGAGACAAACAATGAACAATAGGGCTGAGGGATGAGCAACGGTGCCAGCCCAGCATGTGCCATTACGGGACATGGATTAGACAGGGGTGAGGGAGGTCATGGTAACAACTTAAATTGCCATCATTGCCCAATATAGCACCACCTGGACACCTGTCCAGAAAACCTAAGCTGTCTGAAAAACACTAGAACATTAATTCAAATGTTTTCTCTTAAATGGCTGTTTAAAATAAGCAGAAACTGTAAAAGTTGTGTTTATATAAACCATTGAATTGAAGCTTTGGCTATATGTTTAGGGTTGTTGCTTCTAAGATTGCCCTGTGTTGACCTCTACTCACCTTTTTATCAATGTTGATCAGCTTCTCTGTTACTGATGAAAAAAGTCTGCCTCCACCTTGTTTCATTGTGGAGGTGGTATGTTCAAGATGTAAGACAGGGCATTGTTGCTTGTAAGCCAGGAAATTATATTTTTCTCTCATCTGACCAAAGCACAGTTTTCCACAATTTTGATGTCTCCCCTTTTTTGACTTCTAATGACTTTCTTCCAGCAACAGCTGTATTTTTGCCACTCTACCTCCAATCCAAGCTGAAGAATACAAGTCTAATAGTTGTTCTATGAAAACATTCTAACACCTGAGCAGTAAATCTCTGCAGCTCCTGCAAAGTTGTGGAACTTGTGGCTGTTTCACTGATTTACGCTCTTAAGTGAACAGCTTAAGTGAACAATCTAATAGGCTTGGAATTGTTAAATACTATTTCCATTTTTAGACAATGCATTGAACAGTGTGAGGTGTTTGTAACTATGTGTTCTTTGGTCTTCATGATTCTGTTTGTTCAGTAATGATCTCTATTTTAAAAAAAAAACAACCTAGGACGCCTGTTCTGTTCTGACAGAACAGGCGTTTATAAATAAAATGCCAATAAGACCTATCGCAGCCTTTGATTGTAGCAAAATTAGAAGTGGACAAGTTCAATGGGTATAAGTATACAGTAATATAGGCCAACATTAGATTGTTGCCTCACCACAAGATATATGTGATGTACCACTGATGCTCTCATTCACTGGCAATGGCTATACCACTGAGAATAAGATCAAAATCTTCCATCGTCATTGCTGTTAAGTAGATGTTTTTGTAGACAAACAGCCTCTGTGTGACATCAGCATCTGTGCAAGCTCCCAAGTCACAGTTTGATCCCTCAATTATCAGATTACCCCGTGTAATTGGACAATATGGTGTCCTTGGAGACTGGGCCTTGCCTTATCACAGAAAGTCTTTCTGCCCTGCACAATTTGGTGAGATAAATGTAATGGTATCGGTGCTCCAGCGTGAGCCTGGGTGGTCTCTGTTGCATTTCTAATGATGCTGCGACTTTCCCAGAACAAGTGGAAATACCTCAGTGATGCACCGTGAAAAGAGAGACAAGGAAAGAGCAGAGCTCCCACTGCGCTCCAGTGTTCTTGCACGAAGGACGTCAGATTCTCCTGAGAAAAATGCAGGTTGTCTTTATTTGTTGTTGTTGCAAAGAATCTATTCTGACAAGATGCATTACATTTGTCATAAGATTACCTAAAATGGTTTAGTTTAACCATTTGAATGTGTATTTGAGGCAAACAACAAATTTAAAAAATGCTTTCAAATTAATGTGACATTTCACAGAATCTGCAGTCTTTTAAATCTGATGTAAAAAAAAAAAAAATCTTAGTCAACGTATGGCAATAAAACACATCAGCTTCATACCGATGGTAGACCGCAAATTGTGTAATAAAAATGTATTATCTGATCACTTACTTAATCACAGATAAAGGGAATAATAAAGTGAATAAATAGAGATGATTTTAGTCAATTTTGCTGTATATTTGTTTCATTGATTCGTCCAAATGTGTATTACAAAAATAATTCATAATGGTCAAAATATTCCACGTGTTTTATTTTGAAGGCTTTGCCCGGAAGTTGTTACAGAAAACAGGAAGCAGTCTCTGCAGACAACCCTCTTTGAGCTGTGAGTTCCTATTTCTCTGCAATATTTTGTCCTTCTTTTCTTATAATGTGGTGATAATAATTATATCACGCAATTTAGAGTACTGTAAACTTTAGTAGGATTTCAGCCAAGGCGAATAACAGTACTTGACTCTCTTCTTTGACATGGATTTGACCCACTGGCTTCGTTTAGCGGATGTTAGCTTAGGCTAAAGTTAGCTCTCAAATTAATCAACAAAGAGGCTGTTTTTGATGTTTTTAATTTAAAATCGCCCATGAATTATCTTGATATCCTAAACTGAGGTGACTATAACATATCAGTGTTTGTAAGTAATGAAGTTGAAGTAGTTTAACTGTCCTATCGCTAAAAGTTTATGACAGGAGCGTTAGCTATGCCAAACTCTGTTCAAATTCTATCAAATTTTAATGTCCTGGGGCCGTTTCTTTTTTACAGAATATATCGATTGATTCTCACGTTCTGTGGACGATCCATGGTAAATTCGGCGGGGTGCTTGCTAAGTCATTGATAAAAGATTTGTCTTAAAGAAACCGTTTGCTTACAAATATTTAGGCATTTCTAGATTACTGCAACATGGCTGGGCAGATTACAACTCAGCTGACAATCCATAGCACACATAAGCGTCTCACTGGAGTTATCTCATCTGGACGTACTAACACTAGTTTTAGGTGAAACGGTATCCTAACAGTTTCATTATCTATAATTAAACTTTTTGTATTTTACTGTTTATCATAAATGATAAATCTATAGTTTTTGTTAACCTTTAATAGATAAAATAACCTAACATCCATATTTTTGGATATGGATATGGTTTGTCCAGGTACTCTGTCTAGGTACTCTGGAACCTGGACAAACCAATTTATTAAGTCTCTTTATTGTCAATTGTGCATGATAAGATAAAACCATTAAACGTAAATTTAATTTCAGGTCAATTTTATGCGGTACAGCGATTGTTAAAGATTCCTTCATGCTGAATTTTAAAAGTTCTCCCGGCGACTGATTATTTTGGTCATTAATAAATCTGTTTAGTAAATGTCCTACTAAACAGGACTCTTCATATGTGTATACATACTGTATCATAATTTAATCTTTTGTAATTATATAAGCAATTTTTACATTGCGTGGCTTAATCATGCTTATTAAAGTGGAACTTGTGAAAATGTTTACTTTTTGCTACAGAAAAAACTGAATTTAAAGTTTATTGACCATTTTAGAAGCTGCGTAGCAATGCCCTCTTTGGAAAACAGCTATGTTTCTTCTGTGATTTTGCTTCTATGAACTTTTTCGATTAAGTGTCTCTGTTATTGTATATAGTCTTGTCTCTTTTTTCAGGCTCATTAAGTGAAGTGTTTTCAGTCTCAACACGTTTTGCGCTTCTTTAATCCCTTTTTGTGTTGCTTAGTAAAATATTGCTGTAGCATAGGCTCTTAAGTAGGTTTGTCCAGGGAAAACAGTACTTCAGCATGTGTGTTTGCTCAACAGATTGATTGGACTTGAGAGTGAAAGAGAGCAGATGATTGACAAGTTCACAGCAAGCTGGGGTTGTGTCCTACAAATGTCTGTGATTTGTGTTTATATCCATGCTAGTAGGGCCACACTTAGAGCACTTTGTCTCACCTTCTCCTCCACTTCTCCTAAGTCAGAGGGGAGAAGGAGTGAAGGGGGGAAACACAGGGGCAAGGCTACACTGATCCATTTCCTGTCCCCTCCTGGGGCTCTAATTGAAAAATTTGGGTGGCCCTGCTTGTTTGTTTTGGTGGAATGTGGTGGGCTGTATTTTCTGAGGCTTTCCTCAGTGATGCTGCTCCACTGAGGCTGGGGTGAATTGAGTGACGGGGGTCAGGCTAAGCCCTATTTACTAACCAAGCTCACCCTAACCCTTTATCCCCCTGCACTCTTTGCGGTGTGACCCACCTGGTAGCCTCGACCCAGCTAAAAGCCTTACCAGGCCACTGGTCTTCACTCTGTGGTTCCTGTAATACAGTGAACCTTGAATTTACAGACAGAGAAACAGAAGACTGAAACTTAGAAACTTATTCACAACTTAAAAATAAGTTTATATAGTTACTGAAGCATCACAATTTCACCCAACGAAATTTAGTACCCTGTATTTATTTGTGCTTTAAATTGCCAATGCTGTGATTATTGACATCCCTGGTTTAAGCTGCCTCCCTTAGAATCCCACAGAATTTCTGTAGGATTTCTTTCAAGATTCTGCCATATGGTTTGGGTCATTAATCTTAAGACATCCAATAAAAATCCCATCTGATTTTCATTTACAATGTGTGTTGTTTCAAAGAGCTCCTAATGCCATGTGCTCGAACAATATTTCTAGAATGCTTGTGAGAGAAACAGACTCTGAGCATCACAGACCCTCTACTGTATTTCACAATGTCCATCAGGTGTTTTTTCACATTCATCCTGCTTTACACAACTCTCATCTAAAATTGCTGAGCTGCTTAAATTTGTTTAATCTCTTCAAGTATCGCATTCAGTAAAAGTCCAAGTAGAGTTTATAAAACTACACGTTTAAGTCTGTAGCAGTAGGGAAATTAAAACTTCTTCTGGCAAACAACCAGCTGGCATGTTGCTTTAATTTAACAGTTACTATGGAGACTTGGTGACTCTAAGATGCCTCTCTTTGCTGCACTTTTGTTACATCTCTAAAAGTTATGCTACATTCTTTACCTGCTCACTGCACATGATGGGAAGATAAACTGGTCCTATATGGTCCAGGATTTTTCCTGGACCATATAGTTTTTTTTAAATAGGAGATTAATTCACATTTTCTTCTCTAATTTGCTTAGTAGTAAAATAATTTTTGAGACAGTTGCACAAGCAAAGTAAGAAACAAATGTATTTTTGGTACTTTTATTCAATATAAACTTAATTCAGTTTATCTGTAACACCAGTTTGTGACTAAATTTATTCCAGAAAAACAGGAAATTTTATTAAGAATAAATTATTTGAATAATATTCAAGCATTCTTTGAAAAAAAATACTTCTAAATGAGTTAGAGCCCTATCAATAAGAGAAAGTAATAAACCCGTCAATTTAAATATTCATTCTTTTGTTATAATTTATATGTAGTTATGAAGTACAGATTTTTGCTGTAACATATTGCATTTCTGCTCCATTATTAATTACATCGCTTCTGTTTTGACTCTGGATGTTTCTCACGCTTGTATTTTTTTTACATAAACCAACCGGGATAGCAACGTTCCAGCCCGGCTCACCAAGGTTCAGATTGCTCCACTGAGCCTCATCACCAGGCAGAGCCGCCTGTCTCCAGCCTCCTAATCCTCTGAAAACATTTTCTTACAGTTGCAGGCCTATTCTTCATATTTCTGTTTATTGTTTCAAGATTTTTTTTATCTGGGAAATTGGCGACTTCTCTTCATTAAGCCTAACTCAGTGAAGCGCTGGAGACCGACAAACAAACAAACAGATGGCCCCAAACATAACAGAGCCTGTGGGTAAATATGATGCTGGTAGGACGGGGAGCCAGAGACAAACATCTGATCAGTTTGTCTTCCTGAAGAGTCTCCATGAACTTTCAGGCTGGCTGCTCTGCAGAGGAGATGCTGACTCATTGTAGAAACGGTCAGCAGTCACTGGACAAGTTTCCAAACAGACTCTGCACAGTCCGTTTTAATGGAGCCCATTTATATGGAATCTGATACAATTCACACATATTATGGTCAATTTCTGGCTATCTGCTACATTAGGCCGTCCACATCTTAGAGCAGCGTGGTTGTGAGCGAACAGTAAAGAAGATTGTTTAGGGTCGGCCCAGTCATCCTAGACTGGGAGATGTTTGGTTGCCTCTGTGCATTCAGAGGAGTCGAAGGGATCTTTGATGGATTCTAGTGTTTATGTAATGATGGGGAGAGAGCGCAGAGCAAAATGGTGTGTGTGTGTGTGTTTGGTGCTTAGAGGGGGATGGATTGAGGGTGATGAGCTGTTTTAAATGGGTCCCTTTGTGCCCGCTGAACCCATCACACACTCGCTTACACTCACACTCCAGCACAAATTTATGCCAATCATTGCCATATGTGAGTCACCTTTTAGCTCCGAGGGCTAAATGATCCAAAATTTGAACGCCTTATTCATGACATCGTCATGGGGCACTGGGTCATGTGTCTTGCGATTATAGGGGGTCAGCTAGTTTAGATATAGTTGTTTATTTGTGTTGTTACAGTTTTTCATGTTTGGTGTTAGAATAATTCAAATCATTGTCATTTAAGTAAATCCTGAATTTAGCATCAAGAATATTGATGCTTCACTTGCAACAATATTAGTATTCTTTTAGTTGTTGCTAAGAGTTAGTATAACCAGAGGAAAATATGATGCGGTTAGAATTGCATTGAGAGTCTAAAAGAAGAAAAATCCTTATTGTTGGCAGGTTTTACTAAATCTATAATCTAATCCATGCAAGACTTTTATTTGTGCATAATGATTGTTTATGCACATGTTTCTCAATCTAAAAATAATTGAAATGGCAGGGAAAATGCTAAACCCAACTAAAAATATCATCTTATTTCTTTAGTAGCATTTGTATTTTTAATGCAGTGAACGTAGCACATCCTTCACGTTCAAGAACTAAAAGGAGATACACTAATTTTGTCTAATTTTATCTAATTTTATCATGCATCTCGTGGGAAGCAACAGTTTCAGATAATCAAGACAATCTGAGATAATCAAGATAGTTTATTATTCAGAACTTAAATGTGCGCGTGAGAGTAAAAGAAGCAAACAGATGTCAAAACTGGATTCTTGATTTTCCGTTTGCTCTTTTTATCGAATACTCTTCTGATCCTCCCTGCAAATCATTAGGCTTCGTAGCGCTTCTATGAAGAAAAGGTTCTATGGGCCAAAACTACACGATTCAGGCACTTGGTGGCCTTATTTTGTTTGTTTTTTGCAGAGTGACCTGCTGATTCTGATTGTCATTCTAAGGTCTGTAACACAAATAAACTTAATCATTTTAACATTGGAACTAACTAAACATTTAGTTCCAATGTTTAGTTCAAGAAACACTAACCTTAACAGAAATCACTAGCACTTTGGTAGAAATTGTCATTTTGAATTTAATACAAAATAGAGAATGCAATATTTTTTCTTGATTTTGAAGGAAATGCATATTCCTGGCTTTTGTTTGCTTTTTACTTACGGTGAAACAGAATACAAAGAAATATGTGGATTGTTTAGGCATTTCCAAACTGAAAGAAGTGCCAGTTTTTCATTTTGATCTATTTAATGGAAACAAAAAAGTTGGAGCTTTCTAGTTTTTGATCATTAGTTAAAAGCCAATCAACAAAAATCTATTTCTATCTTTGGCTGAATGGTCTGGGCATCGTTGCATCATAAAATACAACAATTAAAAAAAAGATCCAGCAAAAATCTAGTAATTGGCTAATAAGTTGATCTATCTTTTAGATATGGATGCGGATGCACTCTTACAGGTCTGGATTGGTTATGATAAGTCATTTAAATAAAAACTTAGTAAACCTTTCTTTCCTTTCTTTTTTTTGTAATTATGAATTGTTTCAGTCACATTCTTTAAAGCACACTGTGATTCAACAACCTGAGCTGTTACTGATATTTTTTTAAGATTATGTAAAAAAACAAAAGCTCTAAATCCTTTTGTAAAGGGAATCATCAAAAGAATAGTTTTCTTTACAAATGATACGTAGATGAACTTATCTTCAATATTTCAACTCATAGCTTAATTTGGCATTGAATTAATGTACCAATAAAAGAATCAGTTGAGTAAATTTGTAATTTCTTGCCATTATAATTCAGTCGAATCTTTTATCTTATTTTTTATCTAGATGTTCAAAACTTTTATGTTGACCTAACCTCAACAAAAATGATCTGCTTTTTCCATCCTAGATGTAAGTTAAAAAGACGTTACTTCTTTACTCAACAATATGAACAATTTCTATTTAAAAAATATTTTGCATAGTTTTCTCTAACAGCTGCTGTATAATTAGAGGCAACTCTGGTGTTGGTGACCTTCAAAGAAAAGTAAAGAGTGATACATGGGAAAGTGGCAGCATCATGATTCTGAGGGATTCCGGCTGTAGAAAGGAAGCTAAAAACAATCTATGATTAAATTTAGCCAACAAAAAAAGTTGGAGCTTGACACATGTTGGAACAAAGTGGTTTATCATCTTCTAATGCCCCCTAGAGGCTCGCCATTTTATCCCTTTGTAGGAAGATGCTGCCTCCTTAAACGGTTCCATTTGGGGATTCTTTTCCTTTTCATGTTGCTCTATGGCAAGAAAAAAAAAAGAGTTTGCAGTTAAGCGTCCGTTTGAATAAAGTTACAATTTCTCTGACCTTGTTAGCAGGGTATTTGTGGTGATGCATGACATGAGGAGTCCCGTTACTTGCGACTCGGTTCCTTGTGCGAGCGTGCATGATGTTCCACACGTGTGTGTGGGCGTGTGCGTGCTGGATGTTACAGAGAAGGGTCTGGGCAGTGTTCCCGTGTCCATGAGCAGCCCCCAGAGTAAAGTAAACACAGCGGCTCTTTTCTCATCCCAGCCGTCAGCAGGCTCTCCCCAGGCCCGCGCCGGAGACCACACACCCAGACCACACACACATCTACAGATATTCATGCACACACATGCACTGCCCAGAACTCTCTTCAGATTCTTCCTCACGCTCGCATACACACAGACCACACAACACCAGCCCTGGCCCCTCGCACGCAAACCTCGCTGAGCTGTCATTTTGCCCAGTGTATGTCTATGTGTGTGTGTGGGCGTGGGGGTGTGTGTGTTCATGTGTACTATATAGGACAGAAATACTCCTGGAAGTAGAATCTGAATCTCAACCCCCCACCCCCTCTCCTCGCCACTCCCGCTCCAAACATGTGGGATTGATGAAGGATATACCAGGCTCTTGTTTTAGGCCTGTTGACCTCTTATCTTCATCATGTCAGATTCAGAGCCCCTCCATTTCCTCTTAACAAGCAGAGGGCAGCAGCAACAGCGCGAGGTAAATTTCTCTGGAGGTTTGTCTTTAGCTTTGGGATGTTGGTGCGGTCCGAGAGGGAAGGAGCTGTTCCAGAACATTCCTCGGACAGGTTCCTATTCTGCTCAATTTTTGGGTCACTACAGTTTTGCGGACTTTGATGCATATGTGTTTCTGATTGGCTTCTTTTTTTTCAATATTGTTCTTTTAAATGAAAGTGCCATAGAAGCTGCAGTTTGCTCTATTTTTTAATCCTCTCAGTGACCTATGCATAATTTGATACCTTTTTAATAAACTGTGTGCTTGTTTTTTTTTTTTTTGTTTTTGTTTTTTTCTAGTTGAAGTAAATATAAAATTTCTTAATTTTTGTTTAATATCTTAAGTGTATTCAAATATATTTTAATTTCAACATCTTACAAAACATTGTGGTACATCTTCTGTACAGGTTATAAGTCATTTAGGGGAATTTCTTGACACAGATGTCTAGATATGGTCTATATAAACATAAGCTGGTTCTGGGAGATAAAACAGATTCTCACTTTATAAACAGTTGCGATGAATGACAGCTTGAAGTATGTTGTGTTATACTTCTTAAGGATTCATCTAAGTATTATGATTCTGTGTTGTTTTTTTTCAATACTAATCAAATCAATTTTATTTAGATGCACCAATTTAGATATTGAGAAGTATTTAATTTTTTCTTTTTAAGAAATTTCATAATGTAATATTAAACAGAAGTTTGTCTAGCTATCCTTCTATGAATGTAAAGATAAATAATTCTGTGATATGTAATTCAGTATCATTCATAGAAGTTGAAAGCACAAAAGGATAAAACACTGATTTGTTGATACTCATTCCTCTTGATGATGTATCTGCAGAGGTATCTTGTAGTTTCATTTTAAATATCTTTTTCCAACTTTTGAGTTCCATTTGACCTCCTTTTAAATACCCTACTAACACTGAAAAAATAGTGTGTTGCAAGATATTGAGTTATAGATAAAATCATTGCAAAAATCAATAATGGAGTACAAATTCTTGTAAAATTGCGCAGTCAAGATAGAGTCCTTGTTGTTTGCTAATCACCTTCAAACTGAACATTATGTACAGCGTCACTTCTTGGTGCTTAAGTTTGGCACTTCCACCAGATGCTGGTCAAGCATAATAGCTGCCACTTTCAGCCAAATATGTTTTGAAATTAGATAATAGGAAAAATCTGTCTTATTTGCCTACATTTTTCTATCTTTTAAAAGTGGGTGTTTAGGATATGATGATGAATTTAAAACCTATTTTCTCTCAACCGCCTTCCAAGGAGAAACTATGTGCTTTTGAGTCCATTTGTTTTCAACCTTTATGATTGTTTTTCTGCTTCTGCTTCTAACTTTCTTAGTTTTTTTTCTTTTCTCTCATCTTTCTCTGATTTTACAGTAATCTTGATTTATCTTAGAAGCAGCCGTTATCATTGTATTGTCCCTTGTTTTTAATGGAATAATTTAATGGCTTCAATATCTGGATACTGCTGCAGGTCCTGACTCTAAAGCTTGGAAGTTGCCAACACAAGAATCAGTTTTCTGTGTGTATCGGAGTGGAAGTTTTGCTTCTCTTTTCTCTGGTTATTGATGGGCACAGAACAAAAATTGGGAATATGGATATCCTTCTTTTTTCTGAAAATTTCGCTCCTTTAAATTTAGACAAATTTTGTAGAAAATTTCAAATCTGCATTTCTGTGAGCTGTTTGGAACTTCTTATGGATCACTTCAAGCCTCTCACATACAGCCACATTAGTTTTGGACTGTCAGATTTCATATTTCTTGCGTATTCTTAATTTTTGAGTCTGTGCAGAGAGTTACCACCATGGACAAGCTAAGGGTCAGCTCCGTGTGAGCTCCTGCATTGTTTGAGGTGAACGTGTTCTGGCTGCAGAGCGAAAGGGCGGAAGCCCAGCTCGAGTTACTTAACGAAGCTGAGCTTGGTCAGAGACCTGGCAGTAATTTATTAGCAAACATATGCTCAGCTGAAATGCTTCCTTTCATATTTTTGTTTTATTTGAAACCCTTCTCTCTCCCCAACATGAACTGATTTGCATGGTTGCTCCTTCTTTGGTACCAGAATGTGTACAGTATTGTGTGGGCTTATGAGGAATGATTGGGCAGACCAGGTTTATTTATCCTGCGCTGTGAGGTTTACATTCTTCCAATCCTCTCTGCTCTCTGTCTGTTTCATTCTTGGCCGCTTTCTCTGTGTTTGCTAATATCTGAGAGATAACCTTTGCAATGCATACATTGTTTGGAGATGGAAATGAACTTTGAGCCAAATTCTGATCATATTTTGGTAAAAAGGTCTAAATATCTGGCATGAGTACTAGGTAAAAATTCTTGTTGAATTTATAAAATGGTTTGTGTTATTACTGATATCATACATTGTATTGTAATAGTATTAACCTCCTATGATTCCTTATTCGAGTTTTTACAGAACATGGAAAAAATTAAAAAGAAATGAGAATAGTATAAGTTATAAAAGCCTTATTAATTATTCTATTTTCAGAAAAGATAAAACCCATGTGTCTTAATAATATTAAGTATTTTTCCATTGGTTTAATGTTTAAATTATGTTCTTTATCTTATATTATAACATTAAATTTTGGGTTGATTCCATTTTTCATTTACTTTTTTTTGTTGCTGACAGATAACCACAAATAAACCCATTCTTGTTCAAACATTTTAAAAAGGCCTCCAAACTTATTTAGATTAGAGTTTGAAACTGAATCTGTTTTCAAAGTCTGTCCAGATTAGAGATGCCAAGTAAAGAATATACAATTTCAGATTGTTCCTTGTTCCCAATTACTAACAAACTAAAAGATGTGACATTGTAAGAAATAAGACTTTAGTGCAGGGTAGTCCAGTGTAAATTTGAACACACACATTAAAGGTAATGCAACTTTTCAATGGACGTTTGGGAATATATTTGTTAATCTAATGTTTGTATAGAAGCAAAGCATGCAACAAATTCAATTAGTTTTGTTGTTGAGTTCTTTTCTCTAACTTAAATGGACCAACAGGACATTCTGTAATGTTATGTGAGAAGGTTGCATTTCAGATGCCACCCAATTCTTACCATTGTATGTTGTGCTTGTCCAGTTGCTGATTGGTCCAGAGCTGCACTGCGACTCACGTCAAAATGTCACGAGCACGGCCGCCACCACTAGTCACGGGCATCTCACCTAAGGAGGGACCAGCATGGACCAAGGTGACCATTCGTGGAGAGAACCTGGGCACAGGCCCAGCTGATCTCATTGGTAAGACCTTTAAAACTAACTGAACATCTCAGTGCCAGTAGAGTCATAGTTTGTATTTTTGTAAAAAAAAAATCTATATATATTTAATTTTCATTGGAGTTGACTTTTGGAATGTGGAAATGAATGGCCGTTCAGGTATTTTGTCTTATTGTCTCTTGCTGAAATTGACATACATGTTATTTAAATTAAGTAAATATTTGTTCTTAATGGTCTTTAAATTCGGGTATGTGGAGCAGACAAGTTAAAGATATTCAGTCTTGCAACAAATGCAGTGTTCATTCATAGAAGTTGAAAGCACAAAAGGATAAAACACTGATTTGCTGATATTCATTCCTCTTGATGATGTATCTGCAGAGGTATCTTGTAGTTTCCTTTTAAACAGCGTTTTCCAACTTTTGAGTTCCACTTGGCCTCCTTTTAAATACCCTACTAACACCGTCATGTCCAGTCAAGAACATGTAGAGAAAAGTTAGCGCATATTAATAAAAAGTTACTAATAATTTGTGAAACCTGCAAAAATCCACATTTTCAGAAATAACCCAGGAACCACCAGGTCTTAAGCTTCTCATGAACTGGAAACTGCTGGAACACCATTAGAAGCCAGTCCTGAAACCAAACTGTTAAATAGTGGTGGCAGTGTGTGCTTGTTTTAGAGGTTCTGGTCCACTGCACAAAGTGGATGAAGAAGTGAAATATGGTTACCGTCTGATGTTGTATCTTCACCTCACAACATCAACCGGAATGGTGAAACATGGACTCAATGTTTCAGCTGATCTCAAACCTGGAATGACCTTCTGTAAGCCCTCAACTCAATCTTATTGAAACTTGAAAATCGAACCAACCAGTTTAAATGGACTTTGCGAATTCTGCCATTAAGTCAATATCCAGTTAGAATTACACCTTAAGCTTAGTGATGGTTACAAATAGTGCATTGTCAAGGTGTGACTTGCTTGGAGACATTTAGGTAAATATTATTAAGTGTATATGTATAATTTAACCCCTGTGTGGATTAGAGAAAATCCACAATAAAATCAAAACTAAATTTGCTTGTTTAAAAACCACTTTTTTTTATTTCACCCACTAAAAATACCCAAAAAACAATTCAAATAATTATGATCCACCTGCTCACAGGTACTGGATGTATACTCTTTATGTTTAAAGAAAACAATCTTGTAAACACTCAAGACCAGAGTTCACATTTTAACATATTGTAAGACTTTTTCCTATTTATGAACAAAGAAAAACAGAGTTGTCATTTTGCTTAAAAGAAAAAAGTCAAATGACTTTTTTTATAAGCCAAACTTGAGCTTGAAACATCTTGCTCTCATTAGATGATTTTAACATCACACTTTGTCTCTGCCAATATTTTCCGTCATATTTGCCAGTTCCTGTAAAAACTCTGATGGCAGTTCAGAGGACTCACAAACCGCTCTTCATCAGACTGCCAGCTCCCTAGCCAGCAATACAAGTCTATTCCTCACCATCCATGTCCCTGGGGCCTTGACTAGGACAATTAGATATGCACAAATGTGTGTGAGTGCTTATGTATCCAAACAAAGTGGCCTATGGAGAACAGAGGCAGGAAATGGGGCTCTAATGGGCAAATTATTTACGGTTTTATGGGCTATTTGTTGATCGCCTCTTGCTGGATGACACACATGCCAAGCGCTACCAGATCTCCTCTGCTGAAAATGCACAAGTTCTCCCTTCCTCACGAAGGCTTTGCGAGGTACTAAGAAGAGGCTGACAGATGTCGGGGCAGAGGGCACATTGTGCCAGTAATGAGCCACTTAGCACTGAGGAGTCACTCACATTAAGTTTAAGCAATTGAGTGAGTTGGAGGAAGATCAAGGCCACCCACGCCAGCTGTGACCCCAACTTGAGCTTTGACCTCTGGTGACAGTTTGACTAAACTTGCTGATAGACGACAGCGCTGTCTGAGCAAGCTCTTCTACACTGCTCCATATTTGTATTCCTGTGCGTGTGTGCTTGCATTGCAAATGTTTATTTGTTCCCCCTGTGTGTGTGTGTGTTTGTATCTTTCACCCATTTCACCTTTTTCTCTCCGACTCCATCTCAGGTCTGTCCATCTGCGGCCATAACTGCATGCTGACAGCAGAGTGGATGTCGGCCAGCAAAATAGTGTGCCGTGTGGGGCCTGCCAAAGATGACAAGGGAGAAATCATCGTCACCACAAAGTCCGGAGGTCTCGGCACCTCGACCGTCTCATTTAAACTGCTCAGGCCAGAGAGGATTGGTAAGACTCAGAAGGGAAAAGGTCAACGAACCAATGACGTGCCCATGAGCGCTGCAGCTATTGATGATGTATGTATGGCTTGAAGTAATCTTTAAATTTAGTTTCTTCTGGCTATCTTTCAACAATGGCTTGAGCCCAGATTGGTGAATTGCAAGACTAATAGATGACAGATTCTCCCTCCTGAGCTGCCAAACTGTGCAGCTCCTCCTCTCTTAAAACCCTCTGAGACCTTCACAGTTAAACAACATTCAGATTCAAATTAACAAATGATTTTACTTTTAAAGGCAGTTTCTTGGTCTGAGTTTTATTTATTTGTCAGGAGACTGAAAATAAGTAGGTGCAACATTTATAGAGTTTTTGTTAAAAATAAAAAAAAATTATCCTATTTTGTTTTTTTTCCCCTCCAGTTTACAATGATGCACTACTTTGTATTGGTCAGTTGCATAAAAATATAAAATATAATATATAGTAAAATATACTCATGTGACACAATGTGAAATGATTTTAGGCGATAGAAAACCTTTGCAAGGCAGTATCTACTGGTGACATTTTTCATAAAATGTTATTTTTAATATAACCACAATCTAATAAAAATACCACATGTGGTGTTTATTTATTATTTATAATATTAATTAGTATGCTGCCAGATTAGAGTAATTCTATTAAACTGAATTTATTTTATTTGAATTTGACAATGCTTGAATTTAGCAAAATGTTAATGAGTACAAATTGCAGTATAGTTAATAAGATTTTAACAACTTCAAGAAATTAGTTTTTCCTTAAGATTTCAGGGATTTTCTTGCTTTGCCACTCATCGCTTCATATTATTGTTGCAAAGTCCTTTTTATGCTAATTTTTTAAGCTATGTTTAATTAATATAATTCTTGTATTTGGTCTTTTATTGTGCAGTTTCAGTTGCACAAACCGTATAAAAATGCTGCATTTTATTAGGTATCAAAATATAAAAAAAACATAATGAATACATGAACCCACGGTTGATTTATTTACTGTTTGCATGCTTGTAAAATAAATGAGAGCAAGTGTGTTTATGTGTGAGCCCATCTGGGACGTGTTGTGACTGCGTCCCGCCTGTCCTGCAGGTATCCTGGAACAGTCCGCCGTGTGGGTGGACGAGGTGAACTACGACATGAGGACGAATCGCAACAAAGGAATATCCCCCTTCTCTCTGCGTCCCAGCAATCCACTGGGCATCGAGATGGACAAGTACGGATCGAAAACATACAAAAATGCACACATGCCATCTCACTGCCATAAACACAAGGGCTCTCAAGTCACTGAGTCATGGGTTACATCTCTAAACAGACCCAAACTCTCCCCATATGCTGGCATTTGAAGTATTATACCAGCATGGGAGAGGCTGAACTGCTCTGCGCAGGGAGTGGAAACAAAATAATTGTGTATAAAGTAGAGAGGAGGACGATAAAGAGACATTTGGAAAGGACTCTGGGAGAAAACGTCACAGCGCCTCGCAGAGCAGGCAGTGCGCTGATGGCTCCCACGCGTCGGCCAGGGTGGGCAGAGCTTGTAACTTATAGTTTGTCTTGTCAAGTTCTGACATTTCTGGCTCAGTATTTGTTTGACTTAGAGGGTCTGGGGGCAAGTGACCGCTCGTGGCCAGAGACAAGACCCCCATAAACAGGCTGCTCCATTGACTGGCTCCCAGAGATGCATTAAACATTCACCGCAGCTCCTCTCCGTGTTTGACTTTTAGTCAAATTAAAGCTATCTCTGGTTGAGATGTAACATGAAGGCATTCGAAAAGAGTCCGATAGGTTGTTTACATTTTTCTGCAGTGATCTCACTTTTAAAGTTTGCTGCTGTAAGTATTTAGCAGCTTTAAAAAAGACAGGTCACTTGTAACTTCCACTTCTGAGGTGTTGCTTACAAATGCTGTGATCTCTGATAGAAACACTTAATGCACAAAATTTAAACCTGCTTCTGAATTAAGGGTTGAAGCCAAAATATTTATTTAAGATTTAATCACACCTTAAGCTACATTTATATTTTAAATGTTTTTTACCTTATTGCTTTTGTTAAAAATCTTTTATTTGTATCAGAAGCATAATTACAGATCATCTCTTCTTTACATGAAAACGTTGTGTATACTCCACATAACAATGGTAAAAAGAAAGATTAGGGATATTAACAAAAATAAAGCAGAAATAAATTAAAATCTATTTTGACCTTTTAAGAACAGGTGTAAAATTTTTGCTAATCACAGAAATAAAAGTGAATAAACCAAATCACCATAATAAATACAAATATTTAAAATTAAGATGAAGCCAAACTAAACAATAAGACTAAAGATAAATTTACTGTAAGGTAAGAATAGGAATGCATTTGAATTATGCATCTTAATCACTTAAATTAGTAAAATACCAAATGAAAAACACATGGTTTAAGCCTTCTTTTCTCTAATTTTCTTAAGAAAGCTGTCTAACAGGCAAGGACTGTCAATTTTTGCTTAATAATCTTAAATTTTAAATACATCATATTACTTAAAAATACATCAAATCTAAAAGCTCCCACACTTTTCATTTTGTTAAAGTGAATCAACTAACAACATATTCTTCTATATGCTCAGTTTTTTAAGAATATCATAGAGGCCAGGGAGAAATGCTTTGATGTGTGCATTTTCTGTTGGATTCAAAACAACCCCAATTGAAAAAAATCTGCGCTGAGGTTTACTTTTATGCTCAGTGTTTGTTATATTTTAACTGTTGAGTCAAAACAGTTTACACAAATATGTTTCTGTGTGGTATAGTTTCCTAGAGAAAGAATCAAAATCAGCAGGTCAGACTTCAGAGAAAATCCGAAATCTGATGAGTGCATTGCTAAAATCTTCATTATGTCAAACCAAACTTTCCAGAAAGCTAATCTCATTTCAGAAATGTAAAATCTTCTTGCTACATCAGAATTCTAAAGATAGAAACACCATTACATTTGTCCAATTGAAATGTATTATGGATGCTGTTTGCCTGTGTGGCTGTGTATGAAGTCCAGCTGTGAGATTTAAAAACACCATAAAATGTTGATTGATGAGGAACATTGTATGAGGAAAAGCCAGCTCATCTGTTCTGCTTTCTTTTATTCCTTAAAATAGCTTCAATCTGAGTTTGCTTGATGCAAGACATTTTTGTCATAAACATGTACAATTAAACAAATATTCTCTTGGTATCAGTTCCACTGTTTAGGAGTAAAAGAATAAAGAATAAATGCGGCAACATTTCTGATCATTTAAAATTTTACAGACATTTATTATTTTTTGTGAGACTAAGTGCTTCAGAAAGATAAAAATCCAATCTAGAGTAAATATTTTCACTTAGAAGTGTAAATGAGCTGAAAATCAACTGGAAAAATGAAATATATGTTGAGGTGGGAGAAGAGCAGGAACCCTGGCACTCCCATTAACGGGAGGAACCTCTGGTTTTGTATGTATTTGTGCGCAAACATCACCATGGTGATAGATGGTTTTCTTTTTCTTCACATAATTACATAACTCTAATATGAGACGTTTCCTTCTTTATATGCGTGTGTGTTGGCGCGTGCGTGTGTGTGTGTAACTGCAGGGTGGGTGGTGATGCTGGGGATGTTGGTTTGTGTAGCCCACAGGTCATTAGTAGAGATCAAGCTTCCCTAATGAGTACTGGGTCCTCCAGGGGCATCCAGGCGTCACACACTGCACTTCCCACGCCAGGCTCTCCAGGGCCTGTGCTTCCTGGCTACACGTTGCCCCCTGCTGGAAAATAAAGTCACATTAAAAAGATACAGCTTTACAACTAGCATACTTGTAATTCAGTTCTCCTCAACAATACTCAGCTGTTCATACAGTTTTATCTTGCATTTATATGCCTTAATGTTTTTTCTTGTAGGGGCAAAGTCCCACAGAAAGACCTGGAGCAGATATTTCCTGGAATGAGTGGAGACTTCACCAGTGAGAACTTCTCTGCCTCCTGGTACCTTATAGAGAACCACGCAGGCTCCGGGTAGGTCTATTGTTGTGTCTGTTTAAGCATCCATCTCATATAGCGGAAAGACGGTCTCCTCTTACTGGTCATGCACTTGAGGTGTGAGTTTTTCACTGAGACAGAAGTCAAATCTGGATTTTTGCATCCACTGGTTACAACTGTGACGTCTTTTTTTTAATGCTTTTTTTCACCACATAGTGCAAGTAGTCAAAAAATGCATTTTCTCAATTGTTTTTAGATTCAAGTGACAAATGCCACAAGTAACAAAAATACAGAGTATTTAGAGGAGGAAGCGTAATAATTTCTCAGAATCTGGCAGTGTTGCATTTTAACTCTGGGATTTTGCTAATATGTTTTTCGATACACGAGTTTGGATGTCATTACAGAAAAAGCATTAAATTACTGCAATATGCACCTGTGTTATTTATATTAAATAATAAATTATAATTTTACTAAGATCTCACCAAACTCGTGATTCCACAGATGTTCAAAAGAAAGATCATTCTGAAACTATTGTGTTGATTTAGCTACATAAGACACAAATGCGTCTCACAGTTTCCTTCCTCATTTCATATATTTGCAGTTTTAGTTGTTTAATGGATGACTTTTTCCGCTTTCAATGGAAACCATTTCTAATTACAGATTTTGCACAGACTTTCCAAAACTAGTTAAATTAAATGATCTACTCATAGTTATGTGACTCCAGTTTCTACTTTCTACTCAGTTATTTAGTTTTTTATGGTTCCTAATCTGTCATATTTCATAATGGTCAACACGTCCAAATGGAAATCAGAAACCCAATTAATGGAAACTAGATGTTGTATAAAATTGTCAGAGAATGATGTACAGTTAAAAGAGATGGTGCTTGGGAGAAAAGCATTTTCATTATTGCTTATCTTGATAATCCATTAACTATATGGCTTTAAATTTTATTAAGTCTCTCTCTATATATTTTTTATTACAATGTATCATCCACTTTTTTTTTTTACAAGTTTCTGACATTTTGCAGTTAAAATAATAATAAAGAATTATTTAAAAAGGAAGAAACAATTCAATATACTATTGGAAATTATTTCTACATTCACGTACTGACTGGTAAAGAAAATATGCCAGGAATTCCAGCTGAAGAAAACAAAAACATAGTTACATTGTTTTTTTGTGTGTTTTTTTTTTTTTACCAATTCCCTTTGAGTTTCTCCCCACATTGTCATCTGGTTCTTCAGAGATCAGAGCGGCGTGTAGACGAGGTAGCCTGTTGACCCTAAAGGCTGTTAGGGCAGAGGAGAGTTATTTTGGACACTCCTGGCTTCCTCTCCCCTGCTTAGCCTTCCAGTAACCCAGACCCCGAGGATCCAGCATGACCAGGGGCCTCTGTTTGGACCTCACTGGGTGACTGTTTCTTCCTGCAGAGGAAACCTCACTCAGGACACTGACACACAGACACACGTACTCGCACACGTAAAATCTCAAACTATGCGTCCCGAAATAGTGTGTAAGAAATGCAAACAGGCATGAATAAGAAACAAATTCAAGTCATTGTTTGGCTTTTTTGTTTATATCTCGCAATAAACTGATAATTATTAGTTGTTTTTGTGGATTTTTTTGTTGCAGATTTGAGCAGCTGAAGATTGCAGCCAATAACCTGAAGAAGCAAGCAACTAAGAAAAACGAGGGAAGCCTGGCCTACGTGAAAGGAGGCCTCAGCACATTCTTTGAGGCTCAGGACGCTCTGGCAGGTAAAAAAAAGAAATGATCCCCAACATGCACAAACCTTTACTCCCTCACTTCATATTTGGCCTCAGAAATAAGGTCCTAATTTGGGGGTAAATGTACAAGTTGGGCCATTTTAATCCCTCCCCCTCCCCACCACCACATGTTTTTTAGCAGCGGTTGATTAAAGAGGCTCATTTGGACGGTGTGTGAAAACCCTCCTCTCTGTGTTAGAGTTCCAGCAGCCAACCACAACACAGTTAAATCACCTCCATCAAAATGAGATCAGCTCTCACCTGTCAGCCTCACTCGGCTCTGAGAAGTAGTTAGAAAAGCACAAACACGCCTTTCACACTCGCTGACCCTCAGATGCCAAAAAGATTTCAAGGTGGCAGTCGGACCGCTGTCGCTCTGCCAGGTACCTCGAATCAATTGTTCACTTCATCATTCATGCTTTTGTCTGTTTACGCTCTGCTCCCGCCGCAGCCACTCAGTTACTTCCCCTTACTATTTATATGTACACTTTTCTGCCTCCATCTTTATTATTATTGCTTTCCGTATGTTTGTGCTCCGGTTGGAGGAGAGGCAATGTTTTCATTGTTAGTGACTGAATCTAAATAAACGGAGCAGCCCTACACAATGCGAGCCAGAGTATTAGGACTGATAGAGCTGATAACGGAGCCAATATGACCAATGGGAACAATGCAGAGTCATTCTCACGTTCAGACTGAGCGTGGCTACTGTGTGCCCACTGCCCCAATGGGAAGTGTACAGTCTGGAGGGGTTGCAGGAAGCAGCGCACCATGTGTGCACTACATTGACCTGTGGGCCAAATGGACTTACACTCATGGTTAGTAGAATGTATACCCTCTTTCAGCTCTAAGGTTTTATGTATGAGGACATAATAAAAATGATCTGATGTTTGCCAGGTTCTAAAATGATTTAAAGTGAGGTGTAGAAAAGCACAGAACAGATTCCATATTGTCATTTGTTAGTCATTTAATATAAGGCTGAAATGGAAAAGCTGTAGATGGAAAAACAAAATACATCCAACAGCTCAGCTTGTAGAATCACCTTCAGCACCTGTAGCTGTCGGTAGTCATTTCCTGTATGACTTTATCATTTTCCCACATCATTGTGGGGTAATTCCACCGACCTCTTCTTTACAACCTTGTCTCCCTGCTTCCATGGCCCAATTTGGATCAAGCTTCAGTTGTCCAAACCGGACAGGTTGACCTGCCTCACATTTGACTTTGAAATAATTTAATTTCCAGACAACTTCATAGATGACTGCAAAATGAGCTGAAATCATCAGCATTTGCTGATGACATGCTGGTGTTTGGCTTGGTTTTAATTTTATACAGTATGACCAACCGTCAGTTTATTACATTTATAGTTGCACAGATGTTTTCCTTCGGCCCTTCTAAACAAACTGTCTTTGTTCTATCTTTTTCTATTTATGCTTTTATTAACTGTAAAATTTACATTGCTAACTGATATTTTTAAAGATTGGCATGGAGCTTATGGATTTTTTACATTTTTTGCAGACTATTGCATGGTCTGACATTGGGGAGAAGTTGCTGAAACATTCAATCATGAAGGCTGGTGGCCCTCTTAGATGTTTTTCATTATGAATAATCTCAATCTCACTCAGTTTATATAATGGTTTATAACCCTTCTCACGCTGATGGGCAGCAACAGTACCATTCAGACCAAATATCACCAGTAGCAACCACAAATCACTTATTCAAGTCCTCTAACTAGAAAATCAGGGCTGCTGCTTTCACTTTTCAATCTTCTCTAAACTCTAAGAGTGCATTTTGTTTTTCCCACTGCTGTAAGGATTTTAAAATGTATTTACTTAAAAGATGTGTACAAAAATGTAACAATATAGAACATAATAGTCAATCCGTGTGATAGGTGAATGTAGCATAATATAGTTTAACCTCATTTAGGAGTTCCTCAAATTTGAGGAACTTTTTGTCATTTTTACCTATAAGGTAAGAATGAGATGGTTGATGGATAATTTTAGGGTTTAGTGAATTTTTTTTTCTAATTTCCAATAAAACTTAGAAACTAAAAACAGAATCTATTTTTGAGTTAAACATTCTTTTATTTTAAATTCAGCCCTCTTACCTTTTTCAGGTGTGTTAATATAAACACTATATAAGCTGCATTAGGAGAAAGTGTATGACTACTTATAAATGTGTTAATTATTCTGAACAACTCTGAGGGAATTATCTTTAGATTCTCAGCGCTTGTATGCTTTGTCACTATTGAAACTTATTTTGTATTTGTGTTGCCAGTTGCAAGAAACATGCCTTGAAACTGATCATTTTGGAATGTCCACTTGTGTGAATACGTAAAACATTTAAAGCATGTTTTTCTCTCTCTCTAAGCATTTTGCATCAATCAGGTCATAAAAAGGTTTTCACATTATTCTGTTTTTGAACTTTTTCTGCATCCTAACTAAACTTGCTCTCACTTTTTATGTGTTTATTTATTCATCAGCAGCTCCCAACTACAGCAGGACAGAGTAAAGAAGCATTATCTTGACAGCGGTACAGCATCAAACACTGTAGCTCTAAAATCCCTTTCCTAAACTGCTATATTACATCCATGTGTCAAAGGGTTTTATTCTTTTCCCCTCATAAAGATAAACATTGTCTCATATTTGAACCAGCAGCGTGACTTGAAGGTTAATTTTCAAACCTCTAGACCCCATGTCTTCTTGCTGTGACTCATTACTGCCCCGCGGCATCCTTTTCAGGCCAGGGTTCGGTTCTGTGTCTTGAAAAATGAGGCAGCCACACAGAATGGGTAGTTGGGTCAGGGATATATTCTTTACACGGAGTATGGTTGGCCAAACCAACTCACAGAGCACGCAGCCTGTGAGCTAGCCAGTTGGACTCGGCCCCTGCAGTGAACTGCTGCAGGGCTACTAAGAACAGCTGTCTGAGCGACTGTGAATCCCTTCTTTGTGTCTCTGAGGAGCTTGGCACGTCCTTGTTGTTCTGAGCCAGACCAGATGAAGCTTACCTGAGAGGCAGCTTTTGGGATTTTTAGAAATTCTTGCACTTCAGAATGTGCTGCGTTTTAAGTTGCTGCTGTGTCTGCAGACGCTCTCAGTCACCATGTGACATTCTCGTCTCCCCTCTTGTTTACTTTCAGCTCGCACGCTTAGATGTTCATCAAGTTTTATTGATGACTTTAATTGAAGTCTGGGGTTATTTTTAATGCAGCATGCAAGGTGGAAAGAAGGACGAGAAGCCAAACCTGTGTAAAGAAATGAGACGGATGGAAAGAGTTCAGAGCAACAGCGACACTCTGAGGTTTTCTTCTTCTGAACTTTTTTTTTTTAGTTCTCATTTAAGGGCTTTTAGCTGTTTTTCTCTTCAGTTCACTATAGATATTTCTAAAAATTAAAATAGTAATTTATTATAAAATCTGACTTTTGTATTTCAGAAACAAAAAGATCTGCAAAATGCCTTGCTGTTTTGGGATAGTTTGCAAGTACTTTGTTCTATCTAGTTTGTATTTATGTGTATGGAGGATATAAGACATGGAAAACTTTGCATATTTTGAAACCAACATCACGTTTTCATAATGTGTTAAAAATATAAACTGAAATGTCTCATTAAATTAATATATAATGCTGTTTACTAGTACTTGGATAAACTATGTTTTGCTGACATGTTAGAGAAGATATCCTTGATGAACGCTCCTTCACTTTTATATAATTTATGTGGCAGCATTTTGGTGATCTAGCCAGTATGACCTTAGCATTTTTACATAGTACATTGATAAATAGCACTTAATAGCAGCATGTTTTCCAAGATATTAATATTTATTGATGCTCTCATAGACCTACTAGTGGAAAAAGGTAGTCTAAATACCAATCCAAACAAGGCTGCTAGTTTCGGGGTCTGCAGACCTCATTAGGTTTTTTGCTATCACAATAAATAACAATTTGTATCCTGTTAGAGAAGCATCACAATAATGATAAACAATACAATAATAATCTATCCCAAGTTATGAGTTGAAAAAAGGAATGGTGACCAGATACAAACTATTTGTAAAAACTTTTAGAAACCATTACTGCTGCCTGGTAGCAATTTAATGCTATATAACTTTTATTTTATAGAGTCAGGACTGCATTTGATCATCTCTAGTTTAAAATCTAAAGTTTGTTCAAACCTCAACTGGATAGTTCTATACTGAATTCTCTCTAACAGAATTGTATTATGTGAAAACAGAATAAATGGTGATACACCAGTCAGCTGACCTGTGATCGAAGTCTGGCAATTTCCTTTGATTAGCTTTGACTGGTGATCATCCAGTCAGATAGTGAAGAATCGGTTTTGTTTTTTGCAATTCAATAATTAAATAAAAACTAAGAATAATTTTCTAATCTTGTAATTCCTTTTTTTTTTTTGATTGACTCTAAAATACTATGTTTATCAAGAAATCAGCAGTATTATTTTCTTTAAAAAATAAATTAATTGGAAACAGCAGGTAATTCTCTCACTTCTTTAGGAGGTTTCATCTCAAACAAAATGGGAAATCAATATCAGACAGCAAAAGCTCGATTATTGCATCGCTAATTCTATAAAACTATGTTGATTTTTTGCAAAATCTTTCCTCTATTTATGAAAACCAAAATCTGGGTAATGGAGTGTGTTTTAGATTTTTTTACAAAAAAATTTTTAAAAAGAGTTTAAGGGCTATGGAGGAGATAATTTAGGCCTAAATGTGTCTCAGATGATGCACATATAATTTTCAATCAATTTCATCTTTTACTCTGTTAATGTTCTTATATTTTAATGTGATTAATATTTTCACTTAAAGGGAAATGTCTCAGGGTTTTGTGGAGCATTTTATCCCTGCACACTGTTTGATCGCGGAGCCTGAGAGACGAGCTGTGCCGACTCTTCTGAGACATTCTCTCTCTGGCTGATTGAATGAGTGACAGGCTGCGAGGGAGGGGCAGGTTATTTCTGCTAAAATGTTGAAATTTGAGGTTTTTCATTGTTGTGTGAAAAGGAAGTCTCCCAGTGATGCAGGAAACGGAACAGCTACCGTGGTCCAAAAATGAAAGATTCCCAGGGCCTGTTCGCCGCGTCCCCAGCCCCAGCAGGAGTCAAAACATCTCCAGCTTTAGAAACCAGGGACACTGTATTTTTATTTTTATTCTCTTTTTTTCTTTTTTTTCCCCTCCCTGAACGGTTCCAGGAAGCGGAGTAGGAGCTGCGGCTCTTCCTCAGGACCTGCCTTCGTGTGTTCTCCGGATCTTGACCTGATGTTTAGCTTAACTGTAACGTCATCAGGCCTCTCGGTGGGAGAGGACAGGCAGCTGGCACTGGGGCAAAGGGCAGTCTGGAGACATGAAGCAGACCTGCAGTGTGTGTGTCATCCTTTGTTTTTGGCCCTATCAATCCTGCATACACACACCATCTCTGCTTATTTCCGTCCTAACCTGCGTTCAGTCACATTTACTGCTGGCTTGTAGTGACGTCCTTACTGATTATGCACAGTGTGTTTGAACATTGTGTCTCAGTAATGCTTCTGTCTGTCTGATTCGAGCTTATTTATTTATGGGAATCTTCCCTTTCTCCTTCTTTTTTAAAATCAGCTAAAAGCTATTTGGTGTAAATGTTTATTTGTCGTCTTCATTTTTTAGATAGAGTTCTTCTTCACGATGGTGTCGCTGCACAAGTATGCAAGAGATTGTCTTTTAAAGCCTCCCCACCTCTTCGCCACTCTGTCAATAAACTCACCCTCAGCTCTCAGCACCCAGCTGCCCACTACTGAACACCATTTATTTATTCACTGGGGTAGCCCCACCACTCTCTCCCTCCTTTTTCCCCCTTTTTAGTTTTTTTTTCTCTTTCATTCCGCCTTTTTCAAACTCTCTTTCTGGTATGAAGCTCTTCATGCTAAGTGATGGCTACAAGCCATCAGAGGGTTCCTGCCCCCCTTTCACTCTCCTCTGTGCCGCAGTCACTTTTGGCATAAAAGCGTGTTATTTTTTCAAACAAATGAGACGTTTTACATTCATATTTACCCTCTCTTAGTCAAAGGGCTTTAATGTCCCAAAACCACCAAACTGTGCTGTTAATGGCTGTAGTTGGGCGACTTGATCCAGGCCAGTGCGAGGTCACGTCCTGGCAGTGTGGGAACAGTCACTGGTGGGTTCAATAGCAGCATCTGTGAGTGGAGAACCAGTGAGGTTATCTCACATCTACCACTGAGGCAGAGCCTGTTTGTTGTTTTACCTTCAGTTCCTGAAGCTAAAAAGGTCCATATCTTTGGTGATGTGTCCCACTGCAGTTAAGAAAACAGAAATAATTTTCATATGTCTGTTGTAATTATGTTTATAATTTTCAGTCATTAAAATTATTAATACTCTTCCAGCGATCCACCAGAGACTGGAATCAGATGGAACAGAGAAAGTTGAGGGATCGATGACCCAGCGACTGGAAAACATCCTAAATCGTAAGTTTGATTTTAAATTTTGTGGAACGAAACTGATGATGATTGTTTAAAAATTTACACCAGGTACATGGTCTAGATGGTCCAAAGACCATTATTTATTTTTTTAAGTTTTTCTCCAGGTACACATACACATTTTGTTCATTTTTAACCTACTCAGTTGCACATATTTTTTATAGTTACACTTTATTTATGTAGAAATTTTGCCCTTATTGTTCAGTAAATTTATTCTTTTCTGTTTTCAAATTGATGTTTTAAATTTTGCTTATTAATTTTATACATATTCTTAGCCATTTGTATCTATATTCATCTATTTTCATTTAAATGTAAGTATTAGAGCACCACTTAAAAAGGAATTTCTGTTATAGGTAAAGTGACTGGGCAGATTTGTTTTGCCGACAAGAGAGATCAGCAATAATTTAAAAATATAAATATAAAAAATATAAAATCAGTACATACACGCACAAAAGAGATCTTTTAAAGTTACCTTTTGGAACTGACAATGCTTACGTTCTGAATAGAATAGATATGTTAATCTATTCTATTCAGAATCCTTATACAAAATAAAAGTATTTAATAGGAGAATATAACATTATTTTAGTCTATAGTAGAATAGATTTATTCATCTATTTGACTATAGAACAGATTAGATCAGACAAAGGGAACAAAAACGGACTGACTGTGCCAGAAAATTGGAGTGATAAGTGAAAACTGTAACCTGGACATGTGTGTGTTCTTTCAGTGCCCTGTTGGTCTTCCCCACTTTAATAAGCTGATCCCTCATCAAACCCTGTGTCCCACCCTTGTAGGTCATACATGATAATGAGGCCACTCTAATGTGAGGTCAATAAGCTGGCCCTTTTCTCTAAGTGAAGAGTAAATAAATCTCTTAGCCGGACATATCTTTCATCCCTCCGAACCCGGACGTAAAGGCCCATGGCACGGCAGAAATAGAGCTTCGTTCATCCCCCCTCCAAAACCTTGAGCATCAAACACACAGCACCAGTCAGCCAATCACAAATCAGCCTAGTTAAATATCAGTTCCTTAATAAGTGAGACTGGTGAGTGAAAAATGTTAGATATTAGTCTTTACTCAGCCTTTTGCTGTTTTTCCTTCAGGGATTTTGTTGTGGGTGGGGATTTTGTTTTGAATAGAAGAACTTTGTTTTTTTTCTATCTGACGGCCCAGCTGAGGCCACCCACGAAGCCCCTTAGTTCTGCTCAAGTCCCACCAAGTACGCTAAGAGATAGTTGTCACTTTCTTTTGAGCAGTGTAGTTCTTGCTCCTATTCCTCTTTTTTTCTGTCTAAAAACATCCCGAGCAAGAGGAAAACCAGAGACCGGGAATATGAGGGAAATGTGGTGTTTAACATTTATTTATACAGTATCCCAGTTTCTCATTTTCTCCCACCTCCTTCACTCTCGCTCATAGCTTTTTCTCACCCCGTCTTTTTTCGCAGGAGCGAGCGATACTGCAGATACTCTCTTCCAGGAGGTCCTCGGACGGAAAGACAAGGCTGACTCCACACGCAATGCACTCAACGTGCTGCAACGGTTCAAGTTTCTCTTCAACCTGCCGCTCAACATAGAACGTAACATTCAGAAGGTACTTTACACGAGAAATCCCAGCATGTAAACAGAAAGTACCAAATGCAAAATTAAACCCATCTGATCATTGCTTAAACACCAGCGTGTTGATGCTGTCTCCCCTCAGCAAACCTGTTATAGAATATATGAAAACTTTATTCTATTTTCTCTCTTGAGAACAGAGATTAGAGGTTATTAAAATGAATGCTTAAAAAAAAAAAGAAATCGTTAAAATATATTTCATTGCTTTCCAGGATATTGCCTTGTGCATCCTTAGAAAAAAGCCTCCAATATTGGTGCTCATTTCATCTAACATTTTGTTCTAAGTGTCTTCACTGGGAGTGGTGATCCCATTTCTTAAAGGTCTTTCATTCAGATGAGAAACCTGCTTGTTGTTACATCTGCAATTACTAAACAAGGCATAAAAGCCATAAAAGATATGCAAAAACAACTCTTAGCAAAGCCGTCAAGGATGTTTTAAAAAACACTGGGTTCCTGGTAGATCACAGAGGTTCCCAGGAAGGTCTGAACATGTAAAATACTTCCGTAGCATAACTGTGGTGGATTAATGGAAAGATTGCAGAGGATCGGAGTCTGGTGTGGAGCATGAGTGAGTAACACCATTGAGGCCCTGTGCACACCGACATGGCCTGGTTGCCAAGAATTTGAACCAGGGATTAACTACAGTGATTTCATTCAAGATTCTGGAATATTTATCAGCCCAGCGAAATACAAGTTTGCACTGTAAAAATGATTTCTATGTGCCAAATCCATGTTTGTGTTGATAAACAATGTAAAGTTTCATTGAGTCTTTTTTTGTCCATCGGTAGTAAAGTTGACAGGTAAACGGAAACACATCATACTAAACATAGACAATTATTTTTAGATAATAATGATAAAATAAAAACTGAATCACAGGTACTCACTTGAAGGAGATTACCATGTATAGTAACTGTTATTGTGACGACTGTTTTGCCAAACAAGGAAGTGACACTTTTAAATGTTATATTTTCCTCAACAAAGGTTGAATTGTCCCCTACTTATTAGTCTTGCCCTGTTAAGGAAGTTAAAATGTGGTCATATATTTTTTGGCAGATGTTTTGCTCTTGACTCGAAAGAACACAAGGCCTTCAAAAATATTGTGCATTTTCTTTAACATTGGGATTGAAATTTAACATTTTTGCATTGTGATAACTCACATTTAGCATGACACTAGATCATCTTTTTAGTAGATTCTGTAATTTTGCAGAACCTTTTATGAGAACAAAATCTACATAAAGCAGTCAAGGGGGAAGGTGAGATAGCCTGCTAACTACTAAATGCCTTGGGAGCTGGCTTGTCCGTCTGCAATAATTTTAACTCCTAACAGATAACATGCCAAAATGTATGCATTTATTTTTGTGCTGCATTTAAGTTTTTTGTATTTAGTGTTTCCAAAGTCTGTCATAGAGAAATAGAAGCTTCCTCACCCGTTCATTTTTATTTACCACTTTTGTTTGAAGATTGATCCTAAAAGTTTAAAGATTTCCTGGCTTTATTTTAATCCACATTTAGCATAAAACACTCGCCAATAAGACACAGGTTTCAACTCTTTTTCATACAGTTTCGACTCCGTATGTCCTCAGTTTGTCTTGTGTATTTGTTTTGAGGTCCAGCCTGGGTGACTTCAACCAAAGGGTGGAGCTATAGATAGTTTAGCACAGTGGGTGTTGTGATTGATGAGTTATTTGGATCAAAATGCTGCATTATTAACAGATTTTTTTTCTCTCCCAGGGAGATTACGATGTGGTGATCAATGACTACGAGAAAGCCAAATCTCTTTTTGGGAATACTGAAGTTGCAGTTTTCAAAAAAGGTTTTTTCTACATTTTTTCTGCACTTTCTGAGGGGTTTTGCCCCAACAAATAAATGCCACAAAGTAATTTGATGATGTTAAAAAGCTGTTTCCATTTTGTGCTGCAGTTTATGCTGAGGTTGAGACCAGAGTCGAAGCACTGAGAAATCTTCTGTTGGAAAAACTGCTGGAAACGCCGTCAACTCTTCACGACCAAAAGAGATACATCAGGTCTCCTTTCAGTTGTCTAATCCTCGCTGACTGTTCTTCATCATCTGTCTCTCTCTGTGTGTCTGAAACCTTTGATTTCTTTTACACAAAGGCTTTGCCCTTGTGCTTTGAACAGTCATTATTTTGCGTTCAACCTCAAAATATCCAATACAAAGTCATGATAAATCTTTTATATTTTGTTCTTGCTCACATTTTGGTTACTTTTATGTCTGTTTATCTTTGTTTACTAAAACTTCAACCTCTATCCACGTCCAGTTTTTATTTTTTTTGCCTCTCACTTTCCTCTGTTCATGAATCTTGTCATCTTTCTTTTACGTGGTCCTCTTGTTTTTCCTTCTATTTTTCCTTAACTTTTCTGCCTTTCTTTCCCTCCTTTTTTCCCCTCCATCTAACCGTCCGCTCATACTTGCGGTCGGTGCCGATTTATTATTGTTAGTACCAACCTGTCAGGATCACAGAGACCAGCTCCCGACCACATGGTAACATCTTTCATCCTGGTGCATTAGGCACAGCTCCTAACGCCCACTCAGCTCCTGTTTACCCTTCGTGTGCAGAGTGGGAGCTGGGTGCATTTCTTCGTGTGGGTCTCACTCAAACTTTTAAAAAGATGCCACTTAATGAGAAACAAACGAGCAGCTGGTTTTGCCGGATGACGGCACAAGAAATGAGGCCAAATCTCAGAGGTGGAATCAACTGACATCCCAGAGGACGCTTTAGGGACGTCCGGGAAATCAAATCTCCTTGGAGATAAATTAGGATTACCAGGATGGACTGGAGTTCAGATGATCAAAGGAGAGTCTAAATGCCTAATTCATGCATGGCTTTACAAAAACGTCATTTTATTTTAGTCACGGAAAAAATGTTCCTCTTGAATTATTTTTGCTAAATACAAATAGGTCTTTGATTTTTGTTATTTATTTATCTATTTGTAAAAATAGTATCTACTGTGTGATTCTTTGCTTGCTAAGAGTTTTTCATTTTATTATTACAAAGAACTGTTAAACAGATTTGTAGTTATTAAACTTACTTTTTTTCTGTGGTAAGATACATAATTTACCTCATAAGGAAGAAAGATATTTTTACTTTTGCTTAAAATAAAAATTTTGCTTTCAATTTAAGGGGGAGAAAGCAGAAATAATTTTTCTGGCCCTGATCATTTCTATTGCACATCTGTACTGGACATTTCTTTTCCAAAAGCAAGTCTTTTACTCAGTGTTATAATTTTGTGGGCAGACTGCTTGGAGCTAAAATTACTTGTTATGTTTGATGCAACATTGCAAAATTTACTCTGCATATGTAGGAAATCTACAGAAACATCAGGAAATAAAATCATCTCCAGTGAAATCTTTACATATACTTCTAATTGTTTTTCTCTATTTAATATAAAAAATGTCAACTATAATTATATCATATTTTTTCTTATTTTACTTATGGATTAATGTTTACATTTTAGTCATACTTATTTTTTTGCTTGTATTTATACACACTTATTTTACTTTATTTTTTTTCTCATATAAAACTTATATATGCAAGTGTTTTAGTATTTCCTTAAGTTTGTGTTATTACTTTATTTATGTCACTATGTTGAAAACAGAAACTAGTTTAGTTATTTTAATTCTTTGTTTTTTTTCCTTCCCTACTGCGTGACGCAACTAGTTGTTTCGGCATCTGTCATTTTATCGCAGAATTATAAGGGTTTTTACTGGATTTTTATTTGTCTGTATTGTTTAATATGTCTTCACCATAATGCTTATTACAAAACAATGTATTGCTAATTCTCAAGCATAAAAAATAAAGACAACTTTTCCAAATGCTTTTTCTAAAACAAAAAAAAGTTTTTATTTCACACCAAATTCATATATTTATATTTATTATGTGTGTACATTAAGACCAAAGTGGAAACAAAGACACATTCCGTGTTTGTGTGCACAAGCTTGGCAAATAAAACTGATGTGAAGTTATTCTTGCCTTGGTCTAGTTGTAAAATATTTCATTTACATGTAATCAACTTAAATCTCTTATTCTTTTTTTCCATCTACCACTAGGGGTGCTAAGCTTTCAATTTCTTTCCTCTGCAAAGAAATTGAAAGCTTTTTTCTGATTGAATATGTGTTCATGGCAATTTCAGGCCCAACAAAATCAAATTTTGTTTGTATCGCTTAATGTTGTCTATCCCCACTTTAAAGGTTTTAACTCTCTGTAGACTATTTATAAAATCTACATAAAGGCATAAAGACACTTCAAAGGATTGGGTAATCAAACTAGAAAGCCAATAGTGCACCAGCTCTGTTTATCAATTTAATCTGACTTTACCTTATTTTACCATCATTAAAATACATTTCTTTGCTCTTATGTTGAGTACGTGCTGGTAGAACTTTTTAGATTTGGGAGATCTAGGTGGCGATCTATTGAGAGATTAGCACAACAATTCAGCCATAATTCCTTCAGTCAGTTTTATTTTCTATTACTCATTTCCCTGTCTGTTTCTACCCTGTAGGTACCTTTCAGACCTGCATGCCCCAGGGGACCCAGCCTGGCAGTGTATCTATGCTCAACACAAGTGGATCCTGCAGCTGATGCAAAACTGCAGAGATGAGTTCATCAGCGGTGGAAGAGGTGACTAACGGCACATAATATTAGTCTTAGCCTCCTATTTTGCATTTCCAATCATGTCTTTTGAGCCTAGAAGGAGCAGAAGGAAGGGAAATCCAGCTGCGCCTCCGTCACTCCAGCCCTCTGCCCACATTCCCGCTTCATCACTACCCTCCCCACCCCATTCTGTTCATTGCTCGCGTGTTTATTTTTTCACCAGCATATGAATAAGATGAAAGCAAGGCAGCGCTGGCTTCGGATTTGGGTTTCAGGGCCTGATATGTTGCCACACACACACAAACTCTCTCCTTCTGCCTCACACACAGCTTCACAGATGGATTGGAACAATTAACCCCAATTAAGCTGTTCCTCTGTTAAAATCAGCCAGCAGAAAAATGTGGATGTGAAACTGTCCGCTCAGGAAGACCAGCGATTCTCCGACCACACTTCAGACACATACATGCAGAAAAACACTGCTAGAGAGGGGGCTGCTTCACATTGTACAGCTGGAACGTAAACATGTCTAATGCTAAGAGTAACAGAGATTTCCGGGGCTCTGGCTTGATTGATTTGGGGTTTGGTTTATTTTTTTGCCTATTCACCTTAAATGTCATGGCAGACAAAAACGAACATGCAAACTAGAAATTGTGGAGTTTTTCAAAAAATGATTTGAAAAACCTATATCTGACTTTCCCATTTCTACACATTGTGGAATCTTCTTTTTGCTAGCATCTAGCTTATAAATGAGGTTTAACTGAAAGACATTGAAAAAATCTGTAGGTCAATGCACAGTAAGTTCAACTCTGGTTATAACAAACTTTGTTTAGATTTAAAGTCCTTCATCTCTCGACTCTAGAGTAACTGGTTGCTCTTTCTGCAACCAGTTACTAGTGCTAGTGCACTTCATGTTTTTCTTAGGTGCACCAGTACAAAAGTTAGATGCATCCAGATTTTTGATTGCATCGCATTTGCAGTTTCACAGGATCACTCACTTTGTAGACTTTGTCTGATGATCTGATTATTGCCTCCATGTCAGAGCACTGGTGATGATTTTAGGATGGCTGTAATAATGCTTCAGTTCTTAATAATGCTTCTTCATTGCAATATAGATGTGATTTTCAATGTCTTGGTGTTGTCTTTGTCTCGGCTATGTTTTACTCAGTCCTGTCTTGTTCTCTGAAGAACAAGACAGTGAAAAAGATGCAGGATTTTTTAACAGTGCTCTGAACATATTTATTTTTATTCAATCTTTTCACATTTGAAATTCTAGATAAAGGTTTTTATGTTTAATGAAATATTTCAAGATTTTAGTCTTGATTTAGATATTTTTTGTTTTAAGTTGATGAGAATTTGTATTATAACGCTTGAGGTAGTAAGTCCTGTTTCTCTCCTGCTTAACACTACATCTCTTCCCCTCTCTTTCTGTCTCTCACACACATGCGCACCAACACACACCTGGTTATTGTTTACCATCTCCTCTTTTCACTCTTCAACTGTGAGAAACCTCTTGAAACGTCTCTCCACCCAGCCACTGCCTGAGCGGCCATCATCTCAAAACCACATCCCCTGACCCCAGTCTTCCTCCACGCCTCGCTCACCTTGCCACATTCACCCCCCCACCCCCCAAACACACACACACACACACACCGTCCTCAACCCTCTTCTGAGCGGTGCCTCCACCATCCCTTCTGCTGGCTGCTTCCTCTTCCGCCTTGAATGACATTCAATCACACGTGGCGGGGATCATTATTTGTCTTTGATGGGTCAGTTGTAAAGACAGTAGCTGAAATCATTTTCTCCATCTCCTTTGCTTCTTAGTCAAGTTTAGAGACCAAAGGCCGTTCTGGTGTTCATATCGCCCCATTAATCGCTTGCTGAATTGTTCTAAATGCGAGATCCAGCCATCCATCTTTATCAAACCATAAACGGGAACGTTTTCTGACTCGTGAAGAAGCAGAGCAGCACAAGTTGCTTTCATATGACTAAACACTTCCAGCAAACCCCATTGCTGCCATCTGATTCGAGTCGGCCCAAGTCATTTATAAACTGAGCTACTTAAACAACACTTCTGTTCCCAACATCAATACAGCTGATCAGGAATCTTGGCCTGTAGTTTAGTGATGTGTGAGTTTGCTCTGCCAAGATGACAGTTCCCAATCCTTAACGCCTTTTATTGAGATTTTAAGTGACAGACCAGCACCAAGAAGCCATGAAAAGCATCAGTTTCACATGTACTAATTAAAACCTGAAAAGAACTGTGTGTTAATACTCAGACTCTGATAGAGAGTGAAGGGTTGTCAGTCTATCACATTAAAATGCGTCTGATGTTTTTATTAGTTTAATGCCTCCACCCCAGTCTTACATCTTTTTCAGCTTCTAGCAGCTTTTTCTTTCAGGAATATTCTGCATATACCTCCACGAATCTTCCCATCAACCCCAACTAATTCCTTGTCCCTTAGACGAAAAGCATTCACTCTTCCTAGTGTGTTTAGGGTATGCATACTCCAGCCAGCCTTTATAAAAGCCAAGCTTGTGAAGTGCAAAACTATTATTTGTCCTGGCAAAGGTTTCTCTGAAACTCCTCTAGAGTTGCGATCGTGGCCTCTTGGTCTGTCAGTTCCGTCACACAGTCATGTCAGTTCTTTTGTCAGTTTTTAGGGGTATCAAAGTAGATACATATACAAGTCACACTCTGATTTTCATAAAAAAAAACAAAAAACATACAATTTCCTGCTGATTTATAATTGTGCACCTCTTTATGGTGGTCAATAACATATATCGAAGCATTCAACTATGACATTTTAAAATGTAGAAAGGTCTAAGTGATAAAAATATTTTGACACACTTTGAGACGAGTGAGTTCATCATCTGCGATCTCACGCTTCAAACATAAATGGGAAGTATACAAGGCATGCATGCATTATATTTAGCACACACAATTTCTAACCTCTGCATTTTGAGAAGTGACTACACAATATTGTCGTGCAAACACAAATTGAATCCTGCAGACTTCCATGTTTCCTTGTGATCCACAGCCGACACCTGGAACAACAGCAGCTCTCATGCCTGTCAGAAGACAGGGAAAACATGAAAGACAGACTCTGTGCTGCTCCATGTGGGTCGAGTGTGGATTTGCGTGTATGTGTTAGAGATATGTTTACAGATAGTCTGACTCAAATGAGAATTTCCTTACATTTTCTAGGCTGCTGTGTTGTGTGCACAGCCATCTAAACCACAGTTGCTGCTCAGTTTGGGGGATTTCTCAATACTTGCTAACACACTGCAGTCAGTCTCTGAGTCACCGGCGCACTTTTCTCTCTCTATGTGTGTGTCAGACACATGTTTTGGAAATGTGGTCATCCGTCTCCCATCGTTTAGACAAACTCCATGTAGGCGTTCTGCAGCGTTTGCACGAACCTCTCCTGAGTTTCATTTTCACTGCAGCAGCTTTGCTCCCTTCTTGGGTCTGCTGCTCTTTCACTTTCATTCCTGTCCCATAACTTCCACCCCTCCTGCTGTTACTTTTAAGCTTTCTTCCAGATTAATTTCACCAAAGTTATGTCACCTCTGAGGTAGGACCATTTGTCTGCCCTGCAAAGCTGCATCCGTTGTTGCAGTTCCATGGCTCTCTGTTGCCATCTAGTGGATGTCTTCTGCTGGATGTAACTGAGGATATTGTGGACACTTTAAACCCACTTCACCCCTGCACTTGCAGACCCCCATACTCTGGACAGAACTTGGACGCCTCTAAGCTGCGGGTCTGGATCGGAACATAAATAAAGACAAGACAAGGAAGGATTGTTTGGTGTGAAAACCTGCTCAGCTTATCGAGGAATGTGGAATTAGGAATATGGCTCATTTGATTATTTGCTATTTAAAGCATGTGTTGTTTTTTTCTCCTCTCTGCATGGGTCAGTGGGTGCCGGCGCTCTGGATCTGGAGGGGGAAACCCGTCTGGCAGCGCTCGGCAGGCTCGGCCACTCCGCGTCTCTGAAGAGAGGGGGCAGTCTGCGGTCGGTGCGGCCCAGCAGTGAGTGTAAAATCACCCACACACAAAGTGCCGCAGAGGGGCTTCCCTGCCGCTACACTGATGTTTATGTGTGTAACACTTTCTGTCACATACAGTTCTTAGGGGAATCTCCTCTTATCAGCCAGTACAGTAAGGCCACAAACAAAAAATGTTTGTCTTCCAGGAAGGCTTTTGTTGTGTAGTTACCCACATCATGACACAACTTTGAGTTTAGTGAATAATAAGCTTTTCTTTCCTCCAGCGTGGCGCTTTGAAACCCCACAACAGGTGCAGTTTGTGGAGAAACTCTCAGACGTGGTGATCGGTCAGTTGCCAAACTTCTGGAAGCTGTGGATCTCCTATGTCAATGGAAGTCTTTTTAGTGAGGTAAACACTTCAGAGTGAGAAGAGAAAGGATAGTTTAAAAAAAATCAGTTTTGCTTCACTGATGGAGCAAGGCCATTTTCACCTTGGCTCTGGTCCATGATCTGCAGGTCAGATTTAAAAACAAAATAGCACTATTAAGTGCATCAAAATTTCAGTCTTTAAACATCAGTCAACAGTTTCTAAAAAATTTTAACAAATGTTAGCTTAGTGTGTGTCATTTATTTTTTGCTGAATTCAAAACTACTAGTCCTCCAGTTTTCTCTTCTGCATATTTGAATCATCCATCCATTTTCTTACACCCTTATCCCATTGGGGCTGGGAGGGGTGCTGGTGCCTATCTCCAGGGTACACTCTGATCAGGTTGCCAGTCCATCGCAGGACAACGCAGAGACAAACAGAACCATTCACACACATACTCACACCTACAGAGAAAAATATCCTATTCGGAAAAAAAGTAATATGCAGCTTTGCTGGTTAATTTAGAGAAGAAAAATATGCAAGATGTGCCTGGATGTATATGTGCATTAAAAATATCAGACTATTTACAAGAAATTAAAAAAAACTTCAAACAAGTGGGATGTGAAAATAACAGCAGAGTTAAAACTTAAGTCTAGATTTAATAAACTTCTGCTTCTCTTTTGCAAATTTTTCATCCATCTGACCAATTTTCTAGCCCCTGCTAAAGACTTGCTTTCCCACAGGATGGTTCTGCCACCACCATGTTTCATGGTGTGTTCAGGTTGCTGTGTGGTGTTAATCTTCACCCACACAGTGTTAAACCTGTAGATTCTGAGTTTTATGAAGTAAATTTATGACCCCTCTGATGTGAGAATGCTTTGTGTTTCTCCATTGACAGCTGAAGGATGTTGCTAGGGATACATGTCTAGTGATGGGCTTGCCATTTTTTGCAGGGTTTCCAGGAACAATAACATTACCAAGTTTTTCCCCAACCTGAGCCTCAAAGGATGTTTACAAAACTAGACCAGTATAGGCTTTGTGATATCCTTGACAACTCTGTAAGCTGTTCCAGATGCAAAATGATGTAAAACTCTATATTTTCCCATACTGATGAAGCAAACTGAAAATTTGTGTTCCTGTTAGTGGTTATCTTTGTTTTAAAAAAGAAAATGTTTCACCATCTTACAAGTCTCCTCACCTACCTTAGAAAATTATGTTAACTGCTTTTCAAGCTGGACAACTCTTTTTTTTTTTTTTTTTTTTCTTTTCTTTCAGACTGGAGAGAAATCTGGCCAGGTGGAAAAGTCCAAGAAGAACGCCAGACAGAGACAGAATGACTTCAAAGTATGAAGCTTATTTCACTTTGACTTAAGCTTCTTTTGTAAGGTTTGTTATCTGGTTTCTACATGTTTTATTGGTTTGTTTTGTTTTTCATTTTTGTAGAAAATGATTGAGGAGCTGACAAACAGGCTTGTGAAGCTTATTCGCGGCGCTCTGCTCCCCACCACTCTACCGCAAGGAGAGCTTCAGGTTTATGGAGGCTGGGAGGACAAGACAGAGCTGACCGGAGCCTGGTTCACGCAGATCATCCACACTGTCAGGTTCTCACTCCAAGTTTTTTAACATCTGCCTCCTCTCCGCCACTTTGTTAATGACTGGCTTTGGTCATCTGATCTGATGATCTTGGTGCGTCTTGCCCAGGGGTTGTCACGAGGCGCTGTCCACTCTGGAGATCCCGAATGATTTGCTGCAGGTGATCCAGGATCTGCTGCTGGACCTGAGGGTCCACTGCCTGATGGTGACTCTGCTCCACACGTCAGAAGGTGAGACATTGTTTGCTGAGTGGAAGCTGTGGGAAGTGAATGGGGAAGTATTCCCCATTAAACCATCTGCATCTGATCATGTCGACTTCATCTCTGAAAGAGGACAAAGTTTATTTTTATTACACTTTGCAGATTTTTCTGAATTATGGGTTGGCAATTTGCTCTAGTGTTACTTCAGCTGCTGTCCACATGTGCACTTTACTTTAACCACTAAAATAAAACTTTAGAACAGTATTTTTTTTCTTTTTTAGAAAAAACACACACAATTATCACATCATGAAATGTATTATAGCAATAATAATATAATTCTAGATAAATACCTCCAAAAAAAGATGAGAATTGTCTTAATTATTATGCTAATGCTTTTAAGACCAAAATAAAGAAAAGTATTCATGAGTATTCATTTAGGTTTCTACGCGAGTCTAAATTCACAAAGAAGAATATAAAAATAACAATTATTTAAAAAACTACTGCAGGAAACATTGCATGTACAAGACACCTGCCAATTAAGACAAGTCAGATATTTTTGGAGTCCTTCAGCACAGACTTGCAAATCATTTGCAAACAAAACATTAAGATTATAATGGGATTCTTGCATGTTGACTAAGGAATATGCTGAAGTGGTTTAAATACATATATTTAAAAGAGGAATGAAACAAAAACAAGCATGAAAATCAAATTGGCTGACTCAGAGTATGTGATTGAATACTTAGAAATCAAATGTGCAAAACAGCTAATCTGTTAAAAGCAACAGCCATGGATAATGGGTCAGTGATGATCCAGAGTCCTGAAAGAAGAAAATGCTGGAACTTCAACTTGGTTTCATCTCAGTGAACGTTTAGGATGAGAGTGTGGAGAACAAACATCACAGCAAATTTCCTCAGCGATTAATGATTTTTGGGGACACTTATAAGAAAAATGAGCTAGGCATTCTTATCAGTCAATGGAGATGGGATTTCATGAGGATGAAGAGATTTGTCAGAATAATTAATTTAATGTTTTCTTGTGTCTAATGTGTATATGGTGGAAAGTGGGTATCTCATGCTCGATTGGGATTCATCAGTTTGGATGTGATGGTGATGCTCAAACTGCAGAGGGACTGCAGGGCAACAGAGGAAATCAAGTTGTGTTGGTTGATCTAGCATAAAGCTACAGGATGAACACATGTAAAGCACTTTCTGCCCACAGTTCAGTATGGCAGGGGATCTGTGATGCTGCGGGCCTGTTTGTCTTTCAAAGGGAACCTTGTGAGAGAGCCAAACACAAAATGAACCCTACAGGCTATGAATAAAAATCCGGTGGCCTCTGTCTGTAAACTAGTTTGTCAATATTGACTTAGTTTATAACACTGGATGATTTTTCTCCACTAAATGTATTTCAATTATAGTAAAATAAAATAAAGGTTGCACATCTGGGGAAATCACTGTATAAATGCAAACTTTATTGCAAGAAAGTCTTGAAGAAAAACCGATAATTTATTCTCATTTTCATATAACACTTGTGCACAGTAGACCCAAAATACAAGGCAGAATTTAAGGAAGTTACTTAGAAGTGAAGAAAATTACTGTTGATTGATGTAAAGCAGTAAGAGAAATCTCCAAAAACTCTTCAGCATTTATTTTCTAATAAACCATCTGAATTTAACTGCATTGATTTTCTTGCTGGTCAGGATCTTTTTACCTCCTGCAACCTCCAGGGTTATAATGGAGAAAGTGTTATGAGACCAAAACCAGACATGTTCAGTTTCACTTGTGGTTAAGTATGGTCATTTTGAGAAGAGTGACTGGTTTTCGCTGAACTCCTTACACCCGTGTCACATAACACCAAACAATCTGAGGTCTCTACAGAAAGGTAGATTTTCTTTGACATTGCCTGGTTTTGTTTTTTTCAGAAATACACAACATTGTCTCTGTTTATTATCGTTCTTTGTAAATAAGGGATTCTTGTACGGTAAATTGTTCAATGGTTTGAAGTCATTTCTGCATTGCTTCTTCCCCGTTTAGATGTGAAGAGGCTTGCCGAAAAGGAAGATTGGGTTGTAGATAACGAGGGAATCACCAGTCTGGTAAGAATGAGTTACCACACCAAGCAGTGCTCGATCTTACAGAACTAAACGTGATAGATATATTCCTTCCCGCAAACACTTAGATAGAACTAACCCTAATTCAGTACAGTCTTCTTTACTTTATAAACATTACCCTGTTTTTTTGTTTGTTTGTTCTTTAATATTGCTATGTTTTATTTATTCATTATATCTAACAGAATCTAATCTTATCTAAATCAGATCTCATTTCCTTTTAGGATTAGTTCAGGGGCTTTGAATTGAATTGAGTCATTTTGTTACTTGCAAAATCAAAAACAGATTTTATGCAATCATCTTCCAATAAGAATAATACTGTATATCATCCTGTATGTGATTGTCTGAGGGTTAGGGTTAGGGTTAGGGTAGAAGGAATAGGGATAGGGTTAAGGCTTCAGAAATACCTAATTTTATCTCCTATTTTTATAGACTTTATTAAGGTTGATGTCCTAAAGTTTCTACTCTGCTCAAGACAAAATGGCTATCTCTCATTTTTAAGACATGGAAAAAATGTATATAAGTGTTCCAAGTCCATAGTATTTACAGAAATGCAAAAGAAAAAGGAAAAAAATACATAAATCCTTGCCACAGCCATAGGACTTAACAGCATAAGTATCTGCCAGGTGCTTTTTTTCAGCCACAGTACATTGGCACCTTACAGGCCAACGTATCCTAGCGTCAAATCTGACTCTGTAGCATCGTAACTGTCTGAGCATCTACATCACATAGTGTAGAGGAGACAAAATGGTCATGGTTTATCTGTTGTTATGTTGTGAAGCACTTTCAGTGGAAATCACAGATCAAGCTGAAGAAAAGAGAACTGACACCCCCTTACATAATAATGTACTGACTCTTTCATTTTAAAGTGACATGCACCTGCTGCCTGGAAATTAATCTGACTTGCATTTATTCTTCAGCCCACGATTCTAAGTCCTTCTCGCATGTTTTGTCTCATATATTTTTTGCAGCCTTCAAAATTTGAACAGTGCCTGGTCCACATGCTGCAGTCACTGAAAGAGCCGCTGGAAATCAAAGCAGGAGAAATCAATGTAGGTTTTGAAATGAGTGAAAGCGAAGTTTGAAATCCTTCAAAGCAAAAGGTTAAAAATCCCACCTGACAGATTTTTGTCTGTGCTTGACAAATTATAACCACTGATTTAGTTACTTTAAGCTTTATTTCCTGTATCTGTCAGGTTCTGCAGTTAGACCAGGTCCAGGACAAGGCAGCACAGCTCAGCGTGAGCATCATGAAGGTAAAGTGTGATAGAAAACATCTGCAGACCTCAATAATACATGCTTACTTTTATTAGACTCTTTTATTCTATGATTTGAGGAAGTTTCCCAAATAGGAGCCTCAGATCACTGTTTGTACTTTAGCTTAAACCCACTCTAGTTTTCATTATTCTGAATATTCTGGAACAAAATCCACTCATGCCAAAAGCATTTTTGTGTTTTTATTACGTCATGCATGTCCACAGTTGTGCATACATGTATAGATTTACATACATCTGCATGAATCCTTGACATTGTTTCCTTTCTCAAAATATTTATACTGAAGATGTTTTTGTTTTCTTTTTTTCTTTTTTATAAAAAATTTACAAGAAGGAAATTCCCAGTAGACCCAACCTGCAGGTTGCACCCATAAAAAAACCTAGCATGGTTATAAAGTGATAAAAATGGAAAATCTCAACTAAAGTATAAGCTGCTACATGACACCATATTATATTTGCCTTTTCTGCTCGCTTCTGCCAATCACTGCTGAGATGGATGTTTCTCAATCCTTAGCTGTTGACACAGATCAACTTTAGTTGACGGTATTGACCAGTTCCACCTTATGGAATTAATTTGAAATCACAATTGACACAATGGAGACAAAACACATACAATGAAAACAGAACTTTCCTCTGTTTGTTTGTTTTTTCTTCAATGTTTCAGATCTTTTTTTCCACCACTTTTTGGTTTCAAGACAAAGTGGTCGTTTTCATTCATAGTAGCTAATAAGACTGAATTTCACAGCTTTGATGTTTGTGGAAGTGATGTGGATCTCCATGTATTCACCTTAGGTTTTTATAAACTGTTTGGAGCAGCTGAGTATGAAGGCGGATGCAGACTTTGATGTATCTCAGTGAGTATTTTGAAGATTCCTTTTTTCAGTTTTTTAGTTTGTATTGTGGTTTCCTCTGAAAAAGAAATGTCTCCTCTCTGTTCAGCAACG